>NC_080180.1:6792666-7093172 GCF_950295315.1 Erinaceus europaeus | reverse complement strand
AATACAGCAAAACAAATATGCACAAGTATATATAAAAGCTGGCCAAAAGTGATCAAACCGGTAAGTAAAATTATTTAGATCAAGTTATCCAAACACATTCACCCAACAGCAAAGTTACGGCGAATGGAGTCAAACAGTTGAGCACTGAGAGAATCTCAACATAAACAAAAGGATTTGAAGCCTGAAATGATGTCCTCAAATGTTCACTCATAAAATTGAAGAGAAAATCTTCCTAATAGTAAAATAACAGGACAGACTGATTGCCTAATTCCAAGGGGAAAAAAAAAAAAGAATTGGAAAAGACTGAGCTCACCTCTCGAGTGCCAAAGAGCTTGTAATAATGATGTCAGTGCAAGAGACTGAACCTCCCATTCAGAGAGATGAAAGCCACATGTTACAAGCTGCAAGATATGATTCCAAAGCCCAAACATGCTCTCCCTCCCAGCCCCAATGGATGACCTAAGCCTACAGAGTACATGAGACTTTGGACAGGCTCCCCGTCATCTGAGGGATGCATTTGCATAAATGACCTAAATAGACCACTGCCTGGGTGGTCTGTGCAGCTTGAAGGACACAGTGGCCGCCTCCCCTCCCATCCTACCCCTGTTATGAGCATTTAATCTTTCTGAATTCTCCAAATTCTGGCTTGCCCTTGGGTCAACCCATTTTTATATGGCAGTCAGCAAGAACATAGGAAAAAGGCAATTGGCTCAGCTTCCTGTCTTGCCTCAAAACCTTCAATGACTTCACAGGATCCAGCCGTCCAGCTTGAATCCCTGCATGATTTAACTGACTCACCCACCAGTGCCAGAGCCCCTCGGACAGCCCTTGTCCACCATGGGGTCTTGGCATGGGGCTGCTCCCCTGGAACTGGAGGGCTCCTCCTCCGTTCTCCTGCTGGCATCCGCATGCTCTCCCTCTTCCAAGTCTCAGGTCAAGGGTCTCCCTCTTGGGGAGCCCTTTCCTGATGCCCCATCTCAAGTCCCTTTCTGCAGCTCTCTCCCCATCTACAGGTCCTCTCTCACAGAAGCTTCTTGTGCATTTGTGGTGAACACGACAATGTGCTACCTCTCTCTCTCTTTTTAAAATCTGTCTATTGTTTTTTCCCCAATAGCTTAGAAACTATTTATCACAATCTTTCCAGCCTTTAGCAGGGCACTTGGTACTAGTACTAATAAGTCGAGTACTTATTTATAAATGTACAGAAATGATGAACAGCGTGGTATTTCTAAACATCTCCTTTTTCACTCTCTAGTGTAAGTCTTCTCTTGTATAGTCTATGACATGAAGGCACAGAGGGTTGGGCGCCACAGATGGTGGTGTAATGCATTAAGTGCACACATTACAGTATGCAAGAATGCAGGTTCAAGTCCTAGGTCCTCACCTGTAGGTGGGAGAAACTTCATGATTACTGAAGCAGTGCTGCAGGTGTCTTTCTCTTTCTCACTCCCTATATTCCCATCCCTCTCAATCAATTTCACTTTGTCTCTATCTAAAACAAATGAAATAGTGAATAAATAAAATATAATTTTAAAGAGAGAGAGAGAGAGAGAATTTGAAGGATCTGCGGACAATGGTGTAGAGTACAGATCAGAAGCCAACCTGTTTGAAGTGTCCAACTTTTTTAGTCTTCTGATTTCAGAAAGAGATATGAGAGTACAGTTCCACTATCCATGACCCCCCCTCCCCGCAGTGAACTGGTGCTCCCATGTACTGCTGGCCTCCAGTCCAGGTCTTCTTGAATCTTAAAATTCATATTCTACAGGGGGGCTTTCTCCCAACCCCACCATGTAGGATTTTTGCCGGTGAAAACACTATGGCACACTGAAGCACTTTCCTGTCTTCTAGGCTCTCAGTGTTAGGGTCTTTCCTCCTACCAGCCCACCATCTCTCCCTGGAGAAAGCTTCACACCCGACCTTCCAGGGCTGCTACCTCCCTGAAAGGGGTGCTGGCAGCCATGGGGAGGACAGCTGGTCTGTGTGCCCACATATCAGACCACCTTAACTTTCTCAGGAAAAGCAAAAGAAGCTGGAGATAGAGCATTGAGGGCCCAAAGCAACTTTGCTGGTCCCAGAACATCTGCTAAAGACTAAAATGGCTTTTTAAAAAATTTTTTATTATCTTTATTTTGTTTGATAGAAATAGCCAGAAATCAAGAGAGAAAGGGGTGATAGAGAAGGAGAGAGGCAGGGAGATGCCTGCAACACTACTTCACCACTTGCAAAGCTTTCCCCTTGCAGGTGGGGACCAGGGACTTGAACCCTCGTCCTTGCGCACTGCAATGTGTGCGCTCAACCAGGTGCGCCACCACCAGGCCCCTAAAATGGCTTCTTGGAGACCTCCTTGGATACCCCAGAACTTGGCTGGAAGGAAAGTCTTTGAAAACAGCAGAGGAAGGATCAGCGAGAGTGGCATCTGTGAGCAGGAAGTGGCCAGGAAGTGCTAAGCCTGCCACCAGCTGTCCTTCCTTTGTTCCTGTCCTCCCATCTGTCCAGTCTGTCCTGACCATACTGAAGGGACCAGCCCACAGGCAGCTGAAACCACACCAACTTCACCAGCCACCCCCTATGAATCTATGAATCCGATTCCTTCTCTGCTGTCATTTTTCCCCACTTGGTTCCTTTTCTCCTCCCCCTCTGCTCTCCTTCCCCCCTCTCACCTTTCTTCTCTTGCTCATGATACAGCGACACAGCTGTCTACATATGTCTCTATACTCACACAGATAACAGTGCACTTCGGAACAGTTTGAAATTAATCTCTGTGCATATGAATCCTTTCCTCCTGAGGGTTTGTGGATGCTGCCATGAATAAAATTGTATAGATGCATTTTCAGATTTCAGTTATCTTTGCGTTGACTTCTTATAATGAATCTGTGAGACTAAAGAATACATAATTTTGTTAGAGGTTACCGAAGTACCCTCCACAGGCAATGTAGCCCCAGCAATGTGGGAATAAATTTAAGAGCTTATTTCACAAGTTTAAGGACCATATTTTTTAAAAAAGAATCTTGATTTGTGAAGTGTTACTTTGGATCTGTACCTGTTTTATAAGATTTAGAGCCCTCTCTTACTCAACTGAAAAATCACTTATGCATTAAAGATAACAGTCCTTTTCCTAGAAACAGGTTACAAACATTTTCTCCAATTCATTCATTTCCTCTCTAACAGTGATCAACATTTTAACATCCAAAGGGTTTTTTTTTTTTGAGTATATACTCAGAACTGATTTAACAACTTAAAAATATCTTTATCTGCCTAGCCTGGGTACTTTAACTGAGAGTGTTAAATTTATAAGCTTAGTGAGGGCTGATATCCTAATAGTTCCAATCTTTACTAACAGACAAGGGGTGGGTTTACTCACACCAACTTTTTATCTCCCAGAAAGGATTTATATATATATATTCATATAGATTCTAAATACTTACTACTTATTTCATAGTGTGTTACCTAGTTAATGAACCAAATAGTAATAAATAAACTTATATTTTCGTTATTACTTTTATAAATAAAATTTTTGTCCTTGCGTCCTGGTTATTACTTGTACTTATGAATGCATTTGGTCTTGCCTGTCTACTTTATATCCTATTGTCTTGCTGAAGTATTTCTTTTTTTTTGTTTTCTCTTTTGTTGTCCTTGTTTTTTTCATTGTTGTAGTTATTATTGTTGTTGTTATTGATATCGTCTTTGTTGGCTAGGACAGAGAGAAATGGAGAGAGGAGGGGAAGACAGAGAGGGGGAGAGAAATATAGACACCTGTAGACCTGCTTCACCACCTGTGCAGCGACTCCCTTGCAAGTGGGGAGCTGGAGGTTCAAACCGGGATCCTTAAGCCAGTCCTTGAACTTAGTGCCATGTGTGCTTAACCCAGTGCGCTACCGCCTGATCCCCTTGCTGAAGTATTTCATTCCTTGCTAAGTTAATTACCGATTCTCCAGGGCCTCAATATAAGCTTGTATAAAATTGGCATGCGACATAATGGCTTGATGCTTTTTGAAAATCTCCTAGGTAGGTCATTTTTTTAAAACTAAAGTATGGGGACAATATGTCACAAAATCAAATGAAATAAATTGATGAATGAATGTTAATAAAGGAAAAAACAGTGAGAATAAAGGACTTTGAGTTGCATTTTGTCAACATGAGAGCATGAGAAGGGAGTGGAAGGAAGCCTGAGCTCTCATCAAACCAACATCATGAAACCATCAGGCAAGTGTCTTCTTACTACTGATCTTTGACACATCACTATTATTTATATCTGCAAAGATGACCCCTAAACACAGCAGACTCTGATCAGCATATACTTTCTTTACAGAATAAACCAGAGGTGGGGTTTCTAGTTTATGGAGCAGAGAAAGAGAGGTGATGCAGGCGTTCTCTTTCCATCTACTTTCTTCCCTTCCTAGACTCTGAGAACTTTCCAGACTCTGACAACTCTCCGTTCACATATCTTTGCTAAGTGATGACAAAGTGGTTACTGGCTGAGCCTAATCAATAGGGAAAAAGCAAACATTCAATATCTGTAGTCTGAATCAGAGCCAGACACTTTACAAGTGAGCATAAAAACCACAAGATTCAAGGCAGCATGAGGGGAGGTCTAGTAAAAGCCAAAAGAATGATTTGGAGAGAGCTGAGAAGGGGAATTGTCCAAGACTTGATTGTTGGAGTATAGCTGAGTGTTTGAATTGAATGGAAGGAAGGAACCAGATGTGACTCAGGTCTGGACTCCACTGATGGGAGAGAATTCAGTGGCTGTGTTCAGAAGCAAAGCAGCTGGAAGGTGACTTTAGACACTGTGTACTTTTCTCAGCAATACCAAGGTGGCACAAATGGCATCCTATTCATTATCTCAGCAGCACTCACTAGCCATTTCCTATCCCTATCATGTGTGGGACCATTGGGAAGACCTCCACAGGAAATGCACTGGTGTTGTAATCAGGGCCTCCCCCTGAGAATGTGGGAATGGAGCTGAAAATCAGCACAGTGATATGGCTGGTGGGTGGCTTAAGCCAGCATGCCTATGACAACAGTAAGGTACAGCATGTGGCGTCTGTCAGATACTTGATGTGTGTCAGCTCATCAATCTACTATAGCTAGGCATTCTCTGGAGAGATTGTAAATATTGTTTCTATTTCGTAAACATGGAAGCTGAGATCCAGACCATTTAAGAATTAACTGTCTTCTCCCTTCCCACTTTATTGGTTTACAGTATAGATGTTGTACTGCAACCTCTCATCTCCCCCTGACAGATGTCTGCAAGATGCTCTCTCCTCCAGTCCGGGTTCTTTTCAACCATCATGCACCCAGACCCCTCCACCCTACCCCGTCCCTCCATCTCCAGAGTCTTTTGCTTTGGTGCAGTTGACCACAGTACAGTTTTACCTTATACTTTCCCGTAGTGTTCTGATCTGCTCTGGTTCATCATAGCAATACATCACAGAGTTTCTTTCCAACTGTCATCATGTCAGTGAACATGTTTCCGCATGTCTGTGGGTGGGGAGCACACAAATGACCTTCCAATTTACTTCTGAACAAGTAATTAGTACTCAGTCAAGTCCAGAGTCTACTCCAATCTCTTACTGTCGTCACTGCCCCAACAAAGTGTTATTTGGATTATTATTTTATTATTTTATTCTTCAGAATGAGAGCTTTTGATTGGGATAAGCTAGGATGGACTGTCTTCCTCCCTCCCTCCCTCCCTCCCTCCCTCCCTCCCTCCCTTCCTCCCTTCCTTCCTTCCTTCCTTCCTTCCTTCCTTCCTTCCTTCCTTTCTTCCTTTTTCACTGGGGCTCAGTGCCTGCACATGAATCTACCATTCTGGTAGGTCATTCCCCCGCCCCCTACTTTTTTTTCTTTCTACTTTATTATATAGAGCAGAAGGACAGAGAGAAATTGAGAGGGGATGGGAGAGAGAGAGAGAGAGAGAGAGAGATACAGGGAGAGAGAGTGAGAGATACAGGGGCTGGGTGGTGGCACAACTGGTTGAGTGCCCATGTTACAAAGCGCAAGGACCCAGGTTTGAGCCCTCAGTCCCCACCTGCAGGGGGAAAGCTCTGTAAGCAGTGAAGCAGGGCTGCAGGTATCTCTCTGTCTAAATCCAATAAATAAATAAAAGGGGGGAGGGAGACAGACACCAGCAGACTTGCTTCACTTATTGTAAAGTGTCTCCCAGTAGGTAGGGAACTGGGGGCTTGAACCCAGATCTTCCTGCACAGTAATATGCATGCTTAACTAGGTGCACTCTGGCCTGGCTCTGGGATGAGCTGTCTTTTCACAAGATTTCCTCTGATGAAATAAATGCCCAAGTCAAAGAGAAATCTATGGGCAGCTATAGAAAGGCAGGCGCGTCTGGAGGTGTGGGGAGAGGGAAAACCTCCCAGTCTTTGGCATACATTCACACGCCGTCATCAGAGAGAATAGGTGTCTGGGGAGAGTCTAGACTTCATGGTATCCGCAGCCCAGAGAGCAGTGTGAATAAAAGTGGAAAAGCCAGTCCAGGTTAGGGAGAATTCACGATAGCCCTCCACGTGCTTTCCTGTGCTCTCCAAGGTCTCCAGCAGTGTCACCTAACATCTAGACGTTTACTATGCTGGAGAACAGCACGGAAAACAGGAGTCTGCTAAGGCCACGGACTTACTCACACACAAGGCCACCTAAGGCTACCCAGCGTGGCCTCACATTGCCCCGGGACTGGCCCTGGCCCAGGCACACTGAAGCCAGCTTTGCTGAGCTATGGGGAGCAATGGAAATAACCCCCATCATCCTTGGCCCTAAGCCCACGGCTGTCTGTCTCTCTTCACGGGATCAAGTTTCCCATCTGTAAACCAAAGGGCAAATCCCATGTGTCTAAGCCCTACTCTCCAACCCACTGTCTTGGCTGAATCATGAAAAAGTTCCTTGTGGACAATGTGACCCATTCTCACTCTTGCTGTTGTTCCTACTTGAAAATGCCCCCTTGTAGGAAAGGTACCAACCCACTTCCAAACTCAGTCTCCATCCGTCCCAATCAAGAGGGTGTGGGTGTATCATCACAGAAGGTGGGGACTCTTGTTCTAGAATCCACGCTCCTGGCATGTGTTAAGGGACATCTAATAGCAGCTTAATGGAGATGATTTACACTTTGGCTTGGACCATGCAGCCAGTGTCTGCAAAAGAGCTGAGTAGTTCCTGGCTCCTTCATGCTGACAAGGGCTTGGCTGCCTAGACAGCGAGGGTGGCGCTGAGACCAAGAGTCACAAGGACAAACGGAATAGGCTCCTCTCTGCACTGGCTACCTAAGTGCACAGACATTGGGAGTGCCTTGGTATATGTCTTATTGCAAAAACCATTTGGGGGGTAAATATTTTCTTTTCTGTCAATATCACACACAGCCGAAGCTGCGGGTTTGCTTATACAGTAGCTGGAATTTTCGTGCACAAAGAATCAGGCTGTTTACGCAAATGTCAGTTAACCTTACTATTAAAACTTGCCACAGAATGTCAGATTCCCTAGGAAGTTCATTTGCCAGTATCACCAACCATTGAGCCAGGTAGTAAGTCTTGAGTAATAAATTGCCCTGTGTCTTTTGTTTTGAGAGATGTGTCATCTGTGCACAGGTTCCTGGGCTCAGTTTATGATAACAAAACCAGAGAGACTGCATGCACCCAATTTATGGACTTAAACCATCAACAGACAGCAGTAGGTGAAGCGCAGTGCTATGCTCATTATAAGCTGATCATAAATTGTCTAACTTGGCCTAGATTCCGCCATTCTGGTGACCTGCACCGCTGTTTCATGCACAGAG
This sequence comes from Erinaceus europaeus, assembly GCF_950295315.1. Taxonomy (NCBI): domain Eukaryota; kingdom Metazoa; phylum Chordata; class Mammalia; order Eulipotyphla; family Erinaceidae; genus Erinaceus; species Erinaceus europaeus. Next base: position 7,085,395 of record NC_080180.1, on the reverse strand, counting down.
GCACATCAATCCAGACCACATCTACCCGGTTCACAGCATACTGGCTGGGGGGCTTCAGTGTGAGTCTGGAGCTGAGTCACAGACTCAAAGTATCATTTTCCAGATGTTCAGGAGTGCAGCAACTCCTCTTGAAATGAAATGGATCCATGGGCCAGATAGTAGACTTCTCCATCTTTCAATGGAGAAATTAGGAGTTAGAAGTACCAAGGGAGTCTTCAAAGTCCCACAGCAGGAGCCTGGCAAATTAAGAACAGATCTCACCAACATTTGGATAACTTCTGTTCAATATTCTTCCTACCCTACCATAGAGCTGCTTTGGGGCTGGGTGGTGGCGCACTTGACTGAGTGCATTGTTACAATGCACGGGGACCTGGGTTCAAGCCCCCAGTCCCCATTTGCAGGGGGAAAGTGTCACATGTGATGAAGCAGGGCTGTGAGTAACTCTCTGCATCTCTCCCTCTCTACCTCCCCCCCTTTCTCTCAATTTATGGCTGTTTCTAGCCAATAAATTAATAAAGGTAAAAAAATTAAAAAACAAAACAAACAAACAAAAAAACCCAGAGCTCCTGACCATCCCAGTTTCATCAGCATTTCAAACTGTCTTTCTTTAGGGTATAGCTAGGGGGTGTGATCACCCTCAAATGAGGTACCAAACTCTAGGAGTCAGGGAAAGGTCACTTTGGTTCTCTCCTTTTCCCTGAAAAAAAAAAAAAAAGATGGCAATAGATAGTTACTGTTATAACCAAATTATTTGGCAGTTGGTTAACTTTGAAAATATCTTTGTTAGCATTTGCTGCATCATACAAGACTTCACCATAATTTATGTCCTTTTATGCTATTTACATATATCTTGTAAAGTGATGCCACCAGTTGCTTCTGTTCTCCCTGGTCTAAGCTTTTATAAGATTTAATATTTCAAAGAACACGTCATTATTAGAAATGCCCCACTACCCCAGAGCCCTGCCCCACTAGAGAAAGAGAGAGACAGGCTGGGAGTATGGATCGACATGCCAATGCCCATGTTCAGCGGGGAAGCAATTACAGAAGCCAGACCTTCCACCTTCTGCATCCCACAATGACCTTAGTTCCCAGAGGGTTAAAGAATACTCCCAGAGGGTTAAAGGATAGGAAAGCTATCAGGGGAGGGGATGGGATATGAAGTTCTGGTGGTGGGAATTGTGTGGAGTTGTATTCCTCTTATACTGTGGTTTAGTCAATGTTTCCTTTTTATAAATAAAAGAAAAAAAGAAAAAAAAGAAATACAGTGTTATACTTAAACTTTTAAAGAACTATTATATAGAAGTCAATAAAGTACAATGTTTTTACTGTAAAAAAATATACAGAAGACAAGCTTGGCCATTAAATATCTTCAGATTCTATTATTTGTTGATGAGTAGCCCTGGAAAATTGGTAAAAGAATTTTTTTTTCATTGAATGTTAAACAAATCAATTTGGGTATGTGTCTGCTTCTGGATTTTTTTTTTTTTTTTTTTTTTGCTTCCAGGGTTATCACTGGGGCTCAGTGCCAGCACTACAAATCCACTGTTCCTAGAGGCCATTTTTCCATTTTTTTTATTGGATAGGACAGAGAAATTGAGAGAGAAGGGGGAGATTGAGAGGAAGAGAAAGATAGACACCTGCAGACCTGCTTCACCATTTGTGAAGCGACCCCCTTGCAGGAGGGAGGCAGAGGCTCGAGCTGGGATCCTTGCTTGGGTCCTCATACTTGGCACTATGTGGACTTAACTGGGTGCACCATCACCCAGCCCCTCATCCCCTTCTAGGTCTTAACTTCAAAAGCTAAACAATATAAAGTGTATACCTAACATTTTATTTTCTTCTTTTTGTTTTAAACAGTTTTTTATTTATTTTATTTATTATTATCTTTATTTATTGGGTAGAGACAGCCAGAAATCAAGAGGGAGGGGGTGATAGAGAGGGAAAGAGACAGAGAGACACCTGCAGCCCTGTTTCACCACTCATAAAGCTTTCCCCCTGCAGGTGGGGACCAGGGGCTCGAACCTGGGTCTTTGTGCACTGTGATACATGAACAAAACTGGGTGCACCACCACCTGGCCCCTATCATTTTCTTTTATGGGTTGAATCTACTATTATAGATGTGATATGATGCTTTACAAATGGTTTTAAATATGTTTCCAATAAATGTAGGTGGCATCAGTATCCCACATGAGTGTATATGTATATGCCAAATCCAAGTTTCACAGGAAATAGTCTCACAGAAAAATGCCAGAAAAAAACACACTATGACATTTCAGTGCCAGAAAACTTCAGAAGTATAAACTGTCAATCGTGTGGGAAGCCAGAGGGAGATAACAGTCCAATCTCAGCCAAACAGTGTTATTGAAGCCACAAACAACTGAACTCCCTGCATTCCAATATCCCTTGTAATCTCAATTAAGAGCACATCAATTAAGAGAGCATATCATTTTGCATCACAGAGCTGGAGAAAATTATGTAAAATTCAAGTTGGCATTTCCCCCTTCTCTGATAAGGGACATGATTGCATCACAGTGATTGCACCCTTAGCCTCACAGCAGCTGTGGACATATTATAAGCAATGTAGCCAAACAGGAAAAAAACAAAACTGTTAGAGACTAAAATCAAAGGACACATTTCTGAAACAGCATGCTATGGGTGGTTGATTCTAATTGAGATATGATTCAGAAATGTGGATCAAGCAGAGGAGTGAGTCCTGCTGGAGAGAATGGGATGATTATAAATTTCCCCAAGTCTCAAAATCAGAGAATTTGTTCATAGTACCTTAAATGAACCATGCTAGCAATAGCATTTCTGCTACCAGGAAGATGGGTATATTCCCATCTGCTGGTGTCAGGCCACCCAGGGCAGCATCTCAAGAATGGATGGGGTAATCAATGGTTTAGGTGAATGAATGGATGGACGTAGGGATGAACTGGGTGGGATGGGATGGGATGGGTGGATTGATGCTTGGGTGGGCGGATAGGATAGGATAGGATAGGATAGGATAGGATAGGATAGGATAGGATAGGATAGGATAGGATAGGGTAGGGTAGGGTAGGGTAGGGTAGGATAGGATAGGATAGGATAGGATAGGATAGGATAGGATAGGATAGGATAGGATAGGATAGGATAGGATAGGATAGGATAGGATAGGATAGAGTGAGATGAAGTAGGATGGCAAGGGTGGATAAAAGGAGGAATTGATGGGCTGGATGGATGTGATGAGACTGGATAAGATGGGATGGAGTTGGGTGGGATGGGTGGATTAACTGTTACTGGGACAGGTGGAAGGAGTGATGGAACGAGTAACAGAAGAGGAAACTTCCTATAAACATCCTTCAGCGTCTTCCTACTCTAGGAAGATACTAAAATGCCTCAGTGATCTTTACAATGGCCAAGAACACTTCCCAGTGATGACAGATCACAAACAGGCTTTGAGAGTGTCACTGTATTCTCAGTCAGACTGAATCCTCAAGGCACTTCCTGCATGTCCTTTGTTGATGTCAGGCTTTCATGCAGTCAGGTCAGTCGGAGAAGAGAACACCTGCACATCACAGAGGAGGCATTGAAGACCACAGAGCTGTGACTCTGGTAAGGTTCTGGGGACAAACACGGTGCCTGTGGCCATTCCAGGTCCTAGCTAGCCAGTGAGCTCTCAGGCCAAACAGAGAGCTGCTGCCCACAGCTACTAAACACTTCTCCACCATTATTATGCAAAAAGACCTTCATGCCTGAGGCTCTGAGGTCCCAGGTTCAATGTCTAGCACCACTATAAGCCAGAGATAAGCAGTATTCTAGTCTCTCTCCCTCCTTCTCACTGTATTTTTCTCATTAAAATAGATAAAATATTTCAAACAAGTAAAACCAGCAATCATCTTCCTGCAAAGCCCTTACAGGGTGTTACCTTTTGACTGTGATTCAGGGGATTGCAGGAGAGAGGGGTCAGCCTGAAAGGCCATTTCTAAGAGTGTTTTTGTGTGAGGGCCACAGGCCATAGTGTCCTTCCCAGGAGCTTTGCCTCTACCCAGGCCACCCCGTGCAGCTACACACGTACAGTAGCGGCACAAACAATCTGCTGGAAGTTGAGCCCAGCTGGTGACAGGTGGAAGTTCTGGGCATCACATGCTCTCTCTAAAAATAGGCTCCAGACAGAAAGGGACTCAGGCTGAGTCCTATGGGTGGCCTCTGATAACATGTTCACACCACGAGTGCTTCTTGGAAATGATGCTGCTTCAGTGTAACATTGCCTGTGTACACACTGAAAGTTGCGCTGGACCGGGGGAGGCATCAGACTGTCAGCTGGGTCTAAATGGGGCACTGAGGGTCTCTGAGATTACCTTAATGACAAGCCATCTATAGAACAAAGGGGAAGACATGCCGTATTTTGCAGGAGAACTGACTCTTTCCACATTATGAGGTCAGTTCGGGCTCTGGTTCTCTTCTCTCTCACCAACCTCCTTAGTTTGACTTCATCTGTCGCCAAACTTCTGCAAATGGAAGGGAGTTCGCTCTGTCATTTTGGTAGCTCCGGAAAAGAAGAGGCTGGAACCCAAATACCAACATCTCATTTTCATGATAAAAGAGGGAAAAAAGACAGGCTTTGATTTGTTGTGAGTGATTTTCCAAACTAGGACAATGAAAGAAGTCCTCCTACTGGTGTGTCCAAGGAGAATGGTGAGGGCAGATACTCAACCGCGGGCGCAAGACATTCATCCCACAGGTGTGCAAGTGAGCGCCTGCTGTGTCAGCTCTGCCATCAGAGGCGGCTCTCTGTCGGGGGACAGGCTCTGCATGCTGGAACCACGGGGAAGTAGCTTTTTTGTTCACACTCTGAACTTCCCTCCTTCCTATCTCCATCATTCAAGTCAGAACAGATGTGACCTTGTACATGCATGATGGAATGAAAGCACATAGCAGAGGAGTACAGAAAGACCGATAGATATCTGGTTACCGAATGGCAATGACGACAAGGCCGGGAGAACAGCATGAGAGGGAGATCTATGAGTCACTTTAAACGCCTCAGGTGCAGAGACCTGCCTTAGCGTTGCAGAGAAGTCGTTGCTTGTCTCTGAAGGCATCTCCCTTTCACTCTTGTCTTCCTTTTCCCAGTCAGCTCTAAGTGCTAAGGGTAGGAACTATTTATGTCTTTTCTGAGTCTTGGGGAGTCTGAGGTACCTCTGCTTGGGCTGACTTGACCCATGATCACTGAGGCATCATCTATACCCATCCACCATCACTTTATCAATCCCCTGATCCTTCTGGGGGTGGGGTGACGGGTGGGGGTACAGTATCTCCTAGGAGGGCAGCACTCTGGATGGGCAACATCGCTCCCCATCTGTGTGCAGTCTGTCACCTGTGCCTCTTGATTTTTCCAGGTCCCTGTCCAAGTCACAACCAGTTCCCGTAGGGACTTCTCTGGGCTGGAAGCGCTGGCCCTGGGCCCGCATTCCTGGACAGGAGTTTAGTACTCACCATCCGGGGAGGAGGGTGCGGGGGTGCCTGGAACATCTGGGCTGTCTTGGGACCAGAGCCTCCCAGGCTGGGCATGCCAGGTCACCAGCGCACTGGAGGTTTTTTGAGAAGGCCCTTGGAAAGTGGCCTTTCATCTGCTGCTCCGGCCTTTTCCATTTCTAGATCAAAGCTGTAGCATTTGATGGGGGATGGGGGAGACAAGGCCAAAGAAGGGGAAGGAGAGAGAGAGAGAGAGAGAGAGAGAGAGGGAGAGAGACTTCTGTTTGTTTTTATAGAATGTGAGATATTAAAAGGTGGAGGTGGGTGGGGGCAGGGCAGTGACTCAGTGGGAAGAGACTCTGGGTTTGAACTTGGCATCACATGGCGGTACCAAGGAAAGAGACACCATCCTGGAATGGGGAGCAGTGCATTGGTCTCCCCCCTTTCTCTCTTTCATGAACATAAGAAATAGGTACCTGGGCCTTGGAGACGGCTTCTGGGAAGAACTCATGGAATTCCCTGGGTTTGATTCCTCACACCCATTCAAAAAAAAAGGGATCCAGGGCTGGGGAGACAGTATAATGGTTCTGCATAAGGCTTTCATGCCTGAGACTTGAAGGTCCCAGGCTCAAGTCCCAGCACCACCATAAGCCAGAGCTGAGCGGTGCTCTGGTCTTTCTCTCTGTGTCTTTCTCTATGCATCTCTCTCTCTCTCTCTCTTATTAAAATAAAATGAAAAAAATGTAAAAGAGCAAAGTAATCATTAAAGCAAAAGACAGAGGGCTGGGTGGTGGCACACCTGGTTGAGAGCACACACCATCACAATGCACAAGGACCCAGGTTCAAATCCCCGGTCCCCACCTGCAGGGGGAAAGCTTCACAAGCATTGAAGCAGTGTTGCAGGTGTCTCTCTGTCTCTCTATCTCCTCCTTCCCTCTAGATTTCTGGCTGTCTCTACCAAATAAAAAAAAGATAATAAAAGTAAATTAAAAAAAAAACACAAAAAAAGCAAAAGACACTATTTAACAAAGAAGTGATCTCCCGAACATTAAAGTTCATCACAGACATTGTGGGGCCTTTGGGTAGCAAAGGAGCAAATCTGCTTCAGGTTTCCGATGGTCACCCATTACCCCTCAGCATCACTGAACTTTCTATCCAGGGAACACATGGGCTACTTTAGCTGCCCTTCTCTGTGGCTGGGTGAGCTGTGACTGGTTCTAGACGGGCAGAAGTAAGAGGCAGTGCACAGAGCATAGAATACTTCTCTGCTGGATGCACAAGCCAACATGTGTCTGGGTTGGCCTGAGGGGGAGGGCAATGAGCATGAAGCCACCTTGGATGATTCAAACAATTGACATTTTCAAGCTGTTGGTAGCAGCACAAACTGACCGACCTTGGCTGATATAGGACCATGGAAATAAACCCCAAAGTCCCAGAATATGATGGTTCCCAATTTTTAAAAATATTTATTTATTTATTCCCTTTTTTCTTGCCCTTGTTGTTTTATTGTTGTTATTATTATTGATGTTGTTATAGTTGGATAGGACAGAGAGAAATGGAGAGAGGAGGGGAAGACAGAGAGGGAGAGAAAGACAGACACCTGCAGACCTGCTTCACTGCTTGTGAAGTGACTCCCCTGCAGATGCGGTGCCGGGGACTTGAACCGGGATCCTTATGCAGGTTCTTGCACTTAACCCTCTGCACTACCGCCTGACTCCCCAGATTTTTTTTTTATTAGAAACAACTCAAGAGATAATTTTGCATGAAGGGACTGAGGGGTCAGTTTTTTTTTTTTTTTTTTTGACACCGCCTCATTTTGGTTCTGCTGGAATGCTTTCTGCTTTATTATACCTTACAAGGCATTCATCCAAACTAAGTTCTTAGACATCCTATTAATTGGTTGACTGACTGATTGATTGATTGACTGATTCACCACCAGGCTCATAGCAGCTTTTCAGTGTCCATAACAGCTCCACCATTCCCAGTGGTCAGCTTTTTATTTTTTCCTTTTTTTTTTTCTTTCCATAGTGACAGAGAGAAATAAACAGGGAGAGAGGAGATGAAAAATATAGAAATATTGGGAGTCGGGCGGTAGCTCAGCAGGTTAAGCACAGGTGGCGCAAAGCACAAGGACTGGCGTGAGGATCCCAGCTCAAGCCCACGGCTCCCCACCTGCAGGGGAGTTGCTTCACAAGCAGTAAAGCAGGTCTGCAGGTGTATCTTTCTTTTTCCCTCTCTGTCTTCCCCTCCTCTCTCCATTTCTCTCTGTCCTATCCAACAACAATGACATCAATAACTACAACAATAAAACAACAAGGTCAACAAAAGGGAATAAATAAATAAATATTAGGGAAAAAAAGAAAAAAAAAGAAAGATATAGAAATCTCCTGAAGATTTCCCCTGCAGGTAGGAATCTGGGGCTTGAACCCAGGTCCTCAGGCATGGTAGTACTCTAACTGGGTGTACACCACCACTAGACCCTTCAATCTTTATTTATTTATTTTTAACATGGCGCCAGGGTCTTGTAAATTCATGATGCCACTGCTATGGGATCCTTCCCTGGCCCAATTTTCTCATTCGTATATTTTAGAGAGAAGAGGGATATCAAAGAACCCCCACGTCAGTCAATAGAGTTCCCTGTGCTCCCGTGTGATATCAGGGCTTGAACCCAGGACCCTGAACATGCTAAGGACATAATCTACCTGGTGAGCTACTCCTTGCCCCTGCACGGCTGTCTTTAAGGCATTATCAGCAGATCTGTGAGTGTTTCACTTGAATATCCACTCATGGGGAATTTATTTTCTCTCAAAATATTTTTCTTCATCCCCCCCCCCCCCCCCGTAATCCATGGTAAAAAGTTCTTCTTTAAGCTAAGTCAACAGTTTCATCTAATGTCTATTCAATTGCCCTGTTCTTTTTTCTGGAGCCACAGAAAACATGTGTCATTTTCTTTTTATGCAATAACTCTGAATAATTTAAATAACATGGATGCTTTAAATGACTTCACTGTGGTGAACACTCCCCAGCTCTTTCAATAATTTCTCAGCTTGAATTACCTTGAAGCTCTTTATCATTCCACCTGTCTCATCAAGCCAGGTGTGGTAAATCACATACTGAGCTCTACCCCACAAACAGGATGGGGTAGAGCTCAGGATGGGGTAGATCCACTTGCCAATGTCTGGTGGAGAAGCAATCACAGAAGCCAGAAGCCTTCTGCACCCCAAAAAGAATTTTATCTTTAGAGGAGGAGAAGTATTAGGGGAAGATGACTAAAAGGCTCTGAAGCCCAATTCCATCAGGACTTGGAGAGAGAAGAGGAAAAAAGGGAGAGACATTTGGAAGTATTAATAGGTGTAGATGTGACTTAGAAAGGAAGAGAAGTCAGGACAATAGAAAAAAATGGGCAAATATATCTATATATCTAGTTATAGAAATAGCCGTCAAATGATATCTGTGACGTTGGGAGAACTACTGCAGTTTCTAATGAAGGGATGAGGGCCCAGAACTCTGTTGGGGAAGGTGTGGAACTGTACCCCTATTACCTTATAATTTTGTAAATCAATATTCACTCACTAAATGAATAAATAAATAATATGATATAAAAGCTGCCCCCCCAACACAAATCATCACCTATCTCCATGGGAAAGGTAATGAGGTTGCAATGTTCTAAGTGTCCAGGTCCCACCAAATACAAAGTGAATGATCATAAACAGTCCCAGAGGGGCCCCAGACCCCTGCCTGCCAGAACTCCATTCTCCCAGCACAAAGTCAGCAGCTCCCTTCCCTGTCTGCAGCCATGACTATATGCTGTCTAGGGTGTCATCTCTGCCCTTGCTGCCACCTCAAACTGGACAGCGACCAGATAGAATCCTGAGATGCACCCCAGAAGACACCAGCCTGCTGGTCGGTATTCCTGGAGCTCAGTGACCCAGTGGGATGCATTGGATCGACCTTCTCGTGGTGCATCCCGTGAGTACCCATTTATTGGGGAAACTGACGATCCTTCCTAGCCGACTGAATCCACATGGATCCCAGTCACTTTCAAAGCCAGCAACAAGCAGACATCAGGCTCAACCTGACGCTGTTGACTGGCTACGGAAGAAGGGCAAACGCTAGAAGAAGAAGAAGTGACCCAGTCATTGGCAGGTGTTCCAGTGATAGTACTGCAACATGCCTCTATCTGGTGCTCAGAGTCAGATAGGAGGCTCTAGGAGCTCTTTGTCAAATTGCAGAATGAGCCATTGATTCTATTCCCCTGACCTGCTAGGGTGGTGTTACGTTAACCTGTCCCAAAAGGTATATGACCAAGTTGCTATGCTCTGTTTTTTCTTAAACCCACGCGAGTGACTAATACCACATCTTTGTTCCTTTCTTTCTTTTTGTAAATGTTGATCTTTTATTTAATGAATGAATTTATTTATTATTAGATAGAGACATAAACTGAAAAGGAGGGAGGGAGATGGAGAGGTTTGAAAGAGACAGAGAGACACCTGCAGCCGCACTTGCAAAGATTTCCCCCTGCAGGTGGGGACCCGGGGCTTGAACCCGGGTCCTTGTGCACTGTAATATAGATGCTTAACCAGGCGTGCCACTGCCTGCCCATCCCATCTTTGTTTCTAATTTGGTCTAGAATCCCAGTTAGGGGTGCAGGCATGTCTGTCAGATTATTCATTAACCCCCCCCCCCATTTCATTTACCCAGTGGGTGTTATGTTCTCCTTGTTTTCCAGAAGAAAAAGGAGTGTGAGTTGGCAGAGTTATATATCCGCAGGGCCTCTGAAGACCTGAGAGGAAACTGTCCTCACCACGTCATCACACCCCACAAGCAGTGCTTGCTTTCCTTACATTTTCTGCTTCTTCTGCCCAGTACTTATCCTTCTAATTTCTCTTTCTTAATAGGTGTGAATTAGGAATTTAAGATAAGAGCTGATAATCCGGGGCTGGCCAGGAGTGATGCACCCTGAGGAGTGTACACATTGTGCAAGGACCCAGGTTCAACACCCAGTCCCCACCTGCAGGGGGACAGCTTTGTCAGCAGTGAAGCAATGTTCTTTTTAAAATTTAATTTAATTTTTCATTTATAAAAAGGAAACACTGATTAAACCATAGGACAAGAAGGGTACAACCCCACACAATTCCCACCACCAGAACTCTGCATCCCATCCCTTCCCCCGAGAGCTTTCATATTCTTTAACCCTCTGGGAGTATGGACCCAAGGTCATTGTGGGATGCAGAAGGTGGAAGGTCTGGCTTCTGTAATTGGTGAAGAAATGTTCTAAGTATCTCTTTCTTTTCCTATCTCCTTTATTCGCTGGCTCTATTAGATTAAAAAACAATGAATAAATAAACATATTTTAAAATCATTAAAAAGAGGGGCCAGGTGTTGTTGTTAAGCTCACACATTACAGTGCTCAAGGACCCAGGTTCAAGCCCCTGGTCCCCACCTGCAGGGGGAAAGCTTCATAAGTGGTGAAGCAGGGCTGCAAGTGTCTCTCTGTCTCTCTCTTTCTCTGTCTCCACCTCCCCTCTCAATGTCTCTCTGTCTCCATCTATAAGTGAATAAATAAATATTTAGAAAATAATTAAAAAGAATAGTTGGAAAAAAATATCTGATGACCTAATGAATTCCGGAGCCTATATTTCCTCCTTTTGAGGGAACCCATGACTTTGCATGCAGATTTGTCCGTGAAAATGTCTGCATGCTTCCTCTCTCTCATCCCTCATCCTTCTGCCACTGGACATCTCTGCCTCCTTCCCTTTACCCCAAACCCTTTGTCACCTTTGGTGGACAGCTCCATCAGACTCATTAAAGGGTCTCTGAGCCCCTGCACACTAATAGGAAGAGAAGATAGTTCTGGTCTTTGTCCCTGCTGTTTAGCTGAATAATGTGTGTAGAGGAGTGTTCAGTACATTTTGAGTGAATAAGTAAATATTTATGGGGCCAGGTGATAGTGCATCTGGTAGAACACACATGTTGCAATGTGCAAGGACCTGGGTTCAAGTCCCTGGTCCCCACCAGCAAAGGAAAAACTTCATTAGAGGTGAAGCAGAGCTGAAGGTCTCTCTCTTGCTCACTCTCTCTTGCTCACTCTTTAATTAATTAATCTCTATACAGATTAATTAATTAAAAGGAAAGTCTCTAAAAATCAAATAAATAAATTTTAAAAAGTACTTTAGTCATGCTCGATGTTTTTCCAAGAGAAAGAACTAAAGTTTTCTCACTTGAATTCAGGCTGCAAAAATGTCTTCAGAGCTCTTCCTCCCCAGTCCTTGTTCAGTTTTCATTTTTCTGATATTCTACTTGCATGTATGTGCCTACTCTTAGAATATCAATTCAGTTGCTTTTGTGAGCTTCTCACATGAGTTTAGGCTGATTTCCCTAAACATAATCACATGACCCCACCCTCTGGGACTAACAGCACTCCTAGTTAAGTGCTCAATGGTGGCTTTGGGGTGGTAGCTACTCAGCTCGCCCTTCCAGGGAATTCCTAGTAAGAGGAATAATCATTGGCCCCATCAGGGCTCCTGTGTCATCAGGACTGGTGTTCAGGCAGAGATTTTATTTCCTTCCAACCTCCCCCAGTCAGTGCCTGGAGCAGTAGGACATGCAGGGAAGATGGATATTGCAGTCCCATCACTGTAACCAAAGCTGGGGAAGCATCAAGCTCATCTGCTCAGGAACCAACAAGGTGCCTGCCTGAGCCTTTCACAAAGCCTCCACCCTACCCAGCAGTCTTAGTACAGTCCTGCTCAGTAACTCCGCTCCTTGGAAGGCCTTTACCCACTACTCCACCCCTCCTTTCTCAGATATAAAGAACGAAATGTGATGGAGAGGAAGAAAGGAGGTCTCCGGTGCTGCACCTGACCTGTCAAATGTCTCATTACCTTTCTGGCATTCTCACTGGGAAGGGCAAAGAGACCCAGGTCTGTGCAAACCCCATTATCTGGGCCACCTCATCTTTTAGGAGCAAAGGAACCCTCCCACATGCTGGTGGGAATGTAAATTAGTCTAACCCCTGTGGAGAGCAGTCTGCAGAACTCTCAGAAGGCTAGAAGTGGACCTACCCTATGATCCTGCAATTCTTTTCTTGGGGATAGAGCCTAAGGAACCAAACACACCCATCCCAAAAAATCTTTGTATACCTATGTTCATAGCAGCACAATTTGTAATAGCCAAAACCTGGAAACAACCCAGGTGTCCAACAACAGATGAGTGGCTGAGCAAGTTGTGGTCTATATACACAATGAAATACTACTCAGCTATTAAAAATGGTGACTTCACCCTTTTCAGCCCATCTTGGATGGAGCTTGAAGAAACCATGTTGAGTGAAATAAGTCAGAAACAGAAGGATGAATATGGGATAATCTCACTCATAGGCAGAAGTTGTAAAACAAGATCAGAAGAGAAAACACTATTGGAGGATGGGATCCACTGTCCTGGAAAGTCCAGGCCATTGTTTCCATGTGGTCCAAGTGGGTTGACCCTCAACTCTCCCTTCAGGTCAAAACAAGGGCAGGGTCCCCTGACCTCCTGAGCTAATGATGGATGGCTTCTCCAGAATGGGGGCTACCTTTCTGCACATTTCCCTCCTCTCCCCTTAAAACAGAGGCCATGAATTACTGTACATTGTGTTTGGCCAAACTTGAAACATACATTCTTGCTCAACTACCCCCCCTTTCCCCCTAACCCTGAGGTGCCTATAATTTACCCCCAGGGAAATATGCATTGTGAAGTTTGTGATCAAACCTTGTATGGTAACGTTCTACTTGTGATCAAATAGTTTGTATGTTGGGAACAGGGGCAGGTGGTGCTGCACCTGGTTGAGAGCATATGTTATAATGCACAAGGACCAGAGTTCAAACCTCCAGTCCCCACCTGCAGGAGGGAAACTTCTCAAGAGGTGGAGCAGTGTATGAGGTGTCTTTCTCTCCCCCATCTACCTGTCTATCTGTCTATCTATCTATCTATCTATCTAATGTGTGTGTGTATCCCCCCTGTGAGTTCTCTCTGTCTCTCTCTCTCAAATAAATAAATACGTTAAAATAACTATTAAAAAAAAGAAAGTGCTAGAGCTTTAAAAATACAAAGAAAGAGAGGCGATGCAAAGTATCTGCTTGAAGATTAGCTCAGTGGAGGGAGCTGCCAGACTGGCTCATTTCCCAGCAACAAAGCTCTTACTATGTGTCTGTGTTGATGTCCATGAGATGAACACACAGTCTTGCCTACAATCATGTAATCCATATGGATAGCATAATCATTATTTCTGTACTTATGCAAGGCTCCTAACATTAAAAGTATCACTAAGAAGATCTTCTATGCAGAAAACTGACTTCTCTGCACTTTCTCTCTTCCTGGGAAAGCAAAGGTGACTTCCATCGAGTCCAACAGAAAGTAAAAGACTTAATAAGAATGGGGGGGCAAGTGGTGGTGCACCTGGTTAGGTGCACATAGTACTAAGCGCAAGGACTTGTACACTGTACAAGGATCTGGGTTCAAGGCTCCAGCTCCCCATCTGCAGGAGAGAAGCTTCTCAAATGGTGAAACAGGTATGTGGGTATCTATCTTTCTCTCTTCCTGTCTATCTCCCCCTCCTCTCTTAATTTTTCTCTGTCCTATCCAATAAAATGGAAAGAATATCCACCAGGAGCAGTGAATCCATAATGCTGGCAACTGAGCCCCTGAGATAACCATGGAGGCAATATATATATATATGGAGGGAAAAAAGGAGGAGGAGGAGGAGAAGGCGAAGTAGGTGGCAGTGCTATTGATAACTGTCCTTCAAAATAACCTACTGTGAGTGAGTGTGTGTGAGTGAGTGTGTGTGTGTGTGTGTGTGTGTACAAGAATATGAGTGTTTCTGGCTATATAGCTGTCCCCAGAAAGCCTGTGGCCTGACATGGCTCAGTCTGACCAGGGGCACATCTCTGGAGGAGTGTCTTCAAGGCCCAGAGTGTGTGCTGGCTCCCTACATGATGTGTTCACAGAGAAGAAAGCTGACTTTTCCTTGCACAACTGCCTGAGGCCCCAGTGCTCTGTTCTTGCTCCACTGGGCAGACTGAATCCAGTGCTTGCCACTTGAGCTGGGAGGAAAGAAGTCATTACAGAACCCATTAGTCCAGCCTCCAGAGCACTGGGGCTTCAGGGGGCATGCACTCTCTTCTTCTCTCCCCTCCCTCTCCCCTCCCCTCCCTCTAATTTTCTCTCCCTTCCCTCCTCTACTTCCCCTCCCCTTCTCTCCCCTTCTCTCCCCTTCTCTCCCCTTCTCTCCCCTCCTCTCCCCTCCTCTCCTCTCCTCTCCCCTCCTCTCCTCTCATCTCCTCTCCTCTCCTCTCCTCTCCCCTCCCCTCCCCTCCTCTCCTCTCCTCTCCTCTCCTCTCCTCTCCTCTCCTCTCCTCTCCTCTCCTATTCTTTCCATCCAACCCCTCCCCTCTCCTTCCTATCCCCTTTCCCCTCTCCTCCCCTCCTGTTCTCCCCATCCCTTCCCTCCATTCCCTCCTCTCTCCTTGGAGGACTGGGGTGGGAGGGAGGCTTATGTAACTGTCACCTGCCAGCAGCCACTGACCTACACACTCTGGTCCTGGGAAGACACATAAATGATAGTGTGGCCATAGCACACTGGGGCAGCTTTGTCTGAGCAGACCCCGCAGAGAAGGAGGGCTCCAGATGGGCTCAGGGAACCACACCTGGAGAGAACCCCCAAACAAGGAGAGAATGCTCAGTGGGGCTCAGGGGTGCAACAGAGTCTCCAAGAAGCACCGAGGCCAAACACAAGCAAGGCTGTTAGTGACTGAGAAAACCAAAAGTCACATCCTAAATATACATATGGTCAGAGTTCATCATTTCTGTGCACAGAAACAGACTATCTTTTCAAGACTGGCTTGTTTACTCAGTGCAAGAGAGACCGGAGGCCCACTCAAGCAGATGTGGTCCCAGGCTCAAACCTGGACCTCGTCCATGCACGTCCTGTGATTGACTACTGCACTGCCTCTGCAGGTACCAGATGACCTTTCCAGAAGCTGCTGGGGGTGGAGGGAGAGGAGGGAGTTACTAGAATTAGGCATCAGGGATTCACCTGGATCTCCCAGCCCTGGAAGACAGTACTTGTACAGCCTTGGGCAGTGGCTTGACTTCCTACATGTTTCTATTTCCTTACGTGTCAACTCACAGAGGCTGTCACATGCCCATCACAGCTTCTGGTGCTGCAGCTTAGTTTAACCCATCTGCCCTTGAACCCCAAGAAGAGAAGAAGCAAGCTGAGGACATGGCAGGGTCTGTAGCTGGTCACACATGTCTGCTTCTCCACCTGCCTGCACTTGCAAATTCTCCATACCCCCCCCCCCCCGCCCCAGATAACTGTACTTGCCTCTGTTCTCATGCAAATCCTATGCAGGTTCATTTAATAATCCTCTCATGTTGGGCTCTCTCATCCCACTCCCTCCCTGGAATAAGGAGGGAAATTAATTTGAAAACCTTTTGGAATGACCTGTCTTTGCGCCCCAGCCACTGACCGGAGTGTTGAAATTCAATTACGTTGGGAGCGATCGTAATTAAGATGCCTGTTAATGACTCTTTATTTTATGGAAATAAGATTTCTGATCGTGGAGAATCAATCATCAGTGACGGATCTGAGAACTACTCTGTCCCCGCTTAGCTAAATCCCTAATCTCACGAGCCAAATGGAAGGAAGCCTCAGGGCTTTGCCCCTGAAAGCAGTAGATAGTGGTGGCCCGATTGTTTTCTTGCTCAGAGCTGATGGTATTTCAAAGCCCTACAGACAACCCAGTGCAGCTCCTATAAAAAGTCACTCTTAAAAGCCCAAAAGGAATTATAAAGTGGTTTGAAAGACATTTCTAAATCTGGTGGAGTTTAATCCTTGTGAAAATCATGTCTCCAATCCTACACTCTCTCAGACATAGATATTGGTTAGTAACTCAGAACACAGAAGCAGCCATCATTAACCGTGTTCACTGTGGAGAGGGGGGAGAGGTAATCTGTCAATATCTATTTGAAATTCCACCAAAAGTAAAACTGGGCAGTGGTACACCTGGTAAAGTGTGCATGTTACTATAGCAAGGGACAGGGTTCAAGGCCCTGCTCCCCACCTGCAGGGGGAGCTGTGTGAGTGAGGCAGTGCTGCAGCTATAAATCTCTCTCTCTTAGTCATTCCTATTTTCCTTTTTCGGCTCACTCTTTATTTGACAGAACCGCAAGAAATTTAGAGAGAAGAGGGAGATAGAAGGGGAAAGAGAGGAAGTGGCCTGCTATACTTCCTTCACCATTTGTGAAGCTTCCTCCCTACAACGGAGTGGAACCTGGGTCTTTGTACAGGGTAACGTGCACTTAACCAGGTGGGCCACTGTCTGGCCTCCTCTCTTTTCTCTCCCTTCCCTCTCAATTTCTCTGTCTCTATAAAAAAAAAAAAAAAACATGGTCATTGGGAGAAGTGGCTTCTTCGTGCAGGTACCACAGCCCAGTGATAACTCTGGTGGCAATAAATAAATAAATGGGCAACATCAAAAATACTCACTGACTTGCTACCACTGTTGCTACAATAATGCTGTGTAACACACTGCCACCGATGTGGTGGTTTTCACTAACAGATTGAGTGTCAAGTTCCTAGGGTCACAGGTAGATGGATAGAGGCTGAGCCCAGCCTGTAAGTAGCCCTGCTGTGAACTGTGGATGTGGCTCTTGGTGAGAAAATGTGTTCAAAGCCCATCATGTGACTTTATTGGGGGTCCATGCTGCTCTCAGGGCATAGTCTCCTCATGATGAATCAACAGAGGGCATGGCACAGAACAGACACACAGAAACAACACAGACACATTTCAGGCCTTCTCTTGAGTCCTGTCTGCTAATATCCAATTGCTCAGAGCAAGTTATGTGGACAGTGTCAGGGGGGTTGGAAAGTCCTCCCTATTCTTACTGGGAGAAAAGAGCCGTCTTACTGAGGCTACTACTCAAGTGTCTTTGGTTCTAACCTTTGAAACCTTGACTCTAACAGCCTGAACATCTCTGATTCTCAGGCCAGAGTCTCCTAGGGGTTTAAGCCAAAGCTTAAAAATCAGTATCTTATAAAGCAATTTAAGCATTTACTATTCCAACAGCTTGTTTCTACTTAAACTTTCTTCCAAAAGCTCTCAGCTTCATTTCCTCGCCCATGCGGTAAATGTTTTAATCAGCAAGAGAAAAGTGGGATATTTTTTTCAGCTCAATTTTTGGCTTAGTTAGAGTGATCCCAAGATGTCTATAAGACATCTAATCAACTTGGTGTCAAAAGAGAAAAAAAAAATCCCTTACAAATGCTTTTTTTCCTCTTCACCATGGAAATAAACTTTATTCTTTTAGTGTACAGTAGACAGACTTGTTTTTCCTGACTCTTCTGTTCTCTTTCCCTCATTCCTTGTCTCAAAAGAACATTAGCACTGCAGTCCAGGAGGTGGTTCAGTGGATAAAGTATTGAACTCTCAAGTATTAGGGGCCTCAGTTGGATCCCTGGCAGTGCGTGTATCAGAGTGACATCTGGTTCTCTCTTTCATTCACAAATAAAATCTTTAATAAAAAATAAAGGAAGCCACGTGGTGGCACATCTGATAAAGTACATATATTATCATGCACAAGGACCCAGGTTCAAGTCCCCAGTCCCCACTTGGAGGGAGAAAGCTTCACAAATGGTGAAACAGGTCTGTAGGTGGCTTTCTGTCTCTCTTCTTTTCTAGCTCCCCTTCCTCTCAACTTTGGCTTTACAAAATACAATAAAAATTGCTTTAAAAATGACAAAACTTAAAAAAGAACACTAGCACAGAAAACATAGCCCTGAATTAGATCCCTGCAAGGATCATGTGTGAGCCCACCTCCTTGCTCCCCTGGGCTGCAGGGTGTCTGCACCTCAGTTCTGGGGAAGCAAAGTTCTGCTCGTGATTTTGTTTGCCTCAGTCCTTTCTGGCAGTTTCTCAGTATTGGCACCAATGGCTTCTGAGCCAGATCATTCTTTGTTGTGGGGTGATGGTGAGCTTTCTAAGTTGGGGGGCAGCCCCTCCCTTAATATTCCCACAGCATGTGCAAGAACTCAGTCCTGTGGCAACCAGTGGTGTCTGTAGTCACTGACAAAAACCAAACTGTGGATTCACCGCTGCTAAGGGTGCTCGTCTATGGTCACCAGCACTAAATCCAGAAACAAAGCAGAAACCCCTGGGACTTTCAAAAACCATTTAAAGGAAACTTGTAACAGATAGCCAAGCAAAACACAGCACGATACATGTCACATCACTGCAGGAAGGTTTGGGATTTGGTTAAACTGAAATGTTTCACTCACTCACTACATGTTTTCTGAAAATACACTCAAGGATAGCCTTCTGAAACTAGTGATTATAACTCCTTAAAAAAGGCATGGGGGGGGGGAGTGGGAGTAAGGTGGCACACCTGGTTGATCACAGACTTTATCTTGTGCAGTGACCCAGGATCAAGTCCCCAGTCCCCACTTGCAGGGGAGAAGCATCACTAGCTGTGAATCAGAGCTGCAGATGTCTCTCTCCCTTTATATCTCCCCTTCACCCTCAATTTCACCGCTGTCTATTAACAGGGTCTTCATACTTCATGCAATTATTTGGCATTCTTTCCTATGTCCACTTTACTATGTCCAGTTAATAGGAAGGAAGCATGACTGGGTAAAACTGAGTCAATTATTTTTGCAGAGAAAAAAAAAACAAAACAACAAAGTCATTAGAAGAAGGTAGAAAATGTTCAGTAGGCAATTACTCTCCAAGAAGTAAGAACAGAAAATCACAATAGATACTTTGTTGAATAGTAATTTGTAGAAGGGAAAACACAAAGCACAATGTGGACTGGAGTTGGTGTATTGCACCAAAGTAAAGGACTCTGGGGTGGGGTTGGGGGGTCCAGGTCCTGGAACATAATGGCAGAGGAGGAGCTGGTGGGGGGTGAGAGTGTTATGTGGACAACTGAGAAATGTTACATATGCACCAACTACTGTATTTTACTGTTGACTGTAAATCAATCCCTCCAATAAAGAAAAAAAAAAAAAGGAAAGTAGTTTGTAAGGTGTAAAACAAAGGGATTTTTAATCATACCTGTAACTTTTCTTTTTAGGATTTTTTTGCACTTAATGCGTTAAATTAAAAAACACAGGTTGTGCTTCTTTTTTCAGTATAAATATATACATTACAAGAGTCACACAGGACCTTTCATTCATTTACCAACTCACCCCAGTCTCATCCTTTCTTACCTGGTGTCAGAGTCAGACCTGATTCTGGACATAGGAAAGAGTTAGCCCCAGGCCTGGGCCTGGGCATTTGCTACCCTCCCAAGTTCAAGGGTTTGAGCTGATGTCGGAGGGCTTTTGCACCTGCTCACACCCATAGCTGGCCTGATTTGAGCTGAATTTGCTGACAGTCACACAATAGCTCCTGTTCATATGTCTCCCTCCAGGCTTTCCATGGCCCTTTTCTAACCACAGCCACAACCCAGAATCCTCAGTGTTCTGTCACAAGCCATGGTGAATCTCAAGATCAGGACAATCTGAAGGATAGAATCTGCTGTTTCTACTTCCCCTGAGTCACCCTAGTCTGAGAAGTATAAGACGCAGCCACCAACTGTTTTCTGTCTGCTCTGGGACCCTCATCAACTTCCTACAGCTCTTACATAGTGAGCAGAATCTCATCTTAACCTCCTGAACTTCCATGGAGCCTGTGGTTTCCTTGGGAAAGGGAATATTAGCAAGTGCTGTACAAGCAGAGACCTGAAAAAGCTTTGCCCTCTTACTATTGTCAATCCCCACCGAGAAGATCATGCAATAAAGCCTGCTGACCAAGTGCAAAACTGAGTGATGGAATGAACAAACCCTCTCTGGTTTGGGCTGAACTAGAGGCTGTAATCAATGCAGCATGTAGAGTGTGGATCTGGATGTCAGACCTGGGTGCAAAATCCCAGGTCTACTCCCCAGATGAGTGACATTGGTTTCATTTCTCTCAACCCAAACTTCTGTGTCCATTAAATGGCAACAAAATAGTCTGGAGAGATAGCATAACAGTCATGCAAGAGACTTTCAGGCCTGAGACTCTGAGGTCTCAGATTCAATCCCCAGTACTTCCATAAGTCAGAGTTCTGGAGTGCTTTTATAAAAACAAAAACAAACATACAAAAACTAAAAATGTGAGGACAGAATAATCACAGCCTGTTTAGACTATTGTAAAGGCTATATGAAATTTTGTAAACAAGATTCTCAGGGCAGGGCCTGGTTTTCATGAAGAACTGAATGAAAATATTGACTGCTACTAGAACGGTTTCTATTTGTACCACTGAAGTTAGAGGATTCTAATCTCACTCCACCACCATCCTCTCACTCCACCACCATCCTCTCATTCGGAAATTTCTTTTTTTCTTTTTTTGTCTTTATTTATTTATTGAATAGAGACATTCAGAAATTGAGGGGGAAGGGGAAGATAGAGAGGAAGAGAGACAGAGACACCTGCAGCACTGCTTCACCACTTGCAAAGCTTTCCCCCGACAGGTGGGGACCAGAGGCTCAAACTTGGGTCCTTGCTCACTGCAACACGTGTGTTCAATGAGGTGCACTCGATGAGGTGCGTCACTACCTGACGCCCGGGAACATTTTTCTGCACCCCCATAACTTCTTTGTAGGCTCTCCTAACACCTCTAAACTCACACCTGGTCACCAACCACAAATTTAAAAACTTAATTTTGGAGTAATTCTCAATTTACAGAAGAATACAGAGTGTCATGTACTCTGCTTCCATATCTGCTTCTTTTAAAAATATATTTTTAAGTTTATTATTGGATAGAGACAAAGAGAAATTGAGAAGGGAGGGGGAGATAGAGAGGGAGAGAGACAGAGAGACACCTGCAGCCCTGCTTCACTACTTGTGAAGGTTCCCCCTGTAGGTGTGGACCGGGGGCTTGAACCCAGGTCCTTGTACATGAGAACAGGTGCACTCAGCCAGGTGAGCCCCCACCCAGCCCCTTATATCATATTCTATACTGTTCACCCAATTCCATTCCATTCTACTCTATTTTCATTAAGAGAATAAGAGACAGAGAGACACCTGCAGCCCTGCTTCACTGCTCATGAAACTTTCCCCCTGCAGGTGGGGTCCTTCCATCCGTGTCTTTTGAATATTAGCACCTTATGTTTCTATGGGGCACTGCAAACGCCAGAAATTATTAAGGTTCACAGACTGCTCGGGTTTCACAGACTTTTCCACAAATGTCCTTTATCAGGTCAGCAAATCAATCCAGGAAGCCACCTTGCCTCTCTCTCACATTGTCCTATCTCCTTACTCTCCTCAAATCTGAGATATTTTCTGACTTATCTTGCTTTTTATGACGTGAGCATTTTTGAATAGTACTGGTCAGGCATTTATTTTATAGTATGTCTCTCCAGTTGTTTTTTTAAAATCACTTTATACTTTATGGGGAAGGATAATGGCTTATGGTATAATTGTTGACCTTTGGGTAAAGTCTCTCACCTCCCCATGATAGGTGTCTGCAGAACACTGTCGCCTCCAGCCTCGATCCCTTCCCACCATCAAGCACTTTGCTTTGGTGCTATACGCCAAGCCATTCCAGCTTTCCCCATCCCTGTCCTTGTTTCCTCTGCTCTACCTATGAGTGAGATCATCTGGTGTTCATCATTTTCTTTTTGGCTTATCTCACTTAACATGATTCCTTGTAGTTCCACTGAGGTTATAGGTCTTTCGAAGATGATCCAAGAGAAGAGTTATTGATAGCCTCATGACTTAACCCTGAGGGGATTAAACATTATCACTTGGCCAGGGGGATGCATTGGATCGACCTTCTCGTGGTGCATCCCGTGAGTACCCATTTATTGGGGAAACTGACGATCCTTCCTAGCCGACTGAATCCACATGGATCCCAGTCACTTTCAAAGCCAGCAACAAGCAGACATCAGGCTCAACCTGACGCTGTTGACTGGCTACGGAAGAAGGGCAAACGCTAGAAGAAGAAGACTTGGCCAGGACAGTCCTTGCCCAGTTTTTCTGCCGTGTTAAGTATCCATGGCCCCTGCGCTATGCTCTGTGTGTCAGTGTCATTAGAGATTGGTGACACAGATTCACTGGGGAGGCTGGGGGTCACAAGATGATCATGCACTGCATTTGTTTGGCTCATTGAAGCTCAATGAAAACACCCCCTCCCACTTCGCATGTGTTTTCTCACTGCAATACAGCACATAGGGAAGGAGTATAGTGGTGCTTCCCTGCTTTGAGCTCTCCCCGCAGAAGGCCAGATTTCTGTGTTTGAAGCAGCCTTCTATCTTTAGAGTAACATTTGTTATTTATCGGATGCTTTCATCTTCCAGTTTTATTACCTTCTGGCCTTCTTTTTTCTTATTTGGAAGTCTTTCTCGGGCCCTATTTCCTATTTATCTATTTTTTTCCCTCTACTTATGAACTAGGTGTCCCTCATATTTTATACACTTCTCAATTCTGTTTCGATGTGTCAAAATATCCTATTATCACTTTAATCTCTGTGTGGAGGGTTATCTTTCTGGAGTATTTTCACTGTAAGGATATTGGCTTGCTTTGTATAATCGTAGTTCATTGTTTGTAGCATGCCACCCTGCTTCTCATTCTGTCTTATAATAATTCTGTGTGCTCTTTAACTTTTATGCTTCTCTGTTGTTTATTTCCCAGTGAAGTCAGTTTGCCCAGGCTTTTAAGCAAACAAAGGCTGAGTTCCAGTAGCTTGTCCTCTTTTGAATCTTGTGCACTGCCAGCTCTTTTTACTTAAACCTTCTCTGTTGTCTTTGATTATTCTCCTTAGGCTGTTTGATTTGGATGCCACTGTTCCCTATCATTCATCAAAAACTAGGACTGTGTCTCGGAAGAAAGCTCAAGCTGTCTTGTTCCCTGAGTTTTTAGGAACCAGGTTGTGTCTGTCCCTTGAGAATTTGGCAAAGATGCTACTATAGTCACCTGTTCTGGAGTGGTGAATGGATTGTAATTTATTGTAAAGGAAGAAACCCAGGTCTTTAAATAAAAAAATATTAATCTTTATTATTTATTGGATAGAGACATCCAGAAATTAAGAGATAAGGGGATGAGAGAGAGGGAGAGAGACAGAGAGATAGCTGAAATACTGCTTCACCACTTTCAAAGCTTTCCCTCTGCAGGTCGGTACCAGGGACTTGAACCCAGATCTTTGAGCACTGCAATATGTACACTAAACCAGCTGTGCTACCTAAATTTTTATTTAATTTTATTTAGTTATAATTGCATAGATACAGAGAGAAATTGAGGAGGGAGGGGGAGACAGGTAAAAAGACAGATAGACACCTGCAGCCCTGCTTCACTACTTGTGAAGATTTCCCTCTGCAGGTGGAGACCAGGGGCTTAAACCTGGCCCCTTGTGCACTTAACTGGGTGCACCACCACCTGGCCCCCTAAAAAGGGAGAAATCTATAGTTTTAATTTGCCCACATTGCTTTATAGTCAATATATATATATATATATATATTTTTTTTTTTTTTTGGCTATTTGAGGTTTTTTTCCCCTTGGTTTTCTTCAAACTTGCCTTTTCTCTCTTTTTCCCCACTATTAAAAAAATTAAACACGCATTAACCATTGGTTTGCAGTGCTGTAGACATTTCAGGAGTACAGGTTTACATCAGTAAATGTATGTATTCTTCCTTTCAAAAATGTTACTGTTCTCCCTTTCTGTAATTTCCATTCGCATACATTCTCACCAAGATTCCCTCTGAAGCCCAGACAATACACTAGTCAGGCAGATGATAGCTCTGTTTCAGTGGTTTCTCCCTCCACGGACGGCCCTTCCTTTGTGATGTAATATAATGCTTCCATTGTGTTATTATAAGTGCCATTTCTGTTCTCAGATTGCTTCTGCTTTGGAGTTCAGTGTCCTCAAGGCACTTCAAAGTCTTGACTTTTTTCAAATTCTCCGTCTCTTTCACAGAAGCCTCTAGCTATTGCATTCTACCCCTCTCACTCTTTTCTGGAGCATACTCTCAGCTCTAGTAATGGAGAGCTGCTGATTGCCCCAGATAATTGCTGATTATTTGTGGATTCCTATTAGTGAATTCTATTCCCTTCCACCACCAAGTCATTCCTTTCAAGACATTCTTAAAGTACTTCACTCTCTCTGTATCTCTCTGTCTCTCTGTCTCTCTCTCTTTCCCCTCCACCCATCCACCCAGTACAGATCAGCTCTGTTTTATGGTAGTGCCAAGGACTGAACTCAGGACCTTGGAGTCTTAGACATGAAAGTCTTTTTGCATAACCTCTATGCTGTCATCCTGATACAAGTAATCCTTTCTCAACCCCACATTGCAGATTCTTGATGAAATCCATTGTAATCTAGTCAAAGAAGCACTCCAGTCATCAGTTTAACTGATTCTTCAGCCCTTTTCCATACTTCGAGCTTAGATAGGTTTGTATGGTGTCGATTTCTATGTAATTGTATGCTGTTACACATTCTTCTCCTTATTTCTGAAGTCTCAGCCCCTTACCTGTGCCAAACTCTCCTGTCTAACATCTCATGATTTAAGACTGAGACTGTGTTTGGAAAATGGGCAAGATTCATTGTTTTAAATTTTGTATATTCTCTCCCCCAGTTCACCTGGAATTGTTCAGGGAATGCCCTGCTTGACCCACAGTGTGCAAGTGGAAACTGAATCTCCAGCTTGCTTCCCCATTTCCTCCAGGGGAGATTAAAGCAGGTTACACAACCATAGAGCTAATTTTTAAAGAAATTTAAAGGGGAATTAGAAAACCCAAATCCTTTTAGAAGCAAAATGCAGTAAATACATTTAATTACCTGTCCTACCATTATCAGTAGATGAAAAAAAACTAACAGGTTTTTAAAGACCAGTGCAGAAAAGCAAAAAAAAAAAAAAAAAAAAGTTACCATATTGCCTTGACTAGTCACAAAAAGAAAAGAAACATTGCTTCTTTCAAGGTAACACTTTCATTTATTTGTATTTTTACATTGCTGGTGGGAATGTAAATTGGTACAGCCTCTGTGGAGAGCAGTCTGGAAAACTCTCAGAAGGCTAGACATGGACCTTCCATATGATCCAGTAATTCCTCTCCTGGGGTTATACCCCAAGGACTCCATAACACCCAACCAAAAAGAGGTGTGTACTCCTATGTTCATAGCAGCACAATTCATAATAGCTAAAACCTGGAAGCAACCCAGGTGCCCAACAACAGATGAGTGGCTGAGAAAGCTGTGGTATATATACACAATGGAATACTATGCAGCTATCAAGAACAATGAACCCACCTTCTCTGACCCATCTTGGACAGAGCTAGAAGGAATTATGTTAAGTGAACTAAGTCAGAAAGATAAAGATGAGTATGGGATGATCCCACTCATCAACAGAAGCTGACTAAGAAGATCTGAAAGGGAAACTAAAAGCAGGACCTGATCAAATTGTAAGTAGGGCACCAGAGTAAAAACCCAGTGGTGAGGGTTAGACATGCAGCTTCCTGGGCCAGTGGGGGTGGGAGTGGGCGGGAAGGATGGGTCACAGTCCTTTGGTGGTGGGAATGGTGTTTATGTACACTCCTAGCAAAATGTAGACATATAAATCAGTAGTTAATTAATATGAGAGGGGGAAAATCAATTGTATGTCTCAAAGTTTCTCAAAAGACAAACTGAATCTTTTTAATATATAGGCTATGTATTTGATACGCGGACTCTCTCAAAAGCCTAGACCAAGTAGATTAGAAGCATCCAATAGCACAGCTATGTACAAGATACTGGATACTGTACAGCAAACCATAACAAAGGGACTTTTCAAAGTTAACCCAATTAACAAATAATGTGATGATAACATTAACTATCGATTGTCTTTTTGAACCCTAAGACAGCAGGAATCTCACATCTCCACTATAGAGCCCCTACTTCCCCCAGTCCTGGAACCCTTGGATAGGGCCCACTTTCCCGTATGCATCTCCCAATCCAAACCAAATAATATTGCATCCGCCGATCACAACCTAACCAACGCAACGATTGCCACCTCAACATGCTTCACCTCAGACTGTATCCAGAGACTTCACATGTGGAATGACAACCCTTCAGCTTCATTACTCGGGTGAGACCTTTCCTTTTATAGTACACTCTAATTACATCTCAGGTAGTTCACTTCCTAACAAAGTCCCATAATCTAGATATACACCAGTTTCTGTGAGAGAGAGCTTATGTGCACACGTATCCATAAACTACTGCAAAATATATACCTGAAAGCAGAAGTACACTAGAGTTCGCAGTGAGTACCTCCCTAACACTTCCTCTCCACTATTCCAAGCTTGGGATCCATGATTGCTCAACAAATTGTTTGGCTTCATATGTTAACTCTCTTTTCAATCACCAGGTTCCAGATGCCACCAGGATGCTGGCCAGGCTTCCCTGGATTGAAGACCCCACCAATGTGTCCTGGAGCTCAGCTTCCCCAGAGACCCACCTTACTAGGGAAAGAGAGAGGCAGGCTGGGAGTATGGACCGACCAGTCAACGCCCATGTTCAGTGGGGAAGCAATTACAGAAGCCAGACCTTCCACCTTCTGCAACCCACAATGACCCTGGGTCCATGCTCCCAGAGGGATAGAGAATGGGAAAGCTATCAGGGGAGGGGGTGGGATATGGAGATTGGGTGGTGGGAATTGTGTGGAGTTGTACCCCTCCTACCTTATGTTTTTGTTCATTAATCCTTTCTTAATAAAAAATTAAATTAAAAAAAATTTATTTACTTATTTATTGGGTAGAGACAGAGAGAAATTGGGGGGGAGGGGAAGATAAAATGGAAGATAGAAAGAGAAACCTCTACAGCACTAAATCACTGCTCTGGAGGCTTTTGAAGGACAAGCAGGGAATTTTTTTTTTATTATTGTCTTCAGGGTTATCGATGGAACTCGTGTCTGCACTACAAATCCACTGCTCCTAGGGACCATTTTCCCCATTTTGTTGCCATAGTTATTGTTGGATAGGACAGAGAGAAATCAAGAGGGGGGGGAAGACAGAGAGGGGTAGAGAAAGATAGACACCTGCAGACCTGCTTCACCACCTGTGAAGCGACCCCCCTGCAGGTGGGAAGCCGGGGGTTCAAACTAGGGTACTTAAGCTGGTCCTTGCACTTCACACCATGCACGCTTAACCCGCTGCTCTACCTCCCAGCCCCTGGTAATGGGGTTTTGAACCCTGGTCCCTGCACATTGGAACATGTGCACTCGATGAGGTGAATCACCACTTGGTTCCAAGGCCACACTTTTAATGAGATTGTATCCTTTTTAAAAATTTTTAAAAAATTTATTTGATATGGACAGCCAGATATCAAGAGGGAAGGGGAGGAAGGGAAGAAAGAGACACATGCAGCCCTGCTTTACCACTCACGAAGCTTTCTTCCTGCAGATAGGGACTGGGGACTTGAACCTGGGTCCTTGCTCTTTGTAACATGTGCGCTCAACCAGGTCTACCACCACCCAGCCCCTGAGGTTGTATCCTTTATCAAGACTTAAAATTTCTCTTTCCAGTGTGTTAACCTACCATAAGATTTGCTTAAAATATTAAGAAATCAGTGTGGGCTTGACCAGAAAACCTGAAATGACTGTAGGTATTTACAAGTGGAAGCAATTGTACTGAACGCAAGGTGTCAGAGCCCAGAACATCTCTGTGAAGCTGGAAGAATGATGGAGACTTTGCTGGAGAGAAAGAGGGGTACTACCAACTCCTCAGATTTCTCAAGAAGCGATTCTCAGGCAGGTACAGAGACACTGAGAACCAATGACTGCACCCCAAAGTGAACGATTCTCTGGTCACCTCCTGAAAAGCCATCAGCAACACCTTTGGCATCCCCCACCCCTCCCCCCGACACCCAGAGCAGCCCAACAGAGTAGGGTCTCCTTTTTCACCACCACTGCTCCTTGGAGAGACACTCCTCACTATCCAGAAGTAACCTAGAGGACGTGGGCTCTAGACTTTAAGTCCTCAGAGGCATAACTGACCAAGAAAGCGAAGGAACAAAGTGAGACTAGAATAGCAAACCGTCAGCGCCAGCCTTCCTCATGATGGCTGCACCCAGCCAAGCACCTCACCCTGTCTCCTCAGTTTCTCCTCAGGAGGAGAAACATGATGGGGCAGGAGAAGTCCAGATGAACCGCTGCACTGTGCACACCCAGGTGCATGCCTTTGCTTCTGAAATAAAAGAAAGGAAAAGAAAAGAAAAGAACTGGGGCCCAGTGGTGGTGCAGCTGATTGAGGGTGCACATGCTACAATGTGTAAGGACCCAGGTTCAAGCCCCTAGTCCCCACCTGCAGGGGGAAAGCTTTGTGAGTGGTGAAGCAGTGCTGCAGGTATCTCTCTGGTTCTCTCTCTCCTCTTGACTTCTCCTCTTCCTCTTGATTCCTGACTGTCTCTATCCAGTAGATAAATAAATATAATAAAAAATTAAATAAAAAAGAGCTAACAAAGACAAAGCAGTGACCAGGGAAATGGCTCAACTGGTAGATTGCAGGGCTTGTATGCCCAAGGTTCCCTGTTCAAGCCCTGAATCAGAGTGTTGCTCTGGTTTCTTTCCCTTTCTCAGCACATTCTCTCTGTCATAATGAAATGAATGAGACAAACAGTCTTTCAAAAGTCAGAGTGACAAACAAGTAAAGTCATGGGCTGTTTGGAATAGACCTAAAATAGACCTACTAGATATTTCCAAAATGGAGACCCCAACTCTTCATCTGCAATATTCCAGCCTTTAGATTCATGATTAATCAACAATGTGGCTATATATGTTAACCCTTTTAGCCACCAGGTTCCAGATGCTAGCATGATGCCGACCAGACTTCCCTGGACAGACAACCCCACCAATGTGTCCTGGAGCTCCAATTGTCCAGAGCCCTTCCCCATTAGTGAAAGAGAGAGGCAGGCTGGGAGTATGGATCGATGTGTCAACGCCCACGTTCAGCGGGGAAGCAATTACAGAAGCCAGACCTCCCATCTTCTGCATCCCACAATGACCCTGGGTCCATGCTCCCATGGGGTTAAAGACTAGGAAAGCTATCAGGGGAGGGGATGGGATACAGAGTTCTGGTGGTGGGAATTGTAGCCCTCTTATCCTATGGTCTTGTCAGTGTTTCCATTTTATAAATAAATAATTTTTTTTTAAGTCAGAGTGGCAAAATGAAAGCAGTTAAAGCTGAATGACAGTCCACCAAGGGCTCAGCCAAAAATCCCACCCAGAAACGACTGCAGTCCTTATACTTGGGTGCCGACATTAAATACCAGCATGTGAGCACATGCACCATGGAGTGTCCTTGAAAGTTCTGCTGCCTTTCTGGACAACCGGAAGTGGGGAGGGAACAAGAGTCAAATGGGCAGTGTAGGTCATAATTAGATGTTCCTCAGGTGTTGTGGGGAGACTCTCTTCTTATGGAGTTCTAGTAACTGAAGAAAGGGGAAATCGACATTATAGTGCAGGGCTACTATTTGGGTCTCAGCTGAGTTAAATACAAAAGTAAATGCTTAATACTCTGGTTTCTCTTCAGGTCGCATAAATCTTTCGCCTTTTACAAAAGTAAATGCTTGTGAAATGGTTCTTTCCCCTCTTCCTTTCCACCTTCTCCTTTCCCTGCTCCTATCTCCTCCTATCCTTCTTCTATTCTCTTCCTCCTCCCTCCTCCCCTTGCTCCTTCTACTCTCTTTCTCCTCCCATTCTCCTCCTCCTCCTTCTCCATCTTCTGTCGTGCTCAGTGTATGACAGAGTTGCACCCTAAGCAGTGAGCTATCTTGCAGCCCCTAAAACTTGAACCCTGAGTAGGGGCTTTCATGTCAAATCTGGACAGAAATGGGTGGGCATTCCTTTTAGACGCTGTACAGATGAATTATTATCCGCTGATACCAACTATCACAAGACACCAACTTCACCAACTTCTGCTTCAGGCAGAAGCAGTCCCCAGTCAAAGCCTGTGTGTGTGTGTGTGTGTGTGTGTGTGTGTGTGTGTGTGTGTGTGTGTGTGTGTATGTCTTTTAATCAACTCTGCCTTTACATTTTTCAACACCTTAAGAGGAAAGGCAACCTGTGAAGCCATTCCCATAGATGTCCCACTTGCCCAGGGTATGTTCTGCAAATTAAAATGAGCATTGGGCACATGCATACTGGATGAGTTCATCACTCAGCAAGCCTCCGAAGGCTCCCAGAGACGTTAAGCTGATCCATTCCTCTCCGAGATTCATGAGCTGCCTGTCAACAAATTTAATTGGATATTTATTGAAATTAATGGCAGCTGCAGCTGATTGAGCCGACTTCAAACTTGGCTGTTTTTTTTTTTTTAATGTCTATTTTCCCTTGTCATGCCTTTCCATGTGGCTAAAAGCCTACTTACCCTAGTAAGCTCTAGCAGAGAACCTAGAAATGAAGATCCTCACCGTTCCTCCCAGAATGAGGAAATGTTGTAGAATTAATAGATTGCTTGCTCCAGATCATCACTCTTCAGGAAGCTTTTTTTTTTTTTAGCTTCCCTCTATGGGCTGACTTTTTCATATAACAATGTCGAGAAAGAGCAAGAGAGGGAGAAACAACATTGAACCTTAGGTGCCCCAGTGCTGTGGGGACTTGGGGCTTGAGCTTGGTTCACATGCACAGCACAGTAGGTATTTTACCAGGTGAGCTCTCTTGTCAGTCCCACAGTTCAGGGGAGTGTGTGTGTGTGTGTTGTGTGTGTGTTTATTTTCTTCCACAGTTATCAATGGGGCTCTATGCCAGCACTACGAATCCACTGCTCCTGGCAGCCATTTTTTTTTCCATTTTATTGGATAGGACAGAGAGGAATTCAAAGAGGAGGGGTAGATAGAAAGGGAGAGAGAACGGTACCCACAGATCTGCTTCACTACTATTGAAGCCTTCCCCCTCAGGTGGGGAGCAGGGGCTAGAACCTGAATCCTTGCAGGGGTCCTCGTGCTTAACCAGGTGCATCACTGTCAGGCCCCACAGTCCGGGTCTTTTAAAGGCCTGATTTCAAGCTACTGTACAGCCTTGGTGTGTAGGTGGGTGTATGGGGGTGGGAGTAAAGGCATACAGTGTGCCATCAAATTCCTAGCTTCCATGTCATGTCTTTGTTCTGCCTTCCCAGGCCAATTCCTCCACAATCCTCTCTGCTTCAGTTTCCCTACTTATGGAGTGGAATTGATAATAGGCTCAGGCTTACAGACTGCCTAGCATGGGAGCTGGAGCTTGGTAATATCTCTGTAAGAACTAGATATTGCCGTATGGTTCTTTACTGAGGAAATTAAATTGTACCACTATATTTTATTCTCTTTGAGATCAGCAGACAGTTATACTTTGAGAACTACAATGAAAGTACCAGATTCAGCTTTAAAATAAAAATAAAACCTGGAGTGGAAGTCCATAATTTAAGAAAAGGAGACATATGTTTTATTCCTCTGCTTCCACCCCTGTTGTGACATATTTTCCTTGGCCTCTTTCAGAGATGTCTGAAGTGCGACAAATGTCTGAGTAGTGAGGTATTGGGAAGAGCTAGGATGACTTTCTAGAATGGAGCTTATTGGATTTATTATGTTCCCAAACTCCTTTCTTTCTTTTCTCCTTCCTTCCTTCCTTACTATCTTCCTTCCTTCTTCCCTTCTTCCCTTCCTTCCTTCCTTCCTTCCTTCATCCCTCCTTACCTTCCTTCCTTTCTCCCTTCCTCCATTCCTTCCTCCCTACGCCCACTTCTTTCTCTTCTACTAGAGCACTGCTTTGCTCTGGCTTGTGGTGATGTGGGAGATTGAACCAGGGACCCTGGAGCCTCGGATGTGACAGTCTCTTTGCATAATTGTTATACTATCTCCCCTGCCCTTCTTCCCTTTTCCATCCATCTATCTATCCATCCATTCATCCACTCAGCCATCCAACTTTCTTTTCTCCCTCTATTTTCCTTTCTTTCATGTTTCTTTGTTGTGTAAACAGTACCATGTGCACACACAGAGCTTTGCCTCAACACTTTTGTTGACTCATAAGTGAAACAAGAGTTTAAAACCCGGATGTTCCTATAGGCTCCTAGCAGAATGGTTATATATTGACGCTGATGTCAAACTACTGTGTTTTACTACCCAAAATTGGGCCAAGAAACACTGCCTTCTCATAGCTTAGTCGTCTATCTGTAAGCTGGGATCTAATGACTTTATCTATACAGACGTTCATACAACAGAGTCTGGCTCACCATTAACACTGAATAAATAAATGGGTACTTTTATGATAATGCTGACTCTATAATCTGTGTTGGAAAACAACATAGAAAAGCAAAGAGGAAGAAGCTTTTCAAGGTAAGTGAAATTTTCTTTTAGACACATACAGGTGGTTGGTGGGAGCCGGCAGGAGAGTTCTGTTAGGCAATTAGTCAACCACGAGTGTTACTGATTAGATAGTACATTTAGGAAAGAGAGAGAGAGAGAGAGAGAGAGAGAGAGAGAGAGAGAGAGGAGGCTGTGTACATGAAGAGGTAGGACCACATCTGTTTAAGAGATGGCAGAGTTAGCAAAGTCATGGTAAGGGACATGGTCCAGAAGACCAGGGTAGGTGAGAACCTGGGAAGGCTGTGTGGCAGAGGTCAGGGCCACTAGCTGCTGTGCCTTCTACACATTTGCTTTTCTCTTAATCATCTCTGCCCCATGAGACTTGAGTCATCTGGAGGAAGCTGGCAGGGTGGAGCAGACTCAGAGCTGCTGCTATGACCCCTACCCCTCCTCACATTCTGTGCTGAATATCTCCTCCTGGATTGAACTTATTTTTTTAATCTAAATGTTTAATTTTAATTTAATTTTATTTCTTAATATGTTTTATTTCTTAGTTATTGAATTGAAACAGAGAGAAATTGAGAGGGGAGAGAGAGGAAGTAGAGAGGGAGGGGGAGAGACAGAGAGACACCTGCAGCCCTGCTTCACCACTTGTGAAGCTTTCCCCCTACAGATGGGGACCAGGGACTTGAACCCGGGTCTTTGCACACTGTAATGTGTGTGTTTAACCAGCTGTGCCTCTGCACCACTGCCTGAACTCTTCTTCTTCTTCTTCTTCTTCTCCTTCTCCTCCTCCTCCTCCTCCTCCTCCTCCTTCTTCTTCTTCTTTTTCCTGTAACAGTTCAGACAGTTCAACTCCAACTACTGGATCAGTCTAATACTAAACAGATGATATTTCTGCTCTGAAACTGACTCAGAGATGTTGTCATTACAACTAGGGACAGCTACTGCTTTCT
This sequence comes from Erinaceus europaeus, assembly GCF_950295315.1. Lineage (NCBI taxonomy): Eukaryota > Metazoa > Chordata > Mammalia > Eulipotyphla > Erinaceidae > Erinaceus > Erinaceus europaeus. The sequence goes on along the minus strand of NC_080180.1, from coordinate 7,051,691 downwards.
TGATTTTCATTTGACTTTCAACCTGAGTAACTTCTATAGGCCAAAGATTGGGGACTCAGTGATGAATCTGGAATGGTGAATTATTCGGTAGTGACAAATATTAAGTTATAGCTGGGGAAGGATGGGAAACACTGGCCATAAGCAACCCAGGGATGAAGAGGACCCTGAGATAGTCTAACCTACCTAGAAGAGATTCCTGGAGAAGGCCATCTTTCTTTAATAGCAAAAGAATGGAACCAAGCTATTCAAGTAGAGGGAACACTCCAAGTCCTTAGCACATTCTCAGGTGGTTCTGATACTGGTGCTGTATGGAGCTCACAGAAAGAGATGTCCTTATAGTGACTTTGCTGTGCTGTCTCATTTCTCCAAACCCCAGGCTTCCCAAAAGGGAGAGTTATGTTCTGTCTGTCACATTTGCCCAAGGCACTAATTCACAGAAGAACATTTAGTGAGATTTCCATAAAGTGTTGGGCCACAGGAATCATCACTCAAGGGATATTGACTGCAGCCTTATTTGCATTCTGCTATGGTTTTGTGGCCGCCTCAGGAATAGAGGGTTAGTTCCTGCTTTTAAGGAACTTGCAACTAGTGTAAGGAAATGAGAGGGTGACACAGGGGAAGCAGGTCTAGACAGAACTGCCTGCCGTTTCCTGCTGTGTGACACAGTGGACACAGCCATGGAGAAAGGTGTTAGGAAGACTATGGAAGTCAGAAAAGCTTCCTGCACCTGTGACCTCCTGGAAAACCTTCCCCTTGATGGCAAGAAGCCCCAATAGCAGTTCCATTTCTTTTTTATTTTTTTTTAACTTTTTAATTTAATTTTATTGTATTTATTTCCCCTTTTGTTGCCCTTGTTGTTTTTATTGTTGCTGTTGTTATTGATGTTGTTGTTGGATAGGAGAGAAGTGGAGAGAGGAGGGGGAGACAGAGAAGTGGAGAGAAAGATAGACACCTGCAGACCTGCTCCACCGCCTGTGAAGCGACTCCCCTGCAGGTGGGGAGCCGAGGTCTTGAACCGAGATCCTTTCTCAGGTCCTTGCACTTTGCGCCATGTGCACTTAACCCGCTGTGCTACTGCCCGACTCCCAGCAGTTCCATTTCTTTAGTGCAATAGATTTTGGGTGTGATAAAGTCAGGGTGAGGTGTTAGAATTCTGGCTTTCTGACAGAACCTAGATGCAGACCAGGGCCCATGAGACAGGTACCCATAAGTGGAGGAAAACATATACTTTAAAATAAAAGTGTGTGTTAGACTACAGTGATTCAATGGGTGCACAAGCAGGTAGAAAGACCTAAAAAAGACCATAAAGTACTTCATCAAATATTTTCTACTTAGACCTAGACACCCTCTTCTTCTACTTCCTGTCTCACATCCCTCAATTACTCTAAGTCTAACCCTGTCAGATAAAGTAAGTACTACCAAAGCTGGATAAGGGCAAGAGACTGGCATCCTTTCATGATGGCTCTTTTGGTCACTACCCCATCATCTGTGGCCCTAGTCAAGGATTCCTGGGATTCCCACATAGATATGATGGGCCCAGACCTCTAACAGATCCCTCTCTCTACCATCACTGGTTATCTCCATTAGGAACAACATCATAAACCCTATTCCAGGCCTTTCAGAACCTTGCCCTCAGTGTAGAACAACAGTGGTAGAAATGGTCCCATTCTCCAAAGGGAGGCTGGCTCAACATACTCTGTCACTTAGGGAAAACTGGTCCTGAAATGAGTGCATCCTGGATGTTCCTAGCTGCGACCATGGCAGGGGTGTAGACAATGCACAGGCTCCTGTGCTAAGTATGAATTGACATCGGCCATAGGTCACATCAATGGGGTTTACAGTTAATGGTATTTCTATGCTTTCCCCATATTTGGGAGCTTCTCTCTGCCCTGATCCAGCTCTCTAGTCCTAGTCTCAGCTCTAACACCACTTCCCAAACCACACTCTTAGCCCACCCGCATGTTAACTGTTGGGCCCAGGCAAAAAATACTAAAGTCACGGACCCCTTGGAATATACGTAAAATAGACTTTCCTAGCTTCTTCCAACATGAAGACCCCAAAGGCTCCTGATTATTAAACAAATTGTTCTGCTTTATATCTTAATGCTTTTCAGCCCCCAAGTTGTAGATGCTACCATGACTTCAACCTGACTTCCCTGGGCTGATAATCTCACCAACGTGTCCTGAAACACCACCTCCACAGAGCCCTATCCCACTAGGAAAGTTAGAAATGGGCTGGGGGTATGGATAGAGCTTTCAGTGCACATGGCCAGAGGAGAAGCAGTTACAGAAGCCAGACCTTCCACCTTCTGCTCCCCATATTCTTGGTCCATACTCCCAGAGGGAAAAAGAATAGGGTAACTTCTAAGGGGGTAAGGATATATGGAATTCTGGTGGTGAGAATAATTGAATTGTATGGAATTGTACCACTCTTGTTTCACAATCTTGTCAATTATTATTATATTACTTGTAAAAAAAATAATGGGAGTCGGGTGGTAGTGCAGCTGGTTAAGTGCACATGGCACAAAGCACAAGGACCAGTGTAAGAAACCCGTTTCAAGCCCCCAGCTCCCCACCTGCAGAGGAGTCACTTCACAAGCAGTGAAGCAGGTCTACAGGTGTCTATCTTTCTCTTCCCTTCTCTGTCTTCCCCTCCTCTCTCCTTTTCTCTCTGTCCTATCTAACAACAATGACATCAATAACAACAACAATAAAAAACAACAAGGGGAACAAAAGGGAAAATTAATAATAATAATAATAATAATAAAAAATCCTGGCTTTCAAACTGTCCCACAGGAACCAAAGGAGGGATGGAGACACAGATACATGAGATCATGAGTCTTGCTTCCCTGATCTTATTTGTTCCTCACAGAGGGATTCTGAAAATACCACAGTGACAAAAAATGTTCTAATGTTAAAACAATAATGATAGTGGTCTGGGAGGTGGCATAGTGTATAAAGCATTGAACTCTCAAGCATGAGATCCTGAGTTCAATCCCTGGAAGCATATGTACCAGAGTGATATTTGGTTCTCTCTCTCTCCCTCTCTCCCTCTCTCCCTCTTCCTCTCCCTTTTCCTCTCTCTCTCTCCTTCTACCTTATCCATGAATAATAAATAAAAATATTTAAGGGAGTTGGGCAGTAGTGCAATGGGTTAAGCGCACGTGGCGCCGAGCAGAAGGACTGCCGTATGGATCCTGGTTCAAGCCCCCGGCTCCCCACCTGCAGGGGAGTCGCTTTACAAGCAGTGAAGCAGGTCTGCAGGATCTTTCTCTCCCCCTCTCTGTCTTCCCTTCCTCTCTCGATTTCTCTCTGTCCTACAACAACAATGACATCAATAAGAACTACAATAATAAAACAACAAGGGCAACAAAAGGGAATACATAAATATTTTAAAAAATAATGATAGCATCAAGTTTGGAAAACATTGGATATTGATTTCTGAAGGATCCTTTCTAATGTGTCAACAGTAGTAGGTAGACAGGAATAAGGATGAATTTGACTTTGGATGAAAATGCAAACATTTTTGTCTCTATTTTTCTACCACAGGCTGATATTTCTTAAGGTATTTCTGGGCAGTGAACTTAAAGTCTTGCCTGGTGCATGTGTGACAACACTGAGTCATTTTTCTGAACCAATTTCTACTCTATAGATGTGTGTGTGTGTGTGTGTGAGAGAGAGAGAGAGAAAGAATAAGAGAATGAAGGAGATAGAATGAAGAGAGACAACGTGAGTCACCAAAGCACTATTCCACCATCCACGGAGATCCTTTGGTTCTCCCATGGTTCTGTCCATTGGGTGTTAAGAGTAGAACCCAGGTCCACACACACAGGACATTTCCTTATGTGCTGAGCCACCTTCTGAAAATCCCATTGAAGACAAAAAAAAAAAAAGGGTGTTGAGTATCTATGGTCTTGACAAGTAAATGTTTTCCCTCTAGCTTGTTCACTTTCTTTCTAGCGTTCTTTCTAATTGGGAAGGAATCAGTAAACACTATATATACAAGAACCTATAGCATCAAGCTGTGGTGTCTATGTGGAGAGGTGTCTATCACACCAACCTTTTGACATTAAAATTAACCAGAACTAAATACAGTGAGAAATCCATTTCCTCAGCGGCCCTAAGCACATTGCAAGGGCCCCATAGCCATAAGGCTAGTCACCACTTAGCTGGACAGCATGAATCTAGAACGTTTCATCATCACTGAGACTTTTATTGGCCAGCACTGAAACCACAAAGAAGCCAAGAAAACAGGTGCATCTGCCCTCTGGCCAAGTCCAGAATTGGCCTCACAAAGCAAAAACTCTCCCAGAAAGAAAAAATGATACAGAGATGGGATCATCTCCAGAGATGTTAACGTCATTTATTTATTTAAGTATAAACCAGAATGGCCAAGCTATTTCAGCTGTTCAGAGTAAGAGGCTAAAGAGACAAAAGGAAAAACAAAACAAAACAAAACTAAATGTAGTGCTTAATAGAAAGAAGATGGGAGTTTAAAATATGCCTTGGAAGGACTGCCTCTGGCTCCCGGCTGGTAACACAGGGCTACATCCTAGGTGTAGGCAAAGCACCAGCAGGATGAATGTAGGACTCTTATAACCCAGTCTCCAGTCAATCCACTATCTGGCTTCAATGGTACAGCTGAGCTAATCTCCCCATTGCTAGAAGGTGGTATAAAGGCATGGGAGACAGTGCACCAGTAGTTCACAAGACCTGCATAGAGTGGTCCCAGGTTTGATCCCTGGCTGCATCAACAGCCAGAGCTGAGTAGTGCAATTTCTTTGGGGAGCCTAGAATCTCACAAGATTGAAGTTTAGGGACATCTGACCTCCTACTATCGTATGTCCTGCTTTTAACTTTACCACCATCCAGTGATTCTCAAGGTGTCAGGCTTCAGGTCCTGACATCAACCTGAAGTGAAAAGAAAGACTTATGGAGTCAGGCAGTAGTGCAGCAGGTTAAGTGCAGGTGGCGTGAAGTACAAGGACTGGTGTTAAGGATACTGGTTCAAGCCCCTGGCTCTCCACCTGCTGGGGATTCACTTCACAAGCGGTGAAGCAGGTCTGCAGGTGTCTGTCTTTCTCTCCCCCTCTCTGTCTTCCCCTCCTGTCTCCATTTCTCTCTGTCCTATCCAACAACAATGACACCAATAACAAAAACAACAACAATAAAACAATAAGGGCAACAAAAAGGAATAAATAAATATTTAAAAAAAAGAAAAAAAAAAAGAAAGACTCAGATACTGCAGTGAGTGAGTGTCCCACAGGGACTGTGTCCAGGAATGTTGCCCACAGACAGGGATATCCTCAAGTGCAGCCCCAAATCAAAGTGTGGGATCCTTCTACTGGTGTTTAGCACAGTGACATAGAGAAAGCAGAAGTCCAAAGCTAGTTAGCCAAGTATAAGTAATTCCAGGAGAATGCATGCTCTACGTGACTCCCAGAACATACTGGGACCTTACTGTGCAGACATTATGTCATCAGTCCACCATACTTATCATCCCGCCATTTGTCATGGCCCTTTCCTTATCGAGGCATGGTTATATTAGGAGGTCCTAGTCAGGCTGTTGCCTGTGGGGAATTTTGGGTTAGACCCTCCTTTCCATGACAAACAACATGCATATGCCTTGCTTCAGGACAAAAAAAATACTAGAGCAGAGTTGACATTGCATGCCAGGGACTCGTGCATAGCTGTCTTGGCGGCCCTTTCATTTCCTCTTCCCAACATCCAGGCAGGTTGCTGTCCAAAAAATCTTATTGGTTACTGTGCATCCCACGGAACCTCAAACACTTGACCATCATCACTGTAAACGCCCCTCCAGGAAAAAAAAAAACAAAAACAGATGAACTTACTTTCAAAGGCCCATATGCTAGAATCAGGCTTTTTACATGGGAATTAATCAGAACTAAAGGCAATGAGAAATCTATTCCCTCAGCGGCCCTAAGCACATTTCAAATGCCCCATAGCCATAAGGCTAGTCACCACTTAGCTGGACAGCATAAATGTAGAACATTTCATCATCACTGAGAGACTGGGTAACATGGTTCAAAAGTTTGCACTATGAATAGAGTGTCCTTGGAATTCTTCCAGTCACACAAATCCCTCCACAACCAGGAAAGATAGAACTAAACCAAATCTTTTCCCTTTTAATTAATTAAAAAAAAAATTGATAGACATACACACACACACACACACACACACACACACACACACACACACATACACACACACACACACACACACACAGAGATTGAAAAAGATCACAGCACCAAAGCTTCCCCCTGTGTGGTGAGGCCGGGCTCAGACCTGGAGTACATGCATGGCAAAGCAGCACATTATCCAAATGAGCTATTTTTCTGAGCCTAAAGCAATCCAATAGAGAGATACTTATGTAGTGTTTTCTTTAGTACTCAACATGTGTTATGAATTGTAGTAAAATATTGCATTGAGATCTATCAAGTCAACTCCATTCATAATTGTTTTCAATAGAAAACATCGACTTGTTTATACAGTGGATGGGGGCTTAGAGCCTAGATTGTCTCTGAACTATTTACTCAGCACTGACGACTTGGAAATGGTGATTAAGACTGGGAGATAGCTCTCCTATAGTGTAGTGTGGCTTTATTGTGTGTAAGGCCCTGGGTTTGAGTCCCAGCACCAAGTGGGGGTGCCCAGGACAGCATGGCGGGAGCTCCAAGGATGGTGGAAGTATACTCTACTTCTTTCATTCTCCTCTCTCTCTCTCTCTCTCAAAGTAAAATATTAGTCACTGTTCAGTGGCATTATTGTGTGTACTCAAGGCTCTGGTGACATATGGTCACATGTAGACTTTCAGAATGGACCTGTCCCAGCTTTCTCTGCCCTATCACCACAGTGCCCCCACTTGGATGAAGCTGATATCTGACAACATGAAGGCCCAGCTCTACAAACTGTCCACGAAGGGCCTAACTCTCTCACAGGTCAGTCTGATTCTGAGAGACTTGCATGGAATTACTCAAGCATATTTTGGGATAGCCCATCAAATCTTGACATTCAGATATCGAGAGGGAAGGGGGAGGCAGAGAGGGAAAGAGACAGAAAGATACTTGCAGCCTTGCTTCACCACTCACAAAGTGTGCCCCCTACAGAAGGTGACAGGGGGGGTGTCTCAAAACCGGGTCCTGTGGATTGTAACATGTGTGCTCAACCAGGTGTGCCACTACCCAGCTCCAAATCTTGACAAATCTGAAGTCCAAAGAACTTGCTCCTGACTGATCTTCACTACCATTTCATTATCTGAAAAATACAAAAACACCTATTCAAAGAAGCCTATGTATATCTAAGTTCATAGCAGTACAGTTGGTAGTAGCCAATGTGGAAGTGACCCAGAAGTCCAATGATAGGAGAAGAGTTGAGAATGTTGTGGTAGATATACACAAGGGAATACTACTCATCTGTAAGAAGTGATGTCATCTCACTTTGCATATCTCAAAGGGTTCAATCAGTCAAAAGGGCAATTACTGGATGAGCACAGTTACAGGTGATACTTAAGAAGCGAGGCAAGAAAAGGGGAACACAGAGTGGAGCTTGGACTGGATGGGGAGTACTGTAGTGAAGCAAAGTGCTGTGGACTGGGGGGACTGGAAGGGAAGGTACTGGATATCCAGTGCATGATGGTTGCAAGAGGAACTTGGTTGCTGGTGGGGGAGGTGTGCAGACACCTGTCACGAGGAGGTAAGAAATTCGACCCATGTGTTAAAGACTGTTTGGTAAGCCATTATTTCCCCCAATAAAATGAGTTAAAAAAAAAAAAAAAAGAAAAGAAAAGGAGAGTTGGGCTGTAGCGCAGCGGGTTAAGCGCAGGTGACACAAAGCGCAAAGACCAGCATTACGATCCTGGTTCGAGCCCCCGGCTCCCCACCTGCAGGGGAGTCACTTCACAGGCGGTGAAGCAGGTCTGCAGGTGTCTGTCTTTCTCTCCCCCTCTCTGTCTTCCCCTCCCTCTCTCCATTTCTCTCTGTCCTATCCAACAACAATGACGACATCTATAACAAGAACAATAATAACCACAACAATAAAAAACAACAGGGGCAACAAAAGGGAATAAATAAATATTAAAAAAAATAAAAGAAGTAAAGAGAGAAAGGAAGAAAGAAAGGAAGGAAGGAAGGGAGGGAGGGAGGGAGGAAGGGAGGGAGGGAGGGAGGAAGGGAGGGAGGGAGGGAGGAAGGAAGGGAGGGAGGGAGGGAGGAAGGAAGGAAGGAAAGAAGGGAGGGAGGGAGGGAGGGAGGGAGGAAGCTGGTACCATTGGGAAGCATCTTCAAAGGAACATAAAGGTTAAGGAGGCCACATTCTGTCTGATTCTGATCAAGGCGTATTCATTGTTTGGCTCACTATTCAAAGACCAAATGAGTTCTTCCCCCAGCTGGAAATACAAGTCATCCCCAGCTTCTGTCCTAGTTGCATACATGTGTCTGCATTAGGGGTCGGGCTGTGGCACACCTGGCTGAGCACACATCTCTCCATGTGCAAGGATCTGCGCTCAAGCTTCCAGTCCCCACCTGCAAGGGAAACATCACAAGAGGTAAAGCAGGACTGTTGATGTCTCTGTCTTTCTATCTCCCCTTCCCCTCTCAATTTCTCTCTGTCCAGTCAAATAAAAAAATAAATTAAAAAATGTGTCTGCCTCCTCAAGCAATAAAATCATTGTTTAGCTAGAATCAGCAAATTTAAAAAACCTGATCATTAAAAATAAGCAAAATCGGGGAGTTGGGTGGTAGCGCAGTGGGTTAAGAGACAGCGGGTTAAGAGAGAGGTGGAGAGAAAGACAGACACCTGCAGACCCGTTTCACCACTTGTGAAGCGACTCCCCTGCAGGTGGGGAGCCAGGGGCTCAAACCGGGATCCTTATGCCGGTCCTTGTGCTTTGCACCATGTGCACTTAACCTGCTGAGCTACCGCTTGACTCCCCCCCCCCCCTTTTAATAGAGGATTTAGAGACAGAGAGAAGGAGAGGGCAAAACAAACAAAAAAACAGATTGTTGACTTTAAGACAGGACAATTTAAATTCTCTTAGAGACAATGTATGATTTCACTTTAAACATAACTATTCAGAAATTCCCTCAATGTAGTCTACTTTTTGTTATTCCTAACTTTTGTTTGCTGGTACCAAACCTTTATGTCAAAGGGGTTAGTTTTAGTTATTGTAGAACTAAAGAATTGCAAGACTGAATCTTAAATCGGTTTTAAGATAGCAAATCATGTATGATTCTAAAAACAAGTCACTTTTATACCCAAAAAACGAGACTTATTTAATATTTTACTCCCCCCTCCCAAACTGATGGGCTAACACTTCAATATAAATAGATAGTAGTTGTCCGTTGAAAGACAATTTCCTGTGGTTCCATCATGTTTCTATATTCCATACGTATTATGAGTAAAACACCATCTGTCCCTACTTTACCTCTTCAAGAATGTGCATAAAGTGTCTTGGAAGATAGAAATAGTAACTGGGGGCTGGGTGTTGGCACATCTAGTAAAGTACACATGTTACCAGTCTCCAGGACACAGGTTCAAGCCTCCAGTCCCTATATGTAGGGCGGGACTTCACTGATAGTAGAGCAGTGCTAAGAATGTCTCTCTTTCTCTCTGTCTCTCTTTCTCTCTGTCTCTCTTCCTCACCTCTCTCCCTTGCCTTGTGTCAAAAAATAATTGGTACTTGGAATGGTAGAGTTGTCTAGGCACCAAGCCCCAGAGGTGACTCTGGTGGCAAAATAAAAAACCAAAAAAACAAAAAACAAAACAAAACCAGTATTGACTTCTAGTTGAGCTCACAGCCAGACATGAAAGAGACTGTGTCTCCCTCTGGAACAAAAAGCAAGCATGCTTACTGCCAGTCATAAACGCTTCAGTTCCATAGCCCAGGGTTCCTCTCCTGGGCCTTCACTCCAGTCCTCTGCATGGTACCCTGTGGCAGTCGGAAGCTGGTGCTTGTGACAGCACCACAAAGGTGCATACAATCTGGTAACTGCTGTTTCAGTGAATAATAAATTGTCTTTTGGATAGGACCCAGGAGTCTCATGGATTCTCCCATCATTCACGACTCAGTGACGGGCTAATTTATTAGCCTGCAAATTGTGTGAAAGCAAGTCTCCAAAAGGACTATTATCCCATATAAACTACAAAATAAACAAACCCTATGAGATTTCCTGTATCTGTTTGACAAATGTCAATGTGGAAAGAAGAGAAAGCTCTTCAAGTCGGATGACTAGGTTTGTCATCTGAGCAGATGACAAACCACAGTCCATGGCTCAAGTCCAGACCATGCCTTCTCTCTCTACACTGCTAAGCAACGAGTTTAATGAGGCTGGGTGGTGGTGCACCTGGTTGAGCACACACATCACCGTGTGCAAGGATCCAGGTTCAAGCCCCTGGTCTCCACCCGTAGCAGGGGACTTTCTGAGTGGTGAAGCAGTGCTTCAGGGGTTTCTCTTTCATTCTCTCTATCCCCTCCACCCTTTTCAATTTCTCTCTGTCTTAGCCAATGAATAGATATTCAAAACGAGACAGTTTCATCAGTTTAAAGAGTTGCAAAACAGGCAAACAGGCTATGTGTTATCATGACTCTTACAAAACCTAAAATAAGAGCTGGGTCTCTGTGAAAGGCCTTTTTTCCTTTTTTTTTGCCAACCCCATTCTAGATGCATTTCTTTGAAGATTGCAGAATCCCAAAGCACACACACACATTGTCTATAATTTCCAGAAAGAATTCCTAATTCTAACTCCTAATTCTCATTCCTACATGATTCTCAGCAAAAGTGAGTTTATTTCCACCCTGATCTCTCCCTACCTCAAACTCCCAAGAAGACCAAGTTCAGCAGTCAGTGTGTAAGAATCTCCACAAAAAGAGAGGTCATGAGACGTCACACTTCCAAAGATGAAGGACAAAGGCCACCTTCCAACTAAAGCACTGGAGCTTCACCAACAGGGCACCCCGAGTCAGATGGAGTGGACTGCCATAGCCGGCTGGGGGTTAGACAAAAGGGGAAGAAGAGTCACCAACACCTGCTCTCCATACTGCCCCCTGCAGGCCAGAAGGTCCCATGGTTATCATGAGCCAGGCCTCTTCTGCTTTTCCATCTCAGCCTTGAACCTCACAAGCATCTAGCTATACTAATTAGACGGAAGCATACACATTTCAGCGAATGGGATCTCATCGTAGGTTTTTTTTTAAAAAAAAATTTTTTTTTATGCTTCTAAAGGATTCTGATGGCTTTTGGCAAATGGCCAGAGACATCTTTCCTTTAATTTTCCCCATAATCCCTTATTGAATAGGACACACACAGTTCCTCTCTGAGTCTTGACATATGGTCATCCCTAGACTGGAAACCTTGTGGACCTCCTAGTATCTAGAAATTGCATATTTCTCTCAAATCTCACCCTTTGCTCAGAGAGGCTCCTCGGGACATCCTAGCACTTCAGCTCACAATGGGTTAAGATTTCCCGTTCTGGGGACTCAGCCATTGGCTCACCTGGTTAAGTCCATGTGTTACACACAAGAACCTAGGTTCAAGCTGAGTGGTGAAGCAGAGCTGCAGGTGTCTCTCTTATCTCTCTCTCTTCCCCTCCCCACCCTTTTTCCTTCTCAATTTCTCTCTGTCCTATCAAATAATATAAAGTTAAAAAGGAGACTTCCTGTTCTTCTAAGTTAAGACTTCCTGTTTCTGCCCTGTACTGGGGCTTTCCTTCACAACTCCCACTACACTTGTATCCTTGTACCATACTTGCTCAATGAACCTCGAAGCTCCGAGGTGTAGCACAACTAACAGCTTCAGCATTCATGCTCCCACTTTACAGATGAGAATAATAAGGAAGGCATGGCTCAGAGGGTAATTACCAGGCTAAGATCCCCAGCCCCCCCAAAAAATAAAAGTCTGCTGTGTGGCAAACCTAGGTTGAAATAGCAGTATTCTGAGAATGATCCAGATCTGTAGGAGTTTCTTGGGCAGGGAGCAAATGCCAGTTTTATTTAAGAAAGTTGAAAGGAACTGTTCTTTAGACAGAAGACATTCATCTTCCGGCTTAAGAAGAGTTATGATGGAGCAGTTCAGAATGGATTCTGGCTAAAGATGATCATCTGCTTCCGGGAGGGACCAGGAAGTCCAGGCTGATGTCAGAGTGAGGCGTCCCCAGATTCACAGGTCTAGAGCACACTAAAGTTTAACGGGCCCGTAAGTATGGGCTGCTGTTTCTCATCTGCTCAGAAAGCTCCAGGGCCCATTCATCTGGATGCTTTGCTGCCCCATCAGCACACTGACAATTTTCCAGAGATGCTTTATGGTTCATTTCAGTGGCCGTTCACATCCAGAGGCCAGGACTGGGGAAGGAGGGAGATAGCATAAAAGAGAAGCCTGTGAATAGTGTCCCAAACAGCTATGGACTTCTACCCACACAAAGGGAGGGTAGAAAGTCCTTCTCTTCATTGTCTGAGTAGTTGGAAAAGATGCATTAGCTCTTTGCCGCCACTAGAACACCAGAACAAAGACCAGGATGTTCAGAGAGGGACATAGAAATGAGAACACGTGTAGCAAGAGTATTCCTCTTTGGGGAGGGAGATGATCAAATGTCATGCTGAAGAGACACAGAGATCTATTACAGGGAGTCAGACCAAGAGTGATTTCAGTGCCTAGCGCAGAGATAACTGCACAATAGGGCTTGATGTGACTTTTTTAGAAAGGTAAATGAGAGACGGCAATCTCTTTTCCCCTCCCCTCTCCCCCCTCACCCTCTCCTTTCCCCCCTCTCTCTCTCCTCCCCTCTCCCTCTCACCCTCTCCTTTCCCCCCTCTCTCTCTCCTCCCCTCTCCCTCTCACCCTCTCCTTTCCCCCTCTCTCTCTCCTCCCCTCTCCCTCTCACCCTCTCCTTTCCCCCCTCTCTCTCTCCTCCCCTCTCCCTCTCACCCTCTCCTTTCCCCCCTCTCTCTCTCCTCCCCTCTCCCTCTCACCCTCTCCTTTCCCCCTCTCTCTCCTCCCTCTCCCTCTCCTTCCTTCTCCTTCTCGCTTCCTCTCTATCTTTCTCCCTTTCCCTCTCTCCCCCTTCTCTAACCCTTCTTCCTCTCCCACTTCCCCTCCCCCCTCCTGTCCCTGCCGCTCTCTTCCTAAAAAAGACAAGGAAGTAAGGAAGGAGGAAAGAAAAGCAATGAAATAAAGCACATCTTGGACACCATAAGCCTGGGAAATTCTTCCTCAGTACCAGGTTCTAAACACCCTCAGTTCTAGTCATCTGTCTCAACACTAACTGGACAAAATGCCTTTGTAGCCAGAACACGAGAGCACCTTCCAGATATCTATCACACAAACAATCATGGACTTCAAAGTCACTAGGGAAATAAAAATATTCTTTTTCTGAACCCAAAACTGGTTTCAAGCAGACTGCCAGAAATGTAAACTTCTGCTTCAGAGATAAATGTTAGTCCTTGAAATAGAATCTCGTTCTTGTGTAAGGGAATAGTGATGGGACTTTTGAGATAAGGACAGGGCTGTGTTTATCTCCTCATGATAAATTCAGCCTTTTATCAGATTCTGTACATCATCCCACGAGTAGGAAGACCTGATGTTGAGCAGAATATGTAAAATCAAGCTGCAGGGACAAGAGATAAGAAATTTAAACGTCCTGGGCTCAGGCAAAAATTAGTGAAGTCATGGGCCCTTTGAAATATACCTAAGATAGACCTACTAGCTTTTTCCAAGACGGAGACCCCAATTCTTATCTGCTATAGTCTTACCTTTAGACCCCCCAATTATTAAATAATTTGTTGTGCTTTCTATCTTAATGCTTTTTCAGCCACCAAGTTGCAGATGCTCCCATGATGCCAACCTGACTTCCCTGGACAGATTACCTGATCCATGTGTCCTGGAGCCCCACCTCCGAGAGCCCCACCCCATTAGAGAAAGAGAGAAACAGGCCAGGGGTGTGAATCAACCTCCCACCAGCCATACTCAGTGTAGAAGCAACTACAGAAGCCAGACCTTACACCTTCTGCACCCCATAATGATTCTAGGTCCATGCTCCCAGAGGGTCAAAGAATAGAAAAGCTTCCAGTGGAGGAGATAGGATGAAGAACTCTGGAGATGAGAATTGTGTGGAATTGTACCCCTCTTATCCTATAGTCTTGTCAATATTTTTGTTTTATAAGTAATAATAAAAAAGAATCATTGAAGATGTGATGTCCTATCACAACCCTGGCCTTCCTCCTCACAATCTCGATGCAACAGACAATACACTCAATAAAATGGGGCAATGGTGGTTGAATGGTAATGATGAATAGTAACTTCTACTTGTATAGATACTTTGTAAACCTTTTTGAGTAAGTAATTTTACATGTCATTCTCCCAACTACCTTGAGATGACAGACAGGTATCTTGAGGGAGTAAAATGAAGCTTAGAGCTTGTGGGTGGCTTATCCATCAAAGGTCACTACCAAAAGAACACTATGCTGCTTTGAGTTTCTTTCTAGAATATCACGTTCCCTGTCTGTGCCCATACACAGATGATCAATGGGAAGATAGGAGGAATGTTTGCTTTCTGGACAATATGTCCTCTGGCCAGATGCTCATAGCATGAGCTCATTATGGTCTCAAATAAAGCTCCATGATCCTCCCAAAACTCTGTGAGTTAAACAAGCTGTTTTTCCCATTCACCCATTTTTTTGGGAGACAGGGGCAGCTGGAAGTTTTTCCACTGTGAACCAATCTATAGATCTTGACTTTAATTTGTTGTCTGAGTTCAGATCTTGTCTCCATTTCTCTCTGCCCCTTTGTACTACCGCTTGCTGTGATGATGGGTGCCAACAGTTGTGGCATCTTTCTCACTATTTCAAGAGGGTTATAAAGCAGACTCTGCCATAACTATCAAACACAAGGGCAATGGTCAAATGCAGCACAGCCAAGGTGGGAAAGAAGCACACATGGAGTGATGGACATGGGCCTGCATTTCAGACAGGGGCACAACTGACCCCACTGCCGCCACACACAACAGGAATATTCATGGGGGTGGTTGCCCTGGCTCCAAGTGGAAGAGCTCTATACTAGATCAGTAAGATCTCCAGTCATTATGTTGACTTGAAATGGTTGATGATTGCTTGCAACATCAACAGAGGAAATCCTTGCTCCAAGAAAACCCTGCTACACCAGGAAACAATGACTCCCTGGCTATGAGTAGAGAAATTAACAATGGTAAATTAATGTTTTCTAGAGTTAATAGGCTCTCTCATTCTGCCTATTGTCTCCAGCCTGCCCATCTGGTCAGAGCAAAGATGTGAAAGTTGTTTCTTTTTCTTTCCTTATAAAACAGAGCTAACAATGTCATTCTGACAGAAGCATCGGCACTCAGGTTCTGAAGTGAATCCTCACTGAAGCAACCATTTTGCAGGGTAGAACAGCTTCAAGAAGGGCCATATCTGGTTCTTGGCCAAGAGGAAGAGGCAAATGGAATGCACAGAGGACAGATATCGTGCTTCACTGTCACCGGGATAGCCTTTCTGACAGCTCTTGGGGTGAGATAATGGGAAACAAGAAAGGCCCTACATGGACCACAGCAACTACTACATGAGCGCAAGCAAAGAGAGATCTTAAGTTTCCAGCAGGTTCTCATTTGAATAATAGAGTTTTTCCACATCTTTGGTTGTTCATATCAGATTTTAAAGAAGTCAGCTGTAGCTGTTACAGTAGTGGTCACTTGCATGCATGCATGATTCAAGACTGTCTAGCACAATCTACTCCTGACTTCTGGTTCATTCCACTGTAGTCATTTCCTAAAGCCATTGCAGTGAGCTGTCACAATTAAAGACTTAAAATTTCATAAATGTGTTCTCTTATAGCTTTTTAAATTAAAAAACATTTTTAATTATTTGTTATTGGATAGAAACAGAGAGAAATTGAGAAGGAAGGGGGAGATAGAAGGAAAGAGACAGAGACACCTGCAGCACTGCTTCACCACTGTGAAGATTTCCCCCTGCAGGTGAAGACCAGGGGCTTGAACCTGGGTCTTTGGGTACTTTAATGTGTGTGCTCAACCAGGTGTGCCACCTACCTGGTCCCAAAATGTGTTCTCTTATAGTTCTGGAAGTTACAAGTCTGAAGTCAAGGAGTAGGCAGATCACGGTCTGTCTGGAAGCTCTAAAGAGGACTCCTTCTTTGACTTGTTCAAATTCCTAGCTTCTGGCAGTGGTGCACCTGGTTGAGTTGTTTGAGGGCACATGTTACAAATTGCTAGCTTCCTTTTATATTTTTATTTTTATTGCCATTAGGGTTATCTCTGGAACTCGATGCCTGCAAGATGAATCCACTGCTCCTGGTGGCCATTTAGTCCTTTCTTTCTTTCTTTCTTTCTTTCTTTCTTTCTTTCTTTCTTTCTTTCTTTCTTTCTTTCTTTCTTTCTTTTGTAGGACAGAGAGAAATAGAGAGGCATGGGGGAGATAGAAAGGGAGAGAGACAGCATTAGGATTCCAGTTCGAGTCCCATCTCCCCACCTGCAGGAGAGTCGCTTCACAGGCGGTGAAGCTGGTCTGCAGATGTCTGTCTTTCTCTCCCCACCCCGACTTCCCCTCCTCTCTCCATTTTTCTCTGTCCAATCTAACAGCAAAATCAATAACTACAACAACAATAAAAAACAACAAGGGTAACAAAAGGGAAAATAAATAAATTTAAAAAAAGAAAGGAGAGATAAAAAGAGAAAGAGAGATATCTGTAGACCTGCTCCAACAGTTTGTGACGCTTCCCCCTGCAGATGGGGAGTGGGAGCTCTGAAGCCTGGTCTTGTGCACAGTAATGTGTGTACTCAGCTGACTGCACCACCATGAACTTCCCGTCCGAGCTTCTGATGGTTGGTGGAAATGGCCAGTTTCTCTCAGCTTGTGGCTGCAACTCTCTAAAACCTGCCACCATAGTCACATGAGCTTCTCTCCTGTCTCCTGCATCACTGCATGGAATTCTCCTTCTCCTCTGTCTTGTAATTATAGCAGTCAAGGACTTCAGAGTCCACGCTAAGCCGGTAAGATCTTACTTTAACCCAATTACATTTGCAGAAAAATCTTATTCCCAAATAAGGCTGCATTCCCAAGTTTCAGGAGTTAAAGTTTGAATAAGTTTTCCTAGGAGACATAATTTGAACCACTGTAGCCTGATACACAAGGTGGAATCCTTCTAGGAGAGTATATATGTAAATGGATGCCTCATATTATCTAGTATGATACATGACCCTAGTATCATATACGATCCCAGAAATGCCCCTAGAGAATATTATGGGTTTTTTTTTTTTCTCTCACTTATTCAGACCCCTGTTCAAGCCAGGGAGGGCTTTTCTGATGGCCCTGCTGCAAACAGCCCCACACAACAGTGCCAGTGTTCTCTAACTCCACACCATATCTACAGCAGCACTCTGTTCTATTACACATTCATTTGGTTATCTCAACCCTCACTAGCAAGTGAGTTCCCAGAAACAGTAACGTCAGAACATTTCTGTGTTCCCAAGGCTTGCTCAATGCTAAGTACATCCCAGGTATTTTATATGCATTTATTGAGCAAAGGAAAGAATAGCTTGATTAATGTGTCCACAGAAAAAGAAGCCTCCTAAGTGCATTCATTTTTTATCCAGAGTGAGTTCATATGACTCTTCACCCTTCTTTTTCTCCCACTAAGAACATGATGACCCAGGACAGAAGAGAATTACTCAGTGATTTCAACACAGCTTGACAGGCAATGAACTCACTGCTGGGCCACTTTCTTTAAGTTAGAAACGAATCCCAGGGACCTGGCTGAGCGCACATGTTACAGTGCACAAGCACCTGGGTTTGAGCCCCCAGTCCCCACCTGCAGGGGAAAAGCGTCACTATTGGTTTAGCAGGTCTGCACGTCTGCCTCTCTCCCTCTCTATTTTCCCCTTCCTCTCAATTTCTGGCCGTCTCTATCCAATAAATAAATAAAGATCATTTTAAAAGTGGAAAAAATAAGCACCTTATGGGAGTCGGGCGGTAGCACAGCGAGCTAAGCGCAGGTGGCGCTAAGCACAAGGACCAGTGTAAGGATCCTGGTTCGAGCCCCTGGCTCCCCACCTGCGGGGGAATCGCTTCACAAGCGGTGAAACAGGACTGCAGGTGTCTATCTTTCTCTCCCCTTCTTTGTCTTCCCATCCTCTCTCCATTTCTCTCTGTCCTATGCAACAACAACGAGATCAACAACAACTACAACAATAAAACAACAAGGGCAACAAAAGGGAATAAATAAAATAAATAAATAAAAAATAACCACCTTATATCCAGATTATTTGTATTTGGAGAACTATTATATTTGTTTCTTGATTATTTAAGAGAAAATATACATTACATGAAAAATATTAATGGATGTCTAGTTCTCCTCAGCCCAAATGTATTTATGTTTTATGTGGAATGAGTCTACATCACTTCTTAATTTTTTTTCCTCCTGGGCTATTCCTGGGGCTCAGTGCTGGCACTATGAATCCACTGCTCCTGGGGGCCATTTCTTTTTATTGGACAAGACATAAATTGAGAGAGGAGGGGGAGACTGAGAGGGAGAGAGAAAGGCAGACACCTGCAGAATTGATTCACCACTCGTGAAGCAGACCTACTGCAGGTGGGAAGCAGAGGCTCAAACCTGGGTCCTTGTGCTTAGTGCTATGTACGCATAATCACCACACTACTTCATATCACTCCCTACTTGTTCCTATTCCCCTTCTTCTTCTAAGAGCACAAGTCAGGATAGAAATGCGTGACTGAGTGGTCGATATATTTCCGCTTCCTCTTTCTGTGAGAATACGCACACGCACACGCACACGCACACGATATGTATAGAAACATAAACCTATATATTCCCTGTCTCTTTTTCAGTGAGTTTCAGTTTCTCCCTAAACAATTGCTTCCTTCTTCTGTTCTGAAACACCAAGTGTCCAATCCTGAGTGATTCTGTTTCTAAGAGGCTGCATCAATTACTAGGACAGACATCTAACAGGCTCCTATTGGGTTTTGTATGCTCCTTGGCCAATCAGCAGTGATGGGTAGGAGCTGGAATGTCAGGCTGAGCATCCTTGCAGGTTCTGATAGAGGGCAGTATGTGGTGGTGAGTGTAGCTGATATTTCTAGTAGAGATCAAACACGGTTGCCACTGAGTGGCTAAGTCCCATTCTTCGACTTGGTATTGTTCATGCTCATTCTTTATCTGCCCTCTAATGGTACCCTTCCCTGAGAATGCATTTCATATTCCCCCAAGGCACACCTGACTTCATATTGACCTCTAGTTCTCCCCTTCTAGGTCAGTTTCTGACTATGTCAATAAGGACTTTCTAGTCTATTGGTTACTTTTGAAATCTGTAACCACATGGTCGCCCTAACTGTAGACGCTCTACAGGCTGTAATTTTTAGGTTGTTGTTACTTACAGAGCATGTTATGACTATTGTAGAAGTTAATTGATTGAATGGGTTCATCAGCTGAAACCCTTCATGTCTCAACTGTCTTTTTAACATTGTACTCTTAGTTATTTTAAATATTTAAAAATATTTATGTATTTTAATAAAAGAGAGATCAAAGCACTTCTCAGCACTGGCTTATGGTGGTACTAGGGGGTGAACCTGGGACTTTGGAGCCTCAGGTCTAAAAGTCTTTTGCGTAACCACTAGGGTATCTGTAAGATAGCTTATTTATCCTTATGAAGGAGAGAGTCAGGCATATAGCTCAGTTCTGGCATATGTGGTGCTGGGCATGAAAAAAAGACTTTAGCTTTGCAAATGCCATGCTCACCTTTTGACTTATACTCCCAGCTTGCAACTGTTCTTAAAGTGATTATCCTGCCTGGCCAATGATGTTCAAACAATTCACACCTGAAACCTATTTAATATTATAATCCCATGTTACTTAGAAAAAAAAAGACCAAAGCCCAGTAATGTGTGAGTTAAATGCACACATTACTATGCACAGAGACACGGTTCAAGTCCCTGGTCCCCACCTGCAGGAGGAAAGCTTCACAAGTGGTAAAGTAGTGCTGAAGATGTTCCTTTTTCTATTTCCCCTTTCCCTCTCAATATTTCTCTGTCCTATTAAATCAAAGAGCTAAGAAGAAAAATAAAACCAATAAACAAATAAGTATGTGTCTTGAAATCATTTCAAAAAGGGAAAATATAAGGCCTGTACTTATCAATGCTCTTAACACCCCTTAGGTTATATCTACATTTCACATGATTTGTGTTTTTCTTGGGTAAAAATAACACCAGGTAGAAATCTGAGTGATTTGCATACATGCTACAAAGTAAATCTGGGACTATTTTTTTCTTTCTGTATATTCTATTTGGAGTCATTTTTTTTTAAATTTTTTATTTAAGAAAGGATTAGTGAACAAAAGCATAAGGTAGGAGGGGTACAACTCCACACAATTCCCAACACCCAATCCCCATAACCCACCCCCTCCCATGGTAGCTTTCCCATTCTCTATCCCTCTGGGAGCATGGACCCAGGGTCGTTGAGGGTTGCAGAAGGTAGAAGGTCTGGCTTCTGTAATTGCTTCCCCGCTGAACAAGGGCATTGACTGGTCGGTCCATACCCCCAGTCTGCCTCTCTCTTTCCCTAGTAGGGTGTGAGGAGTCATTTTTTTTGTCAAAGAGAAGAAATATATAAAATAATTTTGTACTTCTTCTTCTTCTAGCGTTTGCCCTTCTTCCGTAGCCAGTCAACAGCATCAGGTTGAGCCTGATGTAAAGTTTCCAGACCTCCTTTGAATCTGGAGAGGTGGCAGTCGTTGACTATGTGGGTCATAGTCTGTCTGGAGCCGCAGGGGCAGTTCGGTACTAATGTGTAAACACTTAAAAACAAAAGTCCTGTATGTTTTTGGAAAACAGTAAGCATAGGAAAATATTACTAAGTAAATATAAGATCATTTGTCTTGTATAGATTCTGACTACCAGTAGAGCTGATCACATTTGAAGTCAAATAAAAATGCAAATTTTATATTTCCATTTCTTATATAGAGTTAATTCATGCTGAGTTCTCTATGAAAACCTTAAAGCATACTCTTAGATTTTAGTTACATAAAAAAAGGTAAATATTTGTAGCTGAATGAGTTACGTGACTGTGCAGACACCAGTTTTACTCTAAGTGTAATATTAAAAGTCAATAAGTTAAAAGCAAATAAGAGGTTCAAAGTCATCATGACGGTAGAATAATGCATTTTATGTAAGGGATGTCTAACCTTGGCAGGTTTGCTGAATATTTCTAGGACACGACTGCAAATCATGGCCACACTTGTAAAGAGCTTCCTCATCTCTGACCACACCTTCCCTGTTACAGTAAGGTCAGAGTGTCAGCTAATGGTGGCTGGAAGGATCAAAGGCAACCTGCAAGGGGTTTAGGTGAAGTGTGAGTGCATGTGAGCTTTCCAAAGTGCTGTGTGAAGACGGAGGATGAATGTGAGGGCTTTGATGTGGGGCCTGTCCACATTACAGTAGCATGGATCCTTGGGGAGGTCAAGACAAGTCCTCCTCAACACTCTGCGAACAGACAGACATGCAAGAAACAGGAGAGGGTACCAGCTGATGAGTCTGGAGGCAGGGACTTGTCAGTTTTCAATCTGTCTTCCCACAATTTGCACAAACAGTAATGGTAAGCAATACTAAAACAGAATTTTGAAGGTTAAATAAACAACAAAACAAGCAAAAAAAAAAAGTCTGATTTTAGCTCCAACCCTTACACTTTAAATCACTAGTTGATTTTGCAGGGAAACAGCTACATTATACCACAAGCAGCTTGTGGCAACTGTCACTATGAGAAACCACTAAAAATGGCCCCCAAGGGGCCCAGGAGGGAACAATGGCAGAGGTGATTTTGATGCATGGCATCAACTATGCCAGAGGGATCCTCTAGTTCTCTGTGTCTTATGCTAATGAGCAAAATCTTAACAACAACAACAACAACAAACAGTGTTCCCCAAACAAGTTTATTTTCATTTGGGAGTCAGTATCCATTCTTTAAACTATCAAGACATTTGTTTTACTAAGTGAATCAATGAGTGAATACAGCAATGTACAAAATAAAAACAACAGAATAAGTAATGTCAAAAGATGAAATCCTGTGGCGGTCCCAAATGGGAAGCATTCACATCCAGCTTGAGGGATCTAGAGAAGCATTCATGTGAGGGATCACAGCTGAAGGCCCTGGAAGATGAATTAGGTATATACTGTGATCACGGAGAACCATGTTCCAGGTCAAAGAAAACACTGAAGACTCCCTGGACTCCACACAGCAGGAAAGAAGTATGAAGAGGGAAGTGGGAAGGAGCACAGGGACCATATTGCAGGGCCTCTGCAGGAAAGAAAACAGTTGGCCAGCCCCTGGAGAGTGTGTACAAGCATGGGGGGGGGGGGGGCGGGAAGACACCATTAGCACCCTGCATTAAGAAGATTTATCTGGCAACAGTGGGGGAGATAAGCTGCAGGCAGGAGAAATGAGCTGCAAGAAAGATCAATTAGGAAGCAGTTAGCAGAGGTGTAGATAAGAGATAATGAGACCCCAGTTAGCCTGGGGACAATGGGGAAGGTGTGTGTGCGTGTGTGTGTGCGTGTGCATGTGTGTGTGTGTGTATGAAAGTGACAGGCAGTTCAATGCCAGATTTGGGGCAACTTGTAGGCTTCCCACTGAGCCTGTGACCTTGGTGGCACATTTGACAGAAGTAGGGAGGGTGCTTGTGAGGGAAGGTGTTTTGTTCAGTTTCAGTAATTGGACTCTGAGGGGTGGTCAGCAGAACCTCCAGCCAAAGGGTTTTCAGGGATAGTGGCGATGAGGGCTCTAAGGCTGAGCACAGAGGTGGAGACTGGGGACAGAGGGATACTGGAAGCTTCCACTCTCCTCCTCCCCCCTTCCTCCTCCTCCTCTTCCTCTTTTTTCTTCTTCTCCTCCTCTTCCTCCTCCTCCTTCTTCTCCTCCTTCTCTTCCTCCTCTTTCTCCTCCTTCTCTTCTTCCTCCTTTATCGCCTCCTCTTTCTCTTCCTCCTCCTCGTCCTCCCTCTCTTCCGCAAGGAGGCCATGCAATATGGTCTCTGTGCCTGACTATGACGGCAGGTGGTTGAACACTTAAAAGACTGAGGATTCACCTGTCCCAAGAGTTTTATTTCATTTATTAAGTTAGACCTGGTTTTAGGTAAAATTGTCGGCATCCCTGCATAGGAGCATGGCTAGCGGACATCTCATCACATGTAAGTGGGCAGCTGCTCCCCAGCGGTAAAGAAATGCCAAAAACAACAGTGGATTCCTTTTTTCAGATTCCAGGAAAACTTTATTAACAGACCCCAAATGTCAAAGTTTATCTAATATTCACATGTCACAAAATACTATAATTTTAAACATGTTCTTAAAAATGTGTGACCATTTTTAAACATTTACACTGGAAAAGGAAAACAAACTGTGTGTAGTCAAGCATTTGGTCTACTTTATAAGTCTCATAATCTTTGTGGCATGTTGAGATTATTTTTTAAATAAAGTTCAATGATCATTTAGGGAGATAATTTGGAATGCAGTTTGACTAAGCTACTTTAAAAAAAAAAATATATATATATATATATATATATATATATCAACTCATTGTACCCATGTGCTAACAACTGTATGTTTTTAAGCTTTTTTGTATTAATATTTTATTTATTTATTACCTTTTGTTGCCCTTGTTTTATTGTTGTAGTTATTATTGTTGTTGTTGATGTTGTTGTTGGATAGGACAGAGAGAAATGGAGAGAGGAGGGGAAGACAGAGAGGGGGAGAGAAAGATAGACATCTGCAGACCTGCTTCACCACCTGTGAAGCGACTCCCCTGCAGGTGGGGAGTCAGGGGCTCGAACTGGGATCCTTAGGCTGGTCCTTGTCCTTTGTGCCATGTGCGCTTAACCCGCTGTGCTACCACTTGACTCCCAACAACTGTATTTTAAACCATTAACCCATAACAAATTAAAAAAAAATCAATTTGCCCATGGTGAGTTGTTAAAACACAGAGATTCACAGAGTCAATGAGAGGAAGCTGGCATTCTTCCTGTCGTTTCCAGTAGCAGAAATAAATCTACACTCTTGCAAAGTCACCGAATCTGTGATTTTAAATTGCTGGACAAAGTCAAGCTTCATATTTGTTCTTTACTTTGTGGGATCAGTGTGTAAGTAAGGGGGTGTGTCCTCAGCACTTAGAGGTTGACCTGTGTCTTACATGACAGCCCAAGTGAGGAAGGACATTACTGAGAAGGCCACCTGTAAGTGGTCCTTTCATGCTGGGAGAAGGTGGAGAAGGGAGATATAGCTGAATCCTGCTTTGGCCAGCGGCCTGGAGAAAGTCCTTTCTTTTGTTTTTTTGAGAAAGTTCTTCCCTATGAGCTCTTTTCAGACCAATTCGGGTGCAGGCTGGTGGAAAATGCAGGTGTGATGGCATCTGCTTAGAATTCACTGTTTTCCTGTATCTCCTTCCTGCATGGGTGAGTTTGCAGCCTTTAGCCTCATAGGTTCTCCCCATCAGGAGATTTAACCCCTTGTCCCCTACTTCTCATCCCCTCACAGAGCCCTGTTTGCTATCTGTGCCTAAGCAGTTCCTCTTAAAGGCCTGATAGGAGCAGTTGGAGAGGGAGATGTGATTCTTCTTGAAGTTAAAGTCTCTTCAGCTGCTCTTATCAGACTTGCAGTGCAGATAAGCACTGGCTACTGACAAGGCTAAAATTACAAAGTGATTTTTCTCTTTATCCTGCAGTGGAAGGGTGGACCAAACAGCTTAGAAGAAAATGCAACTACTTAGCTGTAACTTCGTTTAGGGACTAAATTTGGAAATTTCTGTAGTACTTTATTCTTTAAAAATTTCATTGAAGAAGACAGATAAAGTGAGGAAGATATATATACCCAGATCACTGCTCAGCTCTGGCTTATATAGTGGTGCCAGGGAATGAACCTGGCACCTTAGAGCCTCAGGTCAGAAAGTCTTTTGCAGGGTGAAGGAGATAGCAATGTGGTTATCCAAAATGATTTCATGCCTGAGGCGCCCAAGTCCTAGGTTCAATCCCCATACCACTATAACTTAAAGGTGAGCAGTGCTTTGATAAAAAGGGGGGGGGGTCTGTTGCATAACCATTAGGCTGTCTCCCTGGCCCAAAGTGGAACTTTTCTACCCTCTGTCAACTCTTCCATCACCCAGTTCCTTGTCAGACTCTTTCATTCCACTGGAAGCCCCACCAAAGGTGACAATCCTGCAAATAGTCCCTTGTCTTTGCTTCTGCTCTTCTGCTCACCGTTGGAAGGATGCTTTTCCCTTCTTCTCTTGGGTTTCTCTTCTTGTGGTTTCACAAAGTTCTATGGAAATAGCATCTGCCCATTATCTTTGCAAGTTTCTCAAAAATCGATCCAACACTTAACCTTGGCAATGTCAACCTAAATAAAGATGTGAACAGAGGCAAACTTCCACTAACAAACATTCAGTTTGTCTAGAAGTAACAGAGCAACATCAATTTGAGAATCACTCATTGCAGCAAGTTACAGACAAGTTGGTCCAGAGTTTGGGACAGGTGGTGTTTATGGACAGAACATACTTAAAGGGGCCAGTCAGCCAGCATCCAACAATAACTGATCTGGCTTCAGGGTGAGGACAGACTCTGGGTAGATGTTCTTAGGTCGAAGGATATGACTAGTCTTCTGTAAATCAGCTATTTCTAGGAAATTGGTCTTGTAGACTTTAACTTCTATTCTTCTGAAGGGACACGAATGAGATTCCCCACTTCATGGCTTTTGGCTTCATTTTATTTTGTTATTATCTTTCCACTGTCAGTATAACATTGTGGAGGGATGCTAACTTGCAGGACTGAGGGGACATTCCCACATTTCTTCAAGATAGGTGTCAGTACATCTCACCTGCTTGAAATCCCATCACAGTGTGTTTTGCCAAGTATTGAGGAGGTGACAATAAATAAGACACCATCCTGTCCTTAGGGATCCCACACTCTGCTGGAGGAGAGAAGTCAGAAAGCAGATAATTTCAGTGCAACATATTAGCACCATCAGAGCAACATTAGTAAGAAGAACTCCAAGACTGGAAAGAAAGAAAGAAGGTCATAAGATGACCTCCTTTAGAAGATGGAACGGTGGAACCCTGAAGCTTCTTGGAGAAGGACAGATGAGGAAAGATCTGCATCCATCTGTACTGGGTGAAGAACCCACTGAGTTCATCATCTACTACTGTACCACAGACAGTTTCTTCACCAGCTATTCCAGGAGTCATTTGTCTCTGGTGAACATTTCCTTTGCCATGGCAATGGATTTCATGCACTGACATGAAGCAAACCATTTTGTTTGGAAATCCTAACTGATCCTGGATCTCTTCCACCTTGATCTCAGACAGTTGCCCCCATCAATGCTAGTGTTCTCTCTGGGGCAATGTGATAGACTATGCTCTAGCCTGGAGATCCAGCCCCCTGCCATGCTACACGTGTACGTTCTCCATAAGAAGGAGAGATCCCACTCCATGGCTGAAAGACTTACTAGAACATAGGGTGTGAAAAGAACAATAACATTCACGTGTTGTGTAATGGTGCCCCAGGCAATGACAGACACACATACAGAAGTGGTCTCGGAATTCCCACTTTTTGCTGACCTCACAGTGACTCTCTGGCATCAGTCTCATGCTCTGCCTCTTGACAGCAGCCTGTTGCTGCCTTGCCCGAGAATCAGTCTCATGGTGTACAGTCCATCATGCCCATTAAGCATCCCAAACTCTAGGTGGTCATCAACATAGGTTTGTGTGGCTGTACTCTAGAAGCTGCACAAAAGACAAATTACAGAATGATGGATTTCTCTAATGTACCTCTTTGCTATGAAACGAAGCGTCTCTGGATTGGTGTTTATGTGAAAGGCCCTAGGAGGGGCAGAAAATGGGACAGGAAAGGATTCTGTGGCCATGACATGATTGACTTGCTGGATTAAGCTACAAAACTGGATTGCTAAAGGGCTAGCAGTGGAGAGGCTTGGGCATCTCTCAGTAGGCAGCAGAGAAGAACAGTTTCAGATTCTGGCAGGGATATGCTAGCCTGGTAAGGCCTACACACACACACACACACACACACACACACACACACACACACACACACACACACACCCATCAATTTGATAGAAATAAAAGACTCTGAGTTCACTAAATCAGCTTCTTCTGGGAGGGAGAACACATCCCAAGCTTACTGGTATTTAAGAACCTCCTGAAACTGTGGTGATAAGCTGAGTTAGGGACTCCTAGGTCAGCGGTGACCACAAAGTAAAATTTGTCTGTGAAGAGTGACAAAGGAAAGGGATGCTGAGGTCAGCAGGGGAGGCAGGAAGGCCAGGCTCAGAGGTTATATTCCACCCCATGACTGTTAGGGAAAATTCTCCCAGGAGATCTGGGACACACATTCCTTCTTTCACTCTTAGGTGTTTCTTCTTTCATCAAGAGACTTTTAAGCAAATGACTTAGCTGGGAAGTTTCTAGGCACTGAAAATGTGACCATAAACAAAACAGATCTATATATAACAGCATCTAGCTAACAAATACAAGAAACTTTCAGAAGCCAACAGGATGAAGTGGTAGAAGCTAACAGGACAGTGGTCCGGGAGGTGGCGCAGTGGTAAAACTTTGGACTCTCAAGCATGAGGTCCTAAGTTCAATCCCCAGCAGCCCATGTGCCAGAGTGATGTCTGGTTCTTTCTCTCTCCTCCTATCTTTCTCATAAATAGATTAAAAAAAAAATCTAAAAAAAGAAGCTGACAGGACAAAGCTCTCTGTGGAGGTGAGACTGGAGATGAGTGGGAAGAAATGGGACAGCCTTGGGGCTTTCTGAGAAAAAACAGGATGGGATGGGAGGGGCAGGGCAGACAGAACTCCAGACTCTGTAGGTAGCCAACTTCCGCAGTATCTCTCAAGTGCCATTTTTCCAAGATTGAAAGCACTGTTCTCTTATAAAATGAACACAGTCAAGTGATTCCATTTAGCTTGTTAGTTAATAAGGAACATGGTAAGATGCTGAACTAATTCAAATACTTAAAGTTCTATTTATAATGGCGTTCACTTACTTTTGTTTCACAGTATGATTGTCAACACGTCTGCATGTTCTCAGAATTGCAACCCCACAGTGCAGCTTCTCAGAGGGATGCTACCTGCACTTTGGCCTGGGCACTTCTTTATTTTGTGAGGCGTTTCTCAGATTTCCTGACTTCCAGCTCCTTAATGTCTGGTGGACCAGACATGAGAGTCTCAAGTCAGACATGGAAATGTGGAACACTGAGCTTCTTGAACACGTGTTACTGGGGACAGGATTGAACTTATTGCTGTAGTCAATACCACATAAATGGGATTTGCAGTATGACAGAGGAAAATAAAAATAAAGGCTAAGAGAACGTCTGTAGTAGTTTCCAAATCAGTAGAATTGGACTGGGACTCATACCACTCTCTTGTCGTTTGACAAGAGAGGAGGCCGGTTCAGGCTGCTTCTGAGTGAAAGGTTTGGGGGTGTTTTTCCAGTTGGTTTGTGTTTCAGGAGCAATTTAAACAGAGAAGAAAATGGGACATTTCTAATCCTACAGGGAAGAAGATGGGAAATCCATCATTGTCCCTCAAAGTATAGGTGTGATGAAGCTGCCATGGGGTCTGGAAGGAGGGTAGCTGGAGAGGGAGTGACACTGGCTGGGGCCATTTGTTCTGGGTGATGGGCAGCCTGGACTTGCTTCCTTATTCCCCTCTATCCAGAGAGGAGAACTTTGTCCTCCCATGATTGCTGTGGGATTCTGTGGCTAATGCCACTTTTGCATGAGCCTTTGTATGCTTCTCTGAGAATCATAAGATCAGGGGCAGGGTGAGGGTAGCAGGACAAGGAAGAGTGGGGCATTTTGCCACCTTGGAGTGTGCAGTGCCTGGGGCCGGCTCTGACTATTTACAACCTAGAAAATCAAAACCCAGATGCCTAGCTTGAGTTATAGTCAATGCTCAAGAAATATTTTTGAGAGAGAGAGAGAGAGAGAGAGAGAGAGAGAGAGAGAGATCACTCCCATCCTTTGTTGTGCCAGGGATCCAACCCAGAGCCACAGGCATGCAAGGAATGTACTCTACCTGCTGAACCACCTCCCCAGCCTCAGACAAGGCCTAACATTCATACATTTTTCTAGTAAAGATTTATTTTTATTTATTTCATGGAAAAGGATAAACAAAGAGGAAGAGTCAGAATAGCACTCTGGTATATCTGGTGCCAGGGACTGAACTCATACTTGCCAGCACAAAGTTCTACACTGTGTCACGTATTGAGTTGGTTCTATTTTCAACCAGGTATGTGTATGTATAGTTTATTACTTAACGGGTGGAGGCAGAGAGAAATCAAGAGGCAAGGAAGACTTAGGAAGACAGACACCTGCATCACTGCTTCACCACTCATGAAGTTTTCCTCCCCCAGGACTTGAAACCGGATTCTTGTGCATTGTAACATGTGTGCTCAACCAGGTGTATGTCATGGAAGATCAGAGTACAACTCAGCTGTGGCAGACACAGTGTTCCTGCAAGGTCGAACCTGGGACTTCATGTATGCAACTCCGACGCTCTATTGCTGAGTTCATTTCCTGGCCTTCATTCATATCTTTACAAGGAAGCAATGAGTTAGTGAATCTGCTCACTCTCATCCTCCCATCTGGAAGAAAGGTACATGTGCACATATGAAAGATGAGGTCTTTCAACGACCAGGAAAAATCAGGACTAGCCACAAAAACAGAAAATTGTGACAGATACCGACCACCACTGTAGTCAGTGTTGTTGACTATTCTTGGTTTTTTTTTAGACAGGGGAGAGATTGGAGCATTGAGGAAAGATTGTTAATGAGTTGTTTCTCTACCTCTAAATACAGGTCAGGTAGTGATGATGAACAGCCCTGAGATAAGAGCAGGACACAGATGGGTGTGACAGGCCACATGCTCTGGAACTTCCTCAGACCTAGCCTTCCTTGCTAAATAGTCACAAGAATAGAAGCTGAGCCACTTGACTGGTGGGTGATTTCTCCTGTTTAAATACAACTACAGGTATGCTGATGCTGGTGGCATTGAGAGGCATGTCCCAAGGTGAGGAAGCAGGGTCCACTCAGGGCAGACAAACAAAAGGATCAACGGGGGTGGGGGGGTAGCTGGTGGTGCAACTGGTTGAGCGCACATATCGCCATGCGCAAGGATGCGGGTTTGAGTCCCTGATCCCCATCTGTAGGGGAAGCTTTGCAAGTGGTAAAGCAGAGCTGCAGGTGTCTGTCTTTCTCCTTCTCTATCACCCCCTTCCCTCTCGATTTCTGGCTTTTATTTTACTTATTTATTTATTCCCTTTTGTTGCCCTTGTTGTTTTATTGTTGTTGTTATTAATGTCGTCCTTGTTGGACAGGGCAGAGAGAAATGGAGAGAAGAGGGAAGACAGAGAGAAAGACAGACACCTGCAGACCTGCTTCACTGCTTGTGAATTGACTCCCTTGCAGGTGGGGAGCCGGGGGCTCAAACCGGGACCCTTACGCTGGTCCTTGCGCTTTGCGCCACATGAGTTTAACTTGCTGCACTACCACCCGACTCCAGATTTCTGGCTATTTCTATCCAATAAATAATTAAAGATAAGTGGTCTGGGAGGTGGCACAGTGGATAAAGCAAAGCATTGGACCCTGAAGCGTGAGGCCTGAATTTCAATCCCTGGCAGCACATGTACCAGAGTGATGTCTGGTTCTTTCTCTCTCCTCCTACTTTCTCATTAATAAATCAATATTTAAAAAATAATTAAAGATAATTTTTTTTTAGGAAAAGAGAACAAGGCCTCTGATGAGGCCTTCAAATAAAAAAGGGGGATCATCCCTTCCCCTCTACTTGGTTTGTCTGCTACCCTCTTGTCCTCACTCCCAGAGCTTATATTGTTATGGATACCTTCCTCCCCAATGGCGGGAACACCTTTGCTTTGGAATACATTGTGATGTTCTACAAGTCTCCTGTTCCCTCATCTTTATGTAGAGAGAACACACACTGCGATGATGTCCAAGACAGACGAGTACCATGAAATCGCCAGAGTCGAGTAATTCCAGCAGGGTGTGAACTCTTACAGTTGGGAATTTACAGATGAGACGAGAATGCAGTGGTGAACTGAATAATTTGGTGAGTCCAGCTCCTAGCTACTTAGGATGGACGGTGCCTGAGTTCTTTCTTATTTCATGGCCAGTTTCCCCTCTTCCAGGGACTTGATTATCCCAGGCACAGCGCTCCAGGCAGAGACAAAGAGAGAAAGAGGGTAGGCTCATTTGGTCTATTAGACTGCTCTTTCCCCCTCCCTCAAGGTACAGAAGCAAATTTCAATTTAGTAATCAAGGCCTGAGTCATCGAATAAATAACTCAATTCCTCATGCTTGCTCACTGAGCCGGCTGTATAAAGAAACACAATGTTTGATTTTATTTTTTTCTTCTGTCAAGCGTGTGAATGAGTTTACCAGGACATTGCATTCAGAAATTGCATAGCTGTGCTGAAAATCAATCAGGTTGTTGGACCAGGGAAAGTGGCTGCAAAACCAAAGTCCACAGTCAGAAAAAATAGCTATGAAGAGATATTTTTCAAAGTGAAGACACAGAGATTGGTTCTCAGGGAAAAAAAGAGAAAGAAAGTAGCCTGAAGGTTTGAGGTGGGCACATAGGAAATGAGGAGGAATTATTTTGTCCTAACAAGATCATCTGTTGCACAGAAGTAGACAAGACAGTCATTCACTCATTCATTCATTCATTCATTCATTCATTCATTCATTCATTCATTCCAGTAGACATCCTTGAGTGGTAGGAAGTTCTGGCCACTCTACAATCACAGAGATTCAAAGATGAGGAAATTTTTACACAGCTGCTACCAAGTGTTTCTCATATAAACTAACAATCCAGTGAAGTAAAGATGAAGATATGCACTGGGAATTTTCTAATCATCAAGAAGAGGCATCCTTATGGTCAACCCACTTTGTCACTTGAGGGAGACTGGTCCTGAAATGAGTGCAGCCTAGAATGTTCCCAGCTATGACCATGGACCATGAGCTCTGACTGGGAGGGATCCAGAGGTTACACAGGCTCCTGTGCTAAATATGAATAGATATGAGGCTTAGGTCAGATTGATGGGGTTTATAGTTAATGGTATTGATACACTTTCCTCATATATTGGAGCTTCTGTCTACCCTGAACCAGCTTTCTAGTTCTATTCTCAACTCTGACACTATCTTCTCAGATAAAACTTTTAGCCCACCTGCATATTAGCTGTAAGGGGCTCAGGCAAAAACTATGAACTCCATGAGCCCCTTGGAATATACCTAAAATAGACTTCCTAGCTTCTTCCCATAATAAGACTCTTAGTTCCATCTGCTCTATTCTTACTTTTAGGTTCCTGTTTATTAAACAGTTTGTCCTGCTTTATAGATTACCACTTTTCAGACACCAAGTTGCCTATACTACCATGATACCATCCTGACTTCCCTGGACATACAACTTTACTAATGTGTCCTGGAACCTCACCTCCCCAGAGCCCTACCCAACTAGGGCAATATAGAAACAGGCTAGGGATATAGATCTACCATGTACATGGCTCAGTGGAGAAGCCATTACAGAAGCCAGACCTTCCACCTTCTGCACCTCATAAATAATTTTGGCCCATACTCCCAGAGAGGGATAAAGAACAGGGAATCTTCCAATGGTGGGGATAGAATGCAGAACTTGAGTGGTGGGAATTATATGAATTTTTACCCCTTTTATCCTACAATATTGTTAATCATTATTAAATCGCTAACAAAGAAAGAAAGAGAAAAGGAAAGAAAGAAAGAAAGAAAGAAAGAAAGAAAGAATGAATGAATGAAAGGAAGAAAAGATACCCCCCCAGAGGCCGATGCCCAGGAGGAGGTTATCAAAAAGTAGCCAGAGAGGGGTGAAGGGCTGGGTGGTGGGAGAGGTCATGAGGAAGAGGACAGGGAGAACTGTGCTATGACCTTCCTTCAAATTCTCAAGGAAGAACCCTTCCACTTTGCTTCAATTGTCAGAGACAGGAGATGCCAGGGACCATGGAGGTAGCATAAGACTTGCATTCAAGAGGTCCTGGGTTTGATCCTCAGAATCATCAAGCCCAAGAGGAGTGAAAGGATATTCTGGTTAAAAACAAAAAGAGTGACAATCAGTAGCCATTAAGAATGAGACAGAGACAGAGACAGAGAGGGAGAGAGAGAGAAGGAGAAAGAGAGGGAGAGAGAAAGAGCACTAGCTTAATGGAAGATGGAATCTTACTGCTGCCTCCCAGGTTAACAATAGCCCCATTTTGTCACTCACTCACTCAGCACAGGACAAGTGGGCAGGGCTTGCTCAATTCTTCTGGCATCCCTGACAGCTGGTATTTTTATCTCATTTGACCAAGTAGGAAACAGAAGGTCAGAGCAGGTAGTTAGCTACTCAAGGTCACACAGCTATTCCATGGAGGTAGAGATCCAGATCCCAAAGCTTTCCTCTTGTCCTTGACCCGAAATATCCCAGTGTCTAATCCTGTGTTGGTTTCAAGGTGGGGCACAGTCTGCGGTCCCAGCTGTTCAGATAATTTGCCTCGGTGATGCAGAATCCTGTGTACCTCTCCACTAGACCTGTCAACTGTCTTAAAACAAACTATCTAATGATGTGAATGACTGACTATCATTCAGATGTGGAATTGCACTTGTTTTAAAATAATGAAGAAATGGGCATGGTAAACAACAGGTGGAAACTAGAGGAAGGCATATTGGGTATAATTTCACAGTATCTGCTAATCATCTGAGTATCTTAATCATGTTGGGATCACATACATGTGTGTATCCATATAGATAGATATATGCATGCATATATAGATATATAGATAGATGTATGCATGCATATATAGATATATAGATAGATGTATGCATGCACAGATAGGACACAGATATACTCAGTCATCTTCTTCCACCCAAAGAACATATATATTCTTTGAGGGAGAGACTATGAAAGAGAGACTTTAAGGAATTTACTCATGCAGTTGTAGGACTGTGACCATTTCATTGAGTTATAGAAGAATGTCAATGACAGGCGATTGGCTTGGTAGAGTGGTTCTGCCCAGAAGCCCTGGTGCCTGAGGCTGTGCAGTTTCAAGTTCAAACCCCACACTTGTTTACTCACTGCTCTCTCTCACCCATCAGAAAAAAAAAAGAATTTTGATGACAAACAAATGTAAATGCTGAAGTGCATCTAACCTGCTACGTGTGATTTCACCTTTGAATAGTACACCTTTGAATCTCTGAGGGGGTTTTCTGTAACTCTTTTATATGCCATGCTCAAATACGATTCAGCATGCAGCCTGAGGGACTCTATAGAGTGAAGAGGAAGTGTGTGTGGTTACATATACAAATGACAAGACCTGTGCAGGGTCCGAATACCAGTCTTGAGGTCAAACCACAGATGTGTGCATTTGGGAACATGTCAGTGCTCAGTTCCGACTCTCAGGTCCCTTTTCAACAGCCTTTGCCAACTCTATCACCTCTCTCCTACAAAGCAGTGCATGATAAAATGACAGTGGTTAAAGAGAACATCAACACCAAAGGACATGAAAATACTGGCTTGAAGGGCTACCGACATCACTGTGTTCATAGCCGCACTATTCACAATAACCAAGATCTGAAGTCAAGCTAAATGTCCATCAACAGATGACTGGGTGAAATAAGTTATGGTACATATACTCAATGGAATACCAGCCAACACTTTTAAAAAGTGATATTCTATCATTTGGAAGAAAATGGATAGAGTTGGAGGTGGCTGTGATAGATGAGATACATAAGGAGTGAAGGAGAATTCCCCGATGGTCTTGTCCATATGTACAAGATCACTGAGACATGAGGAACTGACAAAGTCAACAGTCACTGCACTGTCTCCTGGACTTGCTAACAACCACAGTGATGACCAGACTGAAAGGTGAGGGGTGGGGGAGGCTCAGGTCTTTTCTGGTGAACATGGTGAATCACACAGACATATGTGGATGTGAAAATACAATCCTAGAACCTTATAATTTATTAACCACTATTAGATCATTAAGGAAGAAAACATGCCACTAATACATTTAGCCCAATTTATAATATGTCTGACATCAAAAAGAGATCCTCAACTGTGGAAACTGGATTCAGGAAGCTGCGAAGTAGGTTCATCCATGACAAGGAACACACTACGCCTTAGCAGGGGCGTGTTGACAAGTGGCGGGAGCTATGCAGATGTGAGACGTAAGTCTATGCGGGCAAGCTCCTTCTTTCATATCAGTGGTGAGCCCGATGGTGCTGAGGAGAATAAAGTTTAAGGGCCAAGGAAAAAGCTCACTTGGATAGGGCACTGCTCTGCCATGCATGCCACTCGGGTTCAAGCCTGACCTCCCGCTGCAGTCCAGGAAGTTCTGATGCTGTGTTCTCTCTCTCTTCCCCTTTGTCTTTCTGTCTCTATATAAGAATAAGTAAATAAATCATACATAGTTTAAAAGATTAGAAAAAATGACATTAAATCATAATATTTCAGACTCTACCCACCCCGTACCCCAACCCAAGAATTCTGAAACCCTTTCTAGTATTTAGCTCTAGTCTCCTCTTCCTCCATGCGTGTTCATATCTAGCTTTCCTGATGTGTCCATGTGAAATGGCATAGGCTGAGGTTTGCTTCCAGGTCCCCAGATATGCAAATACAAGCGCATAAGTGCTCTGCTGCAGCAGCTAGGAACAGTCACAAAGTGGTGCGGTATAATCACATTAAATATAAAGGGTGGAGGGAGGAGGGGAAGAACTATCTCTGAAAGCACCGTCCTCTTCCTCTTCCAGCAATAGAAATAGCAAAGGAAAAAATACATAAATTGTAATGGAATGCAATGCTCTTGTTATGCAGTTACTCTAAAAATATCCCCCAGCCAGCTTCTTCCCTCCAAAGAATGACTTGCTAGTCTGGTACTGAATGTGTTTTTCCTCTGCGAGTCCTTCCTTACATCTTTATATGTATTTATCATGAGTCATTGCCGTAGCATTTTATCTTACTCTAGACATTCAGATACACTGCAGACACGCAGCCTACAGATCCTGGCTCTGACCCTTTCAATCAATCATAGTTGAGGTCTTTGGGGTCATCTCTCTGAGAGAACTGGATCATGAGTACAGGCCACTTAGGATTCACCCTTGAATTGTTTGTCTTCCGGTCTGTCCTTGTCCAAGGACTATCCTTGGGTCTCTACTCCTCATGCTAAAACTATTTATTCTCAGCTCAGTAGATGGCCTGTCTTCTGACAACCGCTCCAGTCAGGTCACGGAAATGCCCAGGAGAGTCCCGGCTCTGGTGAGCATAGGCCCTGGCCAGGATGACACAGTCACCAAAAATCTAGATGCAGACACAGCAGCCTGGGGTGAACACACACAGAGGCCACCTGGCTGCAGCCAAGGACTCACCTATCCATCATGCTGGCCTGTGGGAGGGAGGGGCAATGAAAAATGGACTGAAAGGGGCCAAAGTCATGGCAAAAGTTGTCTGCATCACTCCTGTGACATAGCTTTCATGTGTACATGAGAATCAGAGCATAAATTCTCCAGAGGATTCTGAGGTTAGACCCCCGCCCCCCACCCCACCAAGGA
Organism: Erinaceus europaeus; assembly: GCF_950295315.1. NCBI lineage: Eukaryota > Metazoa > Chordata > Mammalia > Eulipotyphla > Erinaceidae > Erinaceus > Erinaceus europaeus. The sequence continues at coordinate 7,015,020 of NC_080180.1, read as the reverse complement.
TCTCTTTTATTTACCTCTCACAGGTCAAGCCAATATTTACCAAGCCTTAAATCAACCTAGCGTCAGGGACCAAGCAGCTAGGAACAGCTTCCTGACCCTGAAGCCTAATGGAATTACAACAACAAGCCAGTTGTGGCCCGTTTGCCCTGTCTCCCTGGTAAGAAGCCCAGTGAAGGATGAGGTCTCTGCCTTCCTCTCACTCTTTCTTCTGCCTCCTGATGAAGCCTGGTACTTCCCAAAGGGATCCTTTATGGCACACTCTTTCCCCTTCTCTTGGGAACTGTGAGTCTTGGATTCTTCTTTCATTTAATAATTCAATCATCTTTATAAATTCAGACCTTGGAAACAAATAGCTGCTCATTCACGTCCTAGTCAAAAAGGATAAACCCAATGGCCCTGAAAGAGCAACAGCTGCTCACTTCCCTCCTGTCTTTACCAAGCATTGGAAGGCACTCCACAAAATCCACTAGGAAATGAATGAGTCTTGCATCTCATTTTAGAAGAGCTCGAATTTAAATACTGTCAGCTTTCCAATATCCCAGTCTCTTTGTTTGCAAAAGCGCACCAACTTTATACAAAGGAAGCAGCTAGAACTAGGGGAGGAATGAATTGTAGAGTCCTCGTATCAGGGATTGAACACTGAGATCCAAAGTAATTCCCTGCACAGTCTGCCCCTCACCTCTCTCCAGTCAGTTGGTCAGCAAGTGGTTCTAGTGGAATAACCCCTGGGGAGTCCCAAAGGGAGAGGCTGAAAATAACTGGACGATGGTCCGCCATTCACTGAGGAGGCTCAGAATGTTATTGTATGGAGGAGAGTAAATAACTTAAGTCTAAATGTGCAGCTAACATGTAAGTATTGTGTTCTGGCCTCTGGCCTTGGGGCATGGCCATGCTTATCTCAGTTTCTATAAACTCAAGAAAAATAAATGCCTAGAGACAAAGAGCACAGGTGTTGGGGGGGGGGTCATCTGTGTGAGAACCCTCAGATACACACTGAGAAGCAAGTCACTGATTCCTGCCCAGCTAATTCCTGCCAGTTTGACAAAGAGGGAAGCTGAAGAAAAGACTCTATTTGGACGCACAATGGAAGACAGGAGCACAGGGTGGGAAGCAGACAAAGAAGTGCTTTCAAATCTGCCTCCAGAACATCAGAAATCCTAACATCCAGCAAGAGTCAGAAGAACCTGTGGGTGAATGATTCCCTGGGGGCAGGGCTGGGTTTGAACTCTGGCAGTTTTACATGAACCATGAGGCTTTGTTGTTAAACCCATCTGCAGCCGAGGGGTGGTGACAGTTTTGTGGGACACAGCAAAACAGAACACCTCACACAGTATATGGCTGGGTAGCCCTCACCACATTTAAAACATTTTCAGTTTCCGTATGTAGATTGTGACAGACGGTGAAAAATAGTCTGAGACAACATTAGAGGGTGATTTAACAGTGGGCCATGACAGTCATTTTTGTGTGCCCACTGCATCACGGGATGTCACAGAACTGGGCAGATATTATTCTGGGTGTGTTTCTCTGGGCATTTCTGCAGGAAATCAACCTCTGAATTGGTAGACCCAGTAAAACAGATTGCCCTCCTCTGGGTGGGTAAACCACTTCCAATCAGTTGAAGGTCTGAAAAGAAGAAGAAGGCTGGGGGTCCAGACAATGGTGCATCTGATTATGCACACACATTATAGTGCACAAGGACCCAGGTTCAAGCCCCTGGCCCCCACCTGCAGGGGGAAAGCTTCAGGAGTAGTGAAGCAGGATTGCAGATGTCTCTCTGTATCTATCTATCTATCTATCTATCTATCTATCTATCTATCTATCTACCTACCTACCTACCTACCTACCTACCTATCTCTCCTCTCAGTTCCTCTCTGTCTCTATCCAATATTGTTATTAATAATAATAATAACAACCACAATTATAATAAACAACCAGAAGGCTGAGGGAGGGAGGGTTTGTACTCTCTGCCTGACAGTCCTGGAGCTGGGATGTTAGCTGCCTCCTGCTTTTAGGCTCAGTCTGGAGAGACACCATCAACTCTCCTGAGTCTCTCACTTGGCAGCTAGAGATGTTAGGCTGCTCAGCCTGCATAGTCATGGGAGGCAGCTCCTTACAATAAACCTGACCTATGTATTCCCTGCTCGTGGTCTGTATATGTCTATATCTACCCACTGTCTCTCTCTACATGCCTGACTGTGAGCTCTCCATCTCTGTATGCATGTCTATTGGCTCTGTTTTTTGGACTATCTTTACATCTAACACCTGTCTCTGTATTTGTCATCCATTAATAGCTACTTGGTTCTATGTGTATGTTTCTATTATGTATCTGTACATCTCTTCACATATGTCTGTATTTTAACTTGTCTCTTATATGTATTTCTCATCCATTATTAATCTCTATATATTTACCCATAGACCTACTGACCTGTGTACTAGCTCTATATCTATCTACCTATCTATCATCTATCTATCTACCTATCTATCATCTACCATCTCATCTCTGCACATATCTATCATCTAGCTGACTAGCTAGTACTGTATGTATCTATTAGCCATCTTTACTTCCCTCCCATCCTCTTTCCATATATATTATCTATCCTCATGTTTCTTTTTTTTTTTCCCTCTAGGATTATTGCTGGGCTCCGTGCCTGCACCATGAATCCACCACTCCTGGAGGCCATTTTTTTAATTTTTTTTTATTTAAGAAAGGATTAATTAACAAAACCATAGGGTAGGGGGGGTACAACTCCACATAATTCCCACCACCCAATCTCCATATCCCACCCCCTCCCCCAATAGCTTTCCCATTCTCTATCCCTCTGGGAGCATGGACCCAGGGTCATTGAGGGTTGCAGAAGGTAGAAGGTCTGGCTTCTGTAATTGCTTCCCCGCTGAACATGGGCGTTGACTGGTCGGTCCATGCTCCCAGTCTGCCTCTCTCTTTCCCTAGTAGGGTGTGTCTCTGGGGAAGCTGAGCTCCAGGACACATTGGTGGGGTCTTCAATCCTGGAGGCCATTTTTCCCCCTTTTTGTTACCCTTGTTCTTGTAGCCTCATTGTGGTTATTATTATTGCCATTGTTGATGTTGTTCGTTGCTGGATAAGACAGAGAGAAATGGAGAGAGGAGGGGAAGATAGAGAGGGGGAGAGAAAGATAGACACCTGCAGACCTGCTTCACCGCCTGTGAAGCGACTCCTCTGCAGGTGGGGAGCCGGGGTCTCGAACCGGGATCCTTACGCCAGTCCCTGCACTTTGTGCCACATGCACTTAACCCACTGCGCCACTGCCCGACTCCCTATCCTCATGTTTCTTTTTTTTTAATATTTATTTTATTTATTTATTCCCTTTTGTTGCCCTTGTTGTTTTATTGTTGTAGTTATTATTGTTGTTGTCGTTGTTGGATAGGACAGAGAGAAATGGAGAGAGGAGGGGAAGACAGAGAGGAGGAGAGAAAGATAGACACCTGCAGACCTGCTTCACCGCCTGTGAAGCGACTCCCCTGCAGGTGGGGAGCCGGGGTTCGAACTGGGATCCTTATGCCGGTCCTCGTGCTTTGCGCCACCTGTGCTTAACCCGCTGCGCTACAGCCCGACTCCCTATCCTCATGTTTCTATACCTATCATCTACCTATCTCTGTCTGTCTCTCTGTCTATCAATCTCTTCTATTGGTTCTGTTTTTCTGGTGAACCATAGCTAACATGTAGAGAAAATTTTCTCTGAAAATATTACAGTTGTGCTGATCTCTGGAAAATGAGAAAAAAAAAAAAACCCTAGTCAGAATAAGAGCCAGAAAAGCACAATTCCAATCAAAAAGGAGACGAGGCCAGATGCCATAGGCCAAAAAGAGTCCAAACAAAGACTACTAGCTTGGGGATGGATCAGGGACCAGATTCCTTGGGCATGATTGGCAGGCATGGAGCTTGATGTTTCCCTTAAAAGCATCCAAAAAAACCAGATCACCTACCTCCCAGAAGCATTTGCAAGACAAATGAGCTAATGGCTAGGTAGTAATGTCACAAGTGACAGAAACATTTGAAGCCTCTCTCAAGGATGGCTTTGTCACTGACCTCCCCCCTTGACAAGTGTCCCCAAAGGGGACCAAAGGGGGAGACTCAGACAGAATTCTCAGAGCAGCGCAGGTCAGGCAAGTGCAGGCTCAGCACCAAGGAGCTCCCTCACATCCCTGCTGGTTTGTTTCCATTTTGCTCTGTTGTTGCAGAATATGTTAGCACCAGCAGGCTACACTGACCAAAGCTCCCAAGAAGCACTGAATTCATCTGCTCAGTCAGGAGCCAGGAAACTTCTCCTCCTCCCAGGAATCCAGCCATGCCACTGCAACTCAAGAGCACCCTCTTCTGTGCAGTCACGGCCCAGGACTGGGAGAAAGGAGCTCTGGCCTCCAGCGGCAGCCTCATCAGAAGGCTCAGGCAGGAGAAGCCCAGTCAGCAGCTCTCCTTGTCCCCCCTGCCTCGCCTCTGACGGCCTGAGAGTCTCATGGGACAGCTGCCTGAGCATGTGGAATAGACTGGAGCAGACTTTGGGGGATGCCACTGGAAGAGGAAGGAAGGAAGGAGCATTCATTCATTCATTCATTCATTCATTCATTCATTCATTCATTTTCTTTTAAATATATGCAGTCCCAGTCAATGAACTCAGAGTCTAACATGTTTGAACACTGAGCAGCCTCTCAAAACTGTTCATTTAGAAAGAGAGACAGAAGGCAGGGAGATAACATAATGGTTCTGCAAAAGACTTTGATGCCTGAGGTTCTGAGGTCCCAGGTTCACTTCCCAGAACCACCATAAGCCAGAACCGAGCAGTGCTCTGTTAAAAATGTTAAAAATAGAGATAGATGGTAAATCGACAGATAAAATAGCTCACTTGGACAGTGTGTTGTTTTGCCATGTGCTTGACCTAGGTTCAAGTCCAGCACCAGGAAGAAAGCTTTGGTGCTGTGGACTCTCTCACTCTATCTCTGCCTCTCTGCTGTCTCTTTCTCTATCATAAAAAAGATGAAAGAAAAAGAGAGGGAGAGAGAGAGAGAGAGAGAGAGAAGGGAGGATGAGAGATGAGAGAGTAGAGGACACCACTGTTAGCTCAGCATCCAGAGAGCTTCCCCAGTGATGCCTACGGTGCTCCCATGTGGTGCCAGCACACACTGAAACCCAAGGCTTCCCACACCATTAGGCACTCCACTGAGTGAGCTAGCTCCCAGCCCTGGAACTTTCCATCTAGTAAAATTTGACCTTTTCACCCAACATTACAATGATTCCCCAGGGTGCTCAGATTAGCCCTCCCTGTGAAGGAGAGAAAGTGACACTCAAGGCCACCAGGCAGAGGTGACGAGAGGAATTGTGTAAGTCCCGAGGGTTGGAACCATATAAACACCAGAGGAAAAGGTGCTAGTTGAGTTCTGTACTGGGGCAGGAGATGGCTCACCAGCAGAGAGCTCACTTCACCATGAGTGAGGACTTAGGCTACAGAATCTGGACATGTGGAAGCTTCACAAATGACAGAGCAGTACTGCAGTGACTCAGCATTGCTGCAAATATCTGTTTGAATTAGTGATTTTCTTTCTAATTTCTTGAGTACAGATCAAAAATCGCTTTTTTAAAATAGAAATAAAATGATAGGGGGCTGACATGGGTGGTGACACACATGTTACAATGTGCAAGAACCCAGGGGTTTGAGCTCCCCAGTCCCCATCTACAGCCATACCACCCTGAACACTCCAGATCTCATCTGAGCCCCCAGCCCCCACCTACAGGGGAAAAGCTTCACGAGTGGTGAAGCAGTGATGCAGGTGTCTCTCTGTCTCTCTCCCTCTCTATCACCCCCTTTCCTCTCGATTTCTGGCTGTCTCTATCCAATCAATAAATAGAGATAATAAAAAATTAGAAATAGAATAACAATCATAGCAGTCATAACTTATACCCATGTATTATACTGTAAACTATTAACCCCTCAATAAAAAATGAAAAATAATAATATCAGTCAATGATAATACATTTTTTCTATTGTTATTTATTGTTTAAAATGTATCCTCATTTTCTCCAAACATTTTCATGAGAAAGGTGGGGTAGAAACTCTTTTTCCACTGGACACAAAGAAGGAAGACAAAATGTGGAGGCATTTTCTTTGGATACACAGTAATTAGGAAGATGAAGAATCCTCCATGTTCCACAGAGGTGGCTCACTGGGTAGGGTCTTGTGGTGCCTGAGGGCCAGATTTAAATCCTGATACCACATGGCAGGTCTGGTGCTGTGGCATCTCTCCCTCTCTCTATGTCTCTGTCTAAATGAAAAGGCCACACATGTATGAGATCTTGACTTGAGCAAGGAAAACCATTCCCTGTACATCGTCCTGTTGCTGTGAACCTCAGCCAGGAGTAAATAAACGTCCAGTTCTACTCCAGTAGAGGAACAAAGGGCCATTTCCAGACCGTTCAGCCAGGACCCTTTGTCAACTAGTAGAGGCTGCCTTTTGCACTGCTCCTTTCTTTGTAAGGGCATTGCGTTGTCTCTTCTCTGAGGATTCACAAGAAAGGGGTTTCCTTGTGACCTGCATGGATGCAAGTCTGGGAATCCAGTTGACAGAAGTTTCTTTACAAGCTTGAAAACAGAGCTTAGCATTGCTTTACTTAGCTGTGCCCTGTTCTCACGTTTGAGGGCAGAATTTCCTAGCTCTTTCCTATGGCTTGTTTCTCCAGCCTCACTTTAGACCTTGTACAAACCTCCACAGGCGTTTGTCCATCCTTCCTTCTCCTCTCTCCATTCTCAACTAACCGTGAGACTATGTGAGGGCAAACAGGATGCCAAGTCCACCTCTCCAACGTCCCTCCCATCAGTCTTCCACCTCTCTGAAGAGGAAATCTCTTCACACACCTCTCTCTCCCTGCTGGTGGCAGAGTGCTCAGCACCCTGGGACTTGGTTCTGATCTGTGTTCTCAGGTCATTTTTCAGCTTCTATCAGTGCTCCCCAGCCTTGACTTCTCTGACTAATTAAAATGACAAAGTGGCAGTGATTTATGAGCACACAGGTGCAAACAGTAAACAAGCATAACATTGCAAATGTGTTCCTTCCTTCCTCCACCCTCAATCCCTACACCTGTTCTGTGACTGAAAGGATGGAGAAACAGGGGCACTGGGAAGGTTCCTCCTCATAAAAGTCTGTTCGCCTCCCTCCCTTCCTATCTCCCTTATCCCCACACCCCATAAGAAGCCTATTGTAGGGAGTTGGGTATAACAGGTTAAGCGCAGGTGGCGCAAAGTATAAGGACAGGTGTAAGGATCCCAGTTCAAGCCCCTGGCTCCCCACCTGCAGGGGAGTCGCTTCACAGGCGGTGAAGCAGGTCTGCAGGTGTCTATCTTTCTCTCCCCCTCTCTGTTATCCCCTCCTCTCTCCATTTCTCTCTTTCCTATCTAACAACGACGGCATCAACAACAATAGTAACTACAACAATAAAAAAAAACAAGGGCAACAAAAGGGAAAATAAATAAATTTTAAAAAATTTTAAAAAGACTCTCTTTAAAGAAACCTATTGTAGCCCAGAGCACAATGACTGGGCCTGACTAGAGTCTCCTTATCTCATATCCCAACCACACACAAGAAGGCATCATGAACATTAGCTTTAACTCAGGAGAAACGAAGGTCCCAAGAGTGACTAACTCCAGGTTACGTAACTGCTAGAAAGATAAGGGACCAATAATTCTTTGTTGTCTTAAAGCATTTTTAGTAATAGAAGTGCTTAAGCAATAGTCATTCCTTTTGAACATGAGCTCTGTTCAGAATGGGAGGTCTGGGAGATGCTGTAAGTGTACCCTCCTTTCAGAAAGGAGTTAGGACAATGCTCTAACCAATGCTTCTGGCACATCTGTGAATGTGCTGGAAGCAGCCATGCCCAGTATGCTGAAACCCAATGCTTACACTGTTCTGTTACTTAGTCACTTAGATACTCACTTCTCACTCCATAGAATTCTTCTGCCTTACGTCTCTTTTTCCCTTTTTTCAAATCAAATTTTAATAATTTGCCTTTGGTTTATAGCTCTCTTCTTTTTGTTAAAGTAACATTAACATATTCATTTGCTTTATTGGATATAAACAGCAATAAATAAACAGGAAGTGTAAAGAGATGCCTGTAGCACTGCTTCACCAGTCATGAAGATTCCCCCCTACAGGTGGGGACCGAGGGCTTGAACCCAGGTCTTTGAGCATGGTAACATGTCTCTTCTTTTTTATAGCAAAATTCCTGTCTGTAATCCTGTTTTTCATGGTTTTAATTTTTTGGAGTGAATGCTTTTAGCAACATGCACTCATTAATAAGTTATGCCAAGACAAGTCTCTGTCCAATAGTCCCTTCTATAGACTGTCAGGGACCAGATATTCTCATATTTCTTCCCCTGTGCCCTAAGTTCCCTGCTCATGTCCTATTTAGTTTTCTTTATAGAAGTCACCACTCTTTGAAATTAACTAATTGATCTGCTTTTAGTTCATCTGCATCCTCTTTCTGCAAGGGCTGGTCTTGTATATTATTCTATAGTCAGGATCTATAATAGTTGAATTCTTCACAATAGCTAAAACATGGGGGAACCTAAACACCCATCCAACCACACATGACCCGGATAAAATGGTGTACATATACTCAATGGAATAGCATGCTCCATTAGAAATATTTAGTGGCGAAACTTGAGGTGATTACACTAAATGAGTTACGTGAGAAATGGAAAAACTATTACCAGCTGGTTTCCCTCCTATGTGGAAAATAAATAATCAAAGCAAACTATGTGGCAAAACAGATCTAAACTACATCTGGGACTCCATGCAAGCCATGACAGCTACTAAATGAAAGGAAGAGTGGGGTGGGAGGAATAGGTATAGGGCTACTTGGATCGTGAGAGGACACTAGAACTCTGGTGATGGTTGGTGTGGTACATTTGTACACATCTGGAAGACTGAGACTTATAATTTTTGCATAGCATTGATAAGTCAATAAAAAGCAAAATGGCAGCTGGAATGGAGAAAATGGTCAAGCAATGCTTGATTAATTCATGAGTGAATACAAAAAGTCTTCATTGCATGTTTCTGTTCACCACTCTTCACAGCCCTCTCCAAAGCTATACATCTAAGCTTATGAGGATTTTCTTTATCACACATGTAAGCCAGTTCTGAGGCACTGCTTAGAGATTCCTGATTAAATGTGCAAGTTAACATGGCCAGGCACACAGGACGTGTGAAGTAAAACCTGATATTATGTGATAATTACTTAAGGAACAGGGATAATTCCATCCTCCAAAGACTATTCACTGAAATGCAGTTAGGAGGTGGGATTATTTGTTGATGAAGACCCATTATACTTGCTGTTGAGGCAAGAGATTCAAGTAATTGTATGCCTTTATTCTGGGTATTAATGACCTACTTGGGTTTACGCCCATTTGAAACTTAAATGACAATATGTGCTGAATAATTCAGGAGACATTTGCATAATGGTACAATATAATAATAATTATTATACAATTGCTATAATTAACATTTCTAGACCTCTGGTTCTAGAAAAACAGTTTATACATTGGATTTCATCTAATTCTCACATCATCCCAGCTACTATTATAACTCCACCATTACAGATGTTGAAAACAATTTACAGGGGCCAGGTGGAAACACATCAGGTTGAGTGCACATGTTCCCATGCAAAAGGACCTGGGTTCAAGCACCTTGTTCCCATTTATGGGGGGGGGAAAGCTTCACAATAGGTAAAGCCATACTACAAGTCTCTCTTTCTTTTCTCTGCCTCCTTATTTTCTCCTCCCCTCTCAATTTCTCTCTGTCCTATGAAAGCAAAAATAAATACATACAAATTTTTGAAGAAAATAATTTTCAGAGGTTCTTTCCTGTGATGGATCACAGAGATAGAAGAAGAACTTAGATTCAGTTCCAAGTTCATCTGTCAGGAAAAAGCTCATTATTCTGGCTACTATGCAATGTTAGTATGACTCATTGCTCACCTGTGACAATTCTGTTGACAGAACTGTGCAGACAATTTTGAGCAAATTAAACAAGGCATATAAGGCACATTGCTAATTTTTCAGGTTCCAGGGCCACTTTGGGTTGCTTCATTTGGGAAGATTGAGCAAAGACCACTTGGGGACACAGCTTTGTAGGGACTGCAAGCTCCTGAGAAGTGCTTCTTCAGAGCCCCGCCCCCTTAGAGAAAGATAGAAATAGGCTGGGAGCATGGAGCGGGCTGCCAACACCCAGATCCAGCAAAGAAGCAATTACAGAAGCCAGACCTTCCACCTTCTGCACCCCATAAAGAATGTTAGTCTATACACCCAGAGGTATATAAAGAATAGGAAAACTTCCGCTTCCAGTGGAAGGGATGGGATATGGAACTATGGTGGTGGGAATTGTGTGGAATTTCACCCCTTTTATGCTACGATCTTGTGAAGCATAATCAAATCAATAAGAAGAAAAGAAATGCACTCCTTGCTCTTTAGCTGACAGCCGCCATTGTGTGACAGGAAAGACTTGCTCCCTTTCTACCTGGGATAGTCACATCTGTGAAGGTTCAGCCTTTACAAACTTATCTTCTCAGCTTCTTCTGACAGCATGATTGAAAGACTCTGCCTTGATAGATACTTTGTTATGGGAAACTCCAAAAGAAAAGGGATAAAAACAAACAAATAAAAACAAATAATAGATATTATTTAACTTTGCAGGAGAAGGAAGTTCTGACATTTGTGACAACATGGGTGCTATACTGCCTTTAGCTGTACACTGGAATGAGTGACATTATCTAGACATGGAAGAACATGTACTAGTGCCCTCACTTCTATGTGGAGCTTGAGATAATGAAACTCAGAGAAGCAGAGGGCAGGATGGGTCGTCTAAGTATTGGGAGAGGGAGTGAAGAGATGGTGATGATGAGTGTGCAGTGCTTCAGTTCTGCAAGTTACCTTAATTCTGGCGATGCACTCTACAGCACACAGCCATAGGGCAGTGATGTAACAGGAAACACTAGTGGAGCTTAGGAGAGAGTTGAATTCCTCCCAAGGGAATAACAATACACAGATAAATCACCACAAGACATTGGTCAAGAAATTGAAAAGTGGTTTTCTGCTTTTTAATATTTATTTTTTAATTTACTTAACCAGAGGACTGTTCAGCTATTGTTCACAGGTAGTGCTGGAGATTACCTCTGAGAATTTAGAGCCTCAGGGATGAATATTTTTTTGCATAATAAAAAGTCCATACTCCCAGAGGGATAAAGAATAGGAAAGCTATTAAGGGAGGAGATGGGATACGGAGTTCTGGTGGGGGAAATTGTGTGGAGTTGTATCCCTCTTTTCCTATGGTTTTATCAGTGTTTCCTTTTTATAAATAAATAATAAAAAGAAATAAATATCCTTCAATTAAATAAAAGGAATGTGTTGCATTTTAAAAAAAGTGTTTTCACTGAATTTGGTAAATACCTGAAATTGGTTGCCAGGATGTTTTGTTTGATAACCAAGCGTGACAAAATCCTTCTCTTTGAATGACAAAAACTACATGCAAGAAGACCTTGGTTTAGAGAAGTTTGATTGGTCAATTACTTTTTAAAAAAAGATTAAAAAATATTTATTTATTTATTTATTTATTCCCTTTTATTGCTCTTGTTGTTTTATTGTTGTAGTTATTGTTGTTGTTGTTATTGATGTTCTCATTGTTGGATAGGACAAAGAGAAATGGAGACAGGAGGGGAAGACAGAGAGGGGGAGAGAGAGATAGACACCTGCAGACCTGCTTCACCACCTGTGAAGTGACTCCCCTGCAAGTGGGGAGCCAGGGGCTCAAACAGGGATCCTTATATTGGTCCTTGTGCTTTGCACCACCTGTGCTTAACCCGCTGCACTACCGCTTGACTCCCAGTCAATTACTTTTTACCCAGAATTCTGAGACTAGCAAAGCAATTCATACAGAACAGTACTGCTTCTTTCTCACAGTAAGTCAATGTTAAGTAGATTTATTTGAAGGTGTTCAAATGACTGATGATGAAATGCAACAGTTGAAGATCTTCTGCATTTGATTATGCTAATGGCAGTGAATCACTTCCACTGATTAGAAGGATAGAATGGGCATGGTGTCTGGTTGGGAGAGGAAGTGAGGGAAATGCTTTAGAAAAAGATGGCACATTGGTGCTCAGCTCTAGTAATACAGAGTGACAGGAATATCACCTAGAGGATAAATGAAAATAAACTTCCTAAGACCTCGGTGATTGTGGCTGTTTCTCACTGACAGCAAAAACAGTGATTCAGCTGGAGAGTAAGCAGGGATCTAAAAATGTCCTGTGTTCTAGTCCTGCCCCTCACCTGGCCCCCACCCCAACAACATACCAACAGGATGATGTGGTTGGGCACTAACTGATCATCATTCTCATTGATTAGTTTAACCAAAGGACTGTCACCAATTCCCCAGCACACAAATACCTAGCATTTAGTAAAGTACCTCCCCGTAAACTCCAGGAGAAAATGGAATCAGTATACTCATGTGGCCTTCTCCCTAGATCAAGGGCGACTTGAGGTTCAAATGTACCGTCCCTTTCCTCCCCCATTCCTCCCATCTCTCCCTCAAGGTTCACAGCCTATCTGTCCATACAACAGTATCAGAACTTTAGGATTATCTTGACTCAACACACAGCACATGTCTTATTAATCATCTGCCAGTATCTTTATCTTCACATGTAAGTGCAATTATTATAATGACAAATTGAGAACAGTCACGGGAGCTCTTTCCAAACATTTTCCACCCACTCTCCCACTCCCACAGTAGACTGGGTCCACTTGACATTTCTGAGGATGCTGTCATGTTCCTGACTCCATGTGTCCCTCCTCTTGCCTCTCACTGTCCTTTGCCACCATCCTCATGCTGAAGTCGCTTCTTTTTCACTAGACCGCTGCAGTGTTTGTGAGGGATGTTTTCTACAGCTAGTTGAAGAATAGTAAAGTTTCCCTAGGAGATTCAAATCCTTTGAGATCTAAGAATAGAGCAGCAGAGCTAGCATAGTAGTTCTGAAAAAGTCTCTCATGCCAGAGGCTCTTCAGTCCCAGATTCAGTCCCCTGCACTACCAGCAGCCTGAGCTGACCGATGGTAAAAAAAAAAAAGAAAAAATAAGTAGGATGATATTAAACACTGTGTGATGTAAAAACCCTTGGTTGAGGGTGAGGGTGGATGTCCAGCTTCATGGGGTGGGGGTGGGGGAGATGGAATGGGACACAGTCTTTTGGTGGTGGGAATGGTGTTTATGTACACTCATATTAATGTGTAGTCATATAAATCACTAAGCAATATGAGAGAGGAAAAACTGATTGAATGTATCAAACTTTTTAAAGCACAGACTGAGTCTTTTTAATACATAGGCTGAGTCTTTGGTATGTTGACTGTCTTAAAGCTTTGTCCAGGGAGAACAGAAGCAATCAGTGGTATAGCTATATACAAATAATGTCAAAGGACATAAAATATGGTGATGGTGTGTATGATATAGAAAATCCTAATACAGGGATTTTTTAGAGTTAACCCAATTGCCAAACAATGTGATTACAGCAATAACTAGCTGTAATCTTAAACCCTAAGACAGCAGGAACCTCCTGCTTCCACTATGGAGCCTATATTTCCCCCAGTCCTGGAACCTCTGGGATGGGGCTCACTTTCCTGCATGCTTCTCTCAAGCCATACCAAATAATATTGCATCTGCAGATCCCAACCTAATCAATGCAACGAGTACCACCTCAGCATGCTTCACTTCAGACTGTGTCCAGAGACGTCAGGCATGGAATGCCAACCCTTCACCTTCATTACTCAGGTGACACCTTTCCTAATTCCATTCTCTAATTCCATTCCAGGAGGTTCACTTCCTAACAAAGTCCTCAAACCTAGATATAAACCAGGTCCCATAAGATAGAGCATATGTTCACATGTATCTATAAATTAGGGCAAAATATATACCTGAAAGCAAAAATACACAATAGTCGTGAGTCAGTATCAAGTTCATAATAAAATAGTGTCTACTTAGACTTAGATACCCTCTTCACCTACTTCCTATTACAGTTCTCTCGCTCACTCCAAAGCTAACTTTATCAAAGCAAGGACTGCAAAAGCTGAATAAGGGCAAGAGACTGGTATACTTTAATGATAACACTTTAGTCACTATCAGGCCATTCCATCAGCTGGGGCCCGAATCAGTAAGTCCTGAGATTCCCAAACAGACTTGATGGGCCTAGACCTCGAATAAATCCCCCTCTCCATTGTTACTGATCATTTCTATCAGGAACAACAAAACAGACCCCTTTGTGGGCCCCCATAAGATATTGCCCTCAACTTGGATCAACAATGGTAGAGAATGTTCCATCCTCTGAAGGGAGGCTGGACAACATACTCTATGCTACACCTGAGGAAGATGGATATATATATGATTCTGCCAGTATTACCTGGCCATTTGTATGGAGTGTTTCTTCTCAAGATTATGAGGAGGGGGTGCCATTAATGTTGTTGGTGTCAGAAGAGACTAAGGATCTCTCTTCCCTTCTACTGTTTAGTTGATTGAGGTGTGTGTATGTGATGCATGTGTGGAGTTGATAGGAGAGAGTAAAAGTAGAGGGGGAATTGCTGTGCTATGTCCTTCGTGGTAGAAAGGGATGTTGAGGATCGGTGTTGGAAGAAGACTGTGGAGTCATTTTGGTGTCCAGGTGTGGAGTGTGTGTATCTGGAGGTGCAGGGAGAGCTTAGGGAAAGGTTTTGGGGTTTCGTAGGTGAAGGGGATGGGGGAATATCTACCTGTCTTGTTCTATCCTGTGGGCACACAGGTCAAGTAAAAGTGGTGTATGCAGATATGGTTTGGTCCTTGTGGAGATGAGTCGTAGAGAGGGAGGGAAGAGGGCAAGAGTGAGATGACTAAGCGCAAACATGTGAAAGGTGTTAAGGGAGCCGGGAAGTGGAGAAGAGAGAGGGTTACAGAATAGGAAAGCTATCAGGGGAGGGGATGGGATATGGAGATCTGGTGGTGGGAACTGTGTGGAGTTGTACCCTTCTTATCCTATGGTTTTGTCAGTGTTTCCTTTTTATAAAGAAAAATAAATAATAAAAAAAGAATATTCCAGTCCTAATGTCCGGCTGACCATGAAGAATACATGAGAACCAAGAATCTGGAAAGATCCCCAGTTTTCTGATAAGGAATCAATGATTCCTTTTCAGTATGGAAAGACAATGAATCAGTGCTCGGACAAATGATGGCAAAAATAGGCCTCCTTGATTCCCTGGTTGGGAACACAGCTCATGGTGAGAATAATAGACTTTGAGATGTAATTAGCATACAGCTGGCATCAGCCTGAGTAGCACAGAACCAACTTACATAAACCCACAAGGGATTGTGGGTAAATTGGAATTTATTTAAGTGTCTGCCCTGCCGGCAGTTGCTCTCAGTCCCTGCAGCCTGTCTTCTCTCCTTCTCCATGGACCCGCAATGCTGCTTCCTCCAGGATCTGAACAGATGTAGCCAAAAGCTGATAGATAACTCATCTTAAAGACTCATGGTTCCCGTCATCATGACTAGTCTATCTTTGCCCCTTTGTCTATTCTGCTGTACCTAAATAATTGTGATTTAATAAACCTCCCATTTGTTAAGCCCCAGACAAAGCCGTGTGAAGTCTTTTGTTTTTTTTAATTACAATTTTCCCTTCATTTAGAAACAAAGCAGCTTTCTTTTCTACTCCCTTAAAAATTTAAATATTTTTCATGTCCTTTTATTCCTTTACTCCGACCAGCATCTTAGTTCTTTAAAAGAAATACTTCCAGAGGGTCTGGGTGAAAACCAAGTAGCATGTAAATAAATCCCAGGCGAGTCTGCTCTAGTAAGTGTTACATTTTATTTTTGGAGCACCCGAGGCTCAGCTCCCCTCAAGTGCCTTGGCCCAGTAGGGATGGAATAAGCCTTTTCCTTTTTTTAGCGTCTCCCTGAAGTAACTGAAGGCCCTTCTCATAGTTATGCTGCATCCAACAGGACAGGATCTCAGGCAGAGAAAGTTCATTGAAGCTGTTTCTGATAATGACCTGGCTTAAGACAAGGCAAAGTCATCCCTGCTTTGAGAAAGACTAACTTTCTAAAAACTAAGCTTTTGTTTCCATTTGTGGGAAAACCCTTTATCTGATTCATTTCCTCAGAAGCTTGCATGGTATACAGTTTTCTTTTTTAAATATTTATTTATACTGAATAGAGACAGAGAGAAATTGAGAAGGGAGGGAGGATAGTGAGGGGAGAGAGACAGAGAGACACCTGCAGCCCTGTTTCACCACTTGTAAAGCTTTCCTCCTGCAGGTGGGGACTAGGGGCTTGAACCTGGGTCCTTGCAGACTGCAGTGTGTTGCACTTAACCAGGTGACCCCCATGGTATACAATTCTCATCAATCTTTGAATAAATGTAGTCTGAGCCACAAAACTTAGAGCTGTTGCTCTCCGAAGACATGAGACAAGCGAGTGACTGAAGAGACTCCATGTAAAAGTATTTAGCATTATTTATTTATTTATTTATTTATTTATTTATATTTTTAAAATATTTATTCATTTATTCCCTTTGGTTGCCCTTGTTGTTTTATTGTTGTAGTTATTATTGTTGTTGTTATTGATGTTATCATTGTTGGATAGGACAGAGAGAAATGGAGAGAGGAGGGGAAGACAGAGAGGGGGAGAGAAAGATAAACATCTGCAGACCTGCTTCACCGCCTGTGAAGCGACTCCCCTGCAGGTGGGGAGCCGGGGGCTTGAACTGGGATCCTTACACCGGTCTTAGTGCTTTGCGCTACCTGCGCTTAATCTGCTGTGCTACTGCCTGACTTCTAGCATCATTTATAAATAAACACATGATGACTTACAGTTATGTAGTTTCAAACCAAAAATATAAAGACAGATGATATGGGACACAATTTCATGCTAATAACCATATTATAAAACAAATTTGATACATTTGTTCTTTCTCTAGGAGCTTATGTCATACACTGATCAGAAACTACACATGACTTTGCTGTGAAAGTTATTTTATATTATGATCAGAAAATGGTGGATAGAAGGTGAGCCTCCCCTCCCCCAACTGATTATTACCAGGTACAAAATGCTGTGGTGTTTGTCTCACCCAGACTCATCTTGAAGCAAAGGCACACTTCTTGCCTAGATGGAAACAGCCACCTATCCTTAAGGGACTTTTGCACTGCTACATTCATAGCTGCATTATTCACAATAGTCAAAGAGGAGAAGCAGCCTAAATGCCCATCAACAAGATACTAAATAAAGGAATTATGGGATATCTACTCCACGGAATGCTACTGTGCAATCAGAAAAGATGATATTGTGCCCTTTGGGACAAAACGATAGAACTGGAGGTGATTGTGCTTAGTGAAATAAGTAAAGAGATGAAAGACAGCTAACTACCACACGGTTTCACTCAGATATGGAACCTAGAGAACTGATAGACCCGAACCTGCCAACACACACACACACACACACACACACACACACACACACACACACACACAAGAAAAAACCAAAAAAACTGTTTCTGAGACCTTGAGAGAACTATGGTGGTTATCTCTGGGAGGAGGTGGGGGGGTGGGGAACTATACACTGTAAGCTTACAATCTTGTAACCCTCTTATTAATCACAAATAAACAATGAAAAAAAAGTGAAGATACTTGGGATGTAGTGACAATGGCTACTTTGTTCAAGAAGGCTGCAGGGTTTGCTCTTTACTTCATCCATGAAGGAGAAACAAGAGTGGAGGCAGGTCAGCAGATAGTTTTCTAAGAAGACAGCATGCCTTAGCATGCGCTGTTGTAGGACCCACTTTTGAACCCTAGCACCACATGGGAGCACCACAGCAGTGGGGGAAGCTCAAGTCTGGTGGAATTCTGCATGCATGAGTCCCTAGAGCTGGGAGAAAAAAGGGGGTGGAGGGACGACATACTAGCTATGCTTTATAATCTGTTATCTTTAAAATTTGACTCAAGCTACTTGATAGAAATACAGTATCATCAGCTCCTTTCTAGTTTTCATGATGACTTGACAACTTCTAAGAGGTAGATTTTTAACAGTCTTTCTGTCTTCGTCTATTTTTTTTTTAAATCTCAGACCAAGTTAGAAGGCCTCACATGACACCTAAGAACTTTAGTCTTTGAAACCCAAATTTTCCTAAAGAATTCGTGAACAACTTTCATATCTTGCAAAGGTCATGGATTTCTCTGAATAAATTTACATAAAGTTCTTCTCTCCTCCTCTCCTAACTCCTTCTGTCTTCACAAGACCATGGATGAGTTAAAGAAGTCCTTTTTTCTTTTTTTTTTTTTTTAACTTCTTCAAGAATCCAACAGAAGGTTATCTATTGGTTTAGCTAGTGGTCCATCAGAGTGAATAGGAACGAACCACTGAGGGGGCAAAAAATCCAGATGAAATGCCTCCAGATGTGATCTCTCACAGGTGCTGAGAGGATGGGGCTATCCTCAGATCACTGATTCATGGAGGCAATGCCGATGAAGGCTTTATGTCTATTTCCAGGAAATGAGATCATAAGACACGTTTCACATTAGGAAAGTTGACATACATGACATTTAAAAATCAACTAAGTCAAGTAATGATTATTCAAATGACAAAATCATCCCTTTCATTCACTGGAAAAGTTTCATTAGGTGCTTGTTACTGATCTTTGCGGGAGAGAAGATTTGGCTCAAAAGAAGGCAGAGAATTGCACAGCCCAGATAAGTAAGACTAAACATCACTGCTCCCTGAAGATAAATCTGAAATAAAGATGAATTGCTTCTTAAGTTAGACCCTAAACAATTAAGGGAGGGGGTGTGTGATTAGTAAAAGTCAGGTCTGTGGTAACTCTATTCTTTGCTGAGACACATCCAAAACCTCTTCCTTTCTGTAACACTATCTGCTTTCTTGCCTCTGGCCTCTCCCTAAACAACTGTTAATAGCTTAGTCCCAGGAAAAGCGATACTATATTTCTAGCTTGTGTGGTGAGACTGGTTGCCTAGCACTGCAGTAAATTTTACAAAACAGTTGGCAGGAGGATCAGACTAGCTTGGCTAAATGAATTAAGCAATCGCAGAAGACTGCGGGCGTATTAAGGAGGAATGTCCAAATTATAGCACTGGATATTCCCTGGTCTCGGCCTCACTCCCTCCCCAGGATAATACTCTGGCTGAGCAGGCTGTAATTTGATATGAAACAAGGTCCTTATTAAGTAGATACAATGAAATAATGCTGAGTTTGTGCTGCATTAGTAGAGTTAAATGCATTTTACTAGCACTCATTAGGAGGAGGGAGACTTTGGAGCGAAGGATTCATTAGCCAAAAGCGGCTCCTGTGAGGTAGGGCCATTAACTGTGGGGCCAAAGCTCTGGGTTCAGGCCACACACAGCAGACCTGAAAGCCGGGCTCTCTCTGCCAAGGCTAAGAGGTCTGGGAATGACTGGAGGGTGGGGGGGGGGGGGGGGTAGGTCCAACTGCAGGTCAGCTGAAAATATGTGTTTCTTTCGAAAGCTGTTAATTTGACAAAAGGCAGAAGCCCCTGAAAGCAAACACAATTATGATTTATGTTTGAGATTTGAAAGGAAGTCATGTACTTTCAGGAGGGGGTGGGATGCTACCAGCTATCAAGTTTTGAAAAACATCACATAGCTGCCTTCTTATGTTGTTACTATTATTATTATTATTATTTTATTGTTGGGGTAATCTGTCTGTCTTTGTTTTCTCTCTCTCTCTCTCTCACACACACACACAGACACACACACACACACACACACACACACACACACACACACACCACTATTAAAAGATAAAAATTTCCACATGAAAAGGTACCTGCTTTGTCATGAGTGTGACCTGGGTTTGAATCTGGTTCTCATTGCACTAGAGGCAACTTTCATTGTGGTGCCTCTCTTTTTCCTTTTAAAAATAAAGGTCTCACCCTACTGGGGAAAAAGAGAGGCAGATTGGGAGTATGGACCGACCAGTCAACGCCCATGTTCAGCGGGGAAGCAATTACAGAAGCCAGACCTTTCACCTTCTGCAACCCACAATGACCCTGGGTCCATGCTCCCAGAGGGATAGAGAATGGGAAAGCTATCGGGGGAGGGGGTGGGATATGGAGATTGGGTGGTGGGAATTGTGTGGAGTTGTACCCCTCCTACCCTATGGATTTGTTAATTTATCCTTTCTTAAATAAAAAAAAAATAAAGGTCTGTTTTTATCTATCTATCTATTTATCTATTTATTTATTTTGTACAGAGAGTAACTAAGAGGGTGGGGGAGAGAGAGGGAGAGAAAGAGAAGCATCTGCAGCACTGCTTCATAGCTCGTGAAGCTTCCACCCTGCAGATGGGCACTAGGGACTTAAACCTGGGTCCTTGTGCATGGAAATGTGTGCACTCAGCTAGATGTACCACTGCCTGGTCCCTTATCTCATTCTTTTTCTTTCTTTTTTTTTTTTACCAGAGTACTGCTTAGCACTGGCTTATGGTGACGTGGGGGATTGAACCTGGGGACTGTGGAGACTCAGGCATGGGAATCTCTTTGTGGAACCATTATGCTATCTACCCTCTCATTCATTTCCTACTTGAAAAAGTAAACCATGAATGCTGAAGACATGACACAACAGTGAAATATTAATAGTAGTAGTAATAATTTCCTCAAAGTAAAATAAATGTCTTGAACATACATTCAAGGTTAGTTAGACTTCACCAAACATAATTTGAGGCTAAAGAAATAAATGAAAATGCATGTGAAGTAACCTTAGAGCTTCAGAACTTGGTAATTTCATTGTCTTTTTGTGTTTCTGTGATACAGTTCCATGGAATGTACAGATGTGTACTACGTACCTGGTTAAGACCTATGATTAAGTCATTACATCTTTGCTCCTCGATTTCTGCCTCCTGAGTTCTATCATCTATAAGGTATGTTACTGGCTCATCTGCAAACTATGTTTCAGACCAAATCTATGACCAGGCTTCCAAGGCCCTACAGTCCTCCTCTCTCAGTTAAGGATGACCCATCTTCTGAGTCACTCAGGATTGAAATGTTAGAATCTTCTTATATTTTACATGCAAGTTTACTAATCCTCTCAGGAAAGAGAGAGAGAGAGAGAGAGAATGAAAGAGAGAGATAACAGAGCATCACCTAAGCTTATATGCTGCTGGGATCAAACTTGGGACCTCAGGCTTGAAAGTCTAGGATTCTACCAGTGTTTTAGAAGTCAGGCTCCATCAACCGTCATTTGAACTCTTGCCATGGTCTTAACAATGGAGTGTGGAGTAGTCCCATTCCCCTTTCTCCATCACATTCATTTTGTACATAGACGCCAAAATTAATCTGCCAGGATCAAAGCTTCATAATGAGCAGGTTTCTTGCCTAAAACTGCCTCAGAGTGTCTACGGTCTCAGACTGAAAGATGAGCATGGTCTGACTTACCTTAGAGCTGTACCATTCAAACAAAGAAGACACTGAGTCTTCTACCCAAAAGCGTCACACTGTGAGAACCCACTAAAAGTAGCTGTTACGGTCTGCGGCCCATGCCCCTTCCTTTGGCTAAACTGAGCTGTTTACTGCTTTCCATGCCTACCACTGTAAGCTGCTTATTTCCTCTCTCTTCTCACTCAGCTCTATAGGCCTCCAGTTCAAGGTCTTCAACACAAACCTGAACTCTGTCTAACTTCTGAAACCCAATTCCAGCTAAGCCTCCTATACCCTGTGGGATGTAAGGGACCCTCCCTGCTCTCCTCAACTGCAGCATTTCACTGGCTTTTCATTTTTTCACCTTCATGGGAATTTTCTTATCTATTTGATAGATGCACAGGATTTGCATAGAGTTCATTTTTGCATCTGACCATCAGAGGGCTGTCTCCTCGTTGCAGAAACTTGTACAGCTTGGAATCTGTGCTAAGGTCTCCACACTCACTTTATCTTGTGTGGTGCAGTGAGGCCAGGGATGGAGTGGTGGGCCATGCTCAAAGACACACAAGTTCACGCTTTCTTTCTTTCCTGCTGTGGCAACACAACAGAAGCAGCCCAATCTCTCCTGAAGTATTCTAGAGAGCGTGTTTTGGATGTTGCCTCACACTTACTCCATTAATGAGATGATGAGCAGGCCACTAGGTCTCCATACCCACCCGTGACCCTTGAACTCCCTTGCACAGGGGAATCCACAGACGTCATTTCTGTGTGTGCTATGAATCACTGTGGCACCTTGCTCAGTGCCTAACCCATGTCCTCAATTACAATGTTCTGGAATTTTCCACAGATGATCTTTGATGGTATGAATCTTTCTCCCATGTGTTTACTTCTAGCTACTTAGTCTTAGAGAGAATGAGTGATTTGTAGGGATAAGTTAATTCTAAAGTATAAAAAGGGGGATCCTTTGGAAATGCTATGGGTGGGAGTGGCTAGGTAAACTCTACTCTACTAGTGGCGGATGTGGCTTAAACAGAAGCAACAGTGAGAAGTTAGCCCTCCGGAGTGGTGACTCAGGTAAGTGTTCCATGGAATCACCAGACATCTCTGCAATGAATGTGCCAGCAGTGCAAATAAGAAAAGTTAAGCTCAGTGGGCAGGGGAGGTATCAAAAAGCCTTTCATAACCAAGGTACTAAAGGTCCCATGTTCAGTCACCAGTACCACCATTAGTCAGAGCCAAACAGTAATCTGGACTTTTTTTAAAATTAAGCTTAATTGCAACTGGGGGTGTGGTACTGGTGGTGGTGGTGGGGGTTCCATGGTAGAACAGAGAATCCACATGTTCCTGGATGTAGATTTGATCCTCAGCATTGTATATGCCAGAGCTATGTTCTGGCTCCTCTCTTCTCTTTCCCTCTCTCTCTCTCTCTCTCTCTCTCTCTCTTTCTCTCTCTCTCTCTCTCATGCACATAGATAAATCGTTAGAAAGAAAAATGAAATATAGAAGGTCTGAACCATTTGAGAAGGAAGTTAAACTCACTGCATGCATAAGTAAACCATGGGAGGTCACTGCACTGACTGTAGAGGAGAATTTGGTGATTTGAGTAAATACTTTCTGTAGAGGATTATGTCAAAGCAAAAGTGATTCCAGAACAGTTTTATCATCTGACATATATTCAAAATATGAAAGGAAAAGAAAGGCTAGGCAAACAACACACCAGAATGTCTCAAACACTTTTTTCTCTTTGAATGATAGTCTTATCAGTACATGGTGGAAATGAAACCTATTTTATTATTTTTTGTTGAATTTTTAATATCTATAAAGGTGACATGTTACTTTTCAAAATGAAAAAATCAAAGGGTTTGCATTGCCACTAAGTGTATGTGTTTGTGCTTTTAAGTAAAAGGGAAATTAAGAGGTGTGCTATACAGTTTAATAGTTTGCACGTTCATTAATCATCTAGGTCAGTTTGTCAGCTATGCAGGGCAAAGTGCTAGAACTATTCTGGGTTGAGGTCCATGCTTGTCCAGGCACATTCAGTGTCACATCTACACTGTGAGAGCCCTTTTCACGATTTCCTGCCCTTCAGTTTCAGATCAAGAGTTGAGCACCTCCAAATTTATGTATGACCCAAGGCTCTCAAAGTTGAAGCTGGAAGCTTGAACCACCTTTTCAGGCAACAGACAAGTGTGCAGGCATCTCCCCATTTTCCTGGGCCCCTCAGCTCTTGCTCCTGAAGAGACTATCCCATGGCTGCCTCCCCTGTGCAGAGGAGACCTTACACAGCAGTGAGTGACACCCAGAGCAGCAGCACCAGAACATTAAGTCAGATCAAGTCAGGCCAGGGGCCCATTCCAAGAGTCAGCTCCTATGACAAGTCAGAAAAATTAATACCCTCAGGTATAATTTTTCAGATGAGAAGCAAGATTCTCTGTGTCACGCTGAGCACAAGAGACCACAAGGGACAGTGACTGTAAGAAACTGTGACACCTGTGACTAAATCTTGCTTGCTATGAACCACAACCTCAATGAAGGTAACGTTTTCCCCTCAACACGAAGGAAACTTTCTTTTCTTCAGAAAGATAGAGAATCAGAATGAAGTTTCTTTTTTTATTATTGTTTTATTTTTTTATTTATAAAAAGGAAACATCGACAGAACCATAGGATAAGAGGAGTATAACCCCACACAATTCCCACCACCAGAACTCCGTATCCCATTCCCTCCCCTGATAGATTCCTATTCTTTATCCCTCTGGGAGTATGGATCCAGGGTCATTATGGGTGCAGAAAGTGGAAGGTCTGGCTTCTGTAATTGCTTCCCTGCTGAACATGGGCATTAACAGGTCGATCCATACTCCCAGCCTGTCTCTCTCTTTCCCTAGTAGGTTGGGGCCCTGGGGAAGCAAGGCTCCAAGACACATTGGTGAAGTCATCTGCCCGGGGAAGTCTGGTTGGCATCATGTTAGCATATGGAACCTCGTGGCTGAAAAAAGAGTTAACATACAGGTCCAAAAAGGATGACGGAGGACCTAGTGGGGGTTGTATTGTTATATGGAAAACTGGGAAATGTTATGCATGTACAAACTATTGTATTTACTGTCAAATGTGAAACATTAATTCCCCTATAAAGAAATTTTAAAAAAATAAAAAAAGAAAAAAGAGTTAACATACAAAGCCAAACAAGTTGTTGACTAATCATGAAGCTAAAGGCTGGAATAGTGCAGATGAAGAGTTGGGGGTCTCTGTTTTGTAGATAACTAGTAGGCCTATTTTAGTTATATTCCAAAGGGCCTATGACTATACTAGTTTTTGAATGAAGTTTCTAACAAGGGAGAAAGAGGCAAAGATTGAGTGGTGAAAAAAACCTTAGGATTCCCCCTTCTAAAGAACTTAAGTCCTAGCAAAATCTGAATAAGAACAAGAGACTGGCATACTTTAACGATGACTCTTTAGTCACTATCAGGCCATTCCAACAACTGGGGCACTAATTGGGGAGTCCTGAGATTCCCAAACAGACATGATGGGCCTAGACCTCGAATAAATCCCCCTCTCCAGTATTACCGGTAATTCCTATTAGGAACAACACAACAGACCCCTGTGTGGGCCCCCATAGGACCTTGCCCTCAATTTGGATCAACAATGCTAAAGAATGCTCCATCCTCTGAAGGGAGGCTGGACAACATACTCTATGCTACACCTGAGGAAGATGGGTCGATATTGGGGCAGCATGGAATGTTCCTACTCATGCCCACAGAATGTGAGCTCAGATCTACAGGGATGTAGAGGTCACATAGGCTCTTAAGCTAATTATGGGCCCCAGATCATATCAAATCTATGGGGTTTATAGTCAACAATATTTATACCCCTTTCCCATATTAGGGAGCTACTCTCTTCCCTGATCCAGCTTTCTGGTCCTTTTCCCAGCCATGACATCATCTCCCCAGACAATGACTTGGATCCATTGGCATATCAGATTTCAGGCTCAGGGGTAAAAAGAAAAAGAAAAAAAAAAAAAACTAGTATTGCCACAGGCCCTTTGGAATTTAACTAAAATATGCCTACTAGCTATCTACAAAGTGGAGGACCCCCCCCCCAACTCTTCATCTGCACTATTCCAGCCCTTAGGTCCATGATTGGTCCACAATTTGTTTGGCTTTGTATGTTAACTGTCTTGTCAACCATCAGGTTCCAGATGCTAGCATGATGCGACCAGACTTCCTTGGACAGACAAACCCCATCAATGTGTCCTGGAGCTCTGCTTCCCCAGAGCCCTTCCCCACTAGGGAAAGAGAAAGACAGGGTGGGAATAGGAATCGACCTGTCAACACCCATATTCAGTGGGGAAGCAATTACAGAAGGCAGCCCTTCCACAATGACCCTGGGTCCATACTCCCAGAGGGTTAAAGAATAGGAAAGCTATCAGGGAAGGGGATGGGATACAGAGTTCTGGTGGTGGAAATTGTGCAAAATTGTACCCCTTTTGTCCAATGGTTTAGTCAATATTTCCTTTTTATAAATAAAAAATTAAATAAAAAAGCAAGTAAAAAAATAATAAAAGCCACCATTAAAATGACTGCACTGGAAAAAAATAGAAGAACTTAAGTCCTATTCCATCCACCTCAAGACTGATGACTGGATTTCCTTTCCTGATGAGGAAGTTACAGAGAGTAGGAAGACTGTTCTGATCTGAGGCCATTTTGATGAGTATAGAAGTACAAAAGGACAATGTTCCTTTTGGAAGGGGGCTATATATTTACCTCAGGTCAACATAAGATTTCAAAAGAAACACATGGGATGTCTTACCCAGTAGAAAATGTTACAAAAGGAGAACAGAATATCTAAAAAAGAAAATTGAGCGAACAATCCCATTTAAAATAACATCAAAAAAGACTAACATCCTTATATACAAACTTAGTCAAGGAAGCAAAAATTCTTATACACAAGGAACCACAAAGCAATGCTGAAAAAATTAAAGAGGAAACAAACAAATGTAAAAATTATGTGTTCACTGATCAAAAGACTTAATATTGCTCAAATTCTGGCAGTATCCAAACCTATCTACATACTTAATATAATTGCTATCAAAACCCCAATAGAATTTTTCTAGAAATAGAAAAAAATCCTAAAATTCATATGAACTCACAAATATATCAAGAACTAAAAATATTATGGAAAAAAGATATAGTTCACAGTTTCACGTTTTTATGACTTTCTAACATCACAGAGCTACAATAATCAAAGTAGCATGCTACTGGCATAAAGACCAGAAAATAAACTCAAGAGCCTGAAAGTAAAGCTCTATATGTATTTCAGTTCATCTTTGATAAGGGTACCATGAATATTTAATGGAGAATGAATAGTCTCATCAAAAAAATTCTACTGGGAAAAACCGAACACTTGCAGGTAAAAAAAAAAAAAAGAATAAAATAGACTCATAAGATACACAGACAACAACTCAAGATTTAAACACAAGACCTATACATCTAGATGCAAACATAAGGGAATAGCTTCATAGTATCAGTAGTAGCAATTAGTTATTGAATATGACACAAAAAGCACCAGCAAGAAAAAAGTAGACGTAGACAAGCAGGACAACAGCAATCTAAAATGCTTCTGAGCAACAAAAGAGAGCAATCAGGAGAAAATAACAACTTACAAACAACTTACAACAAAGAAAAGAATCAGTGAAGGTATCTGCCAACCATCTATGTGATAAGGGCTTGATATCCTAATATATAAAAATACCTCTATAACACGATAATTGAAAAAGTCAAAATCAAAAACAGTGTAACTTAAAAATGGACAATAGATTTAAATAGTTAATAGTTTGGACACTTAGATCCAAGTAACAAATTTGAAAGTCCAGAAAGAAGCCCATACTTGCTTAGCCAACTGACACAGGGCTGTCATCTTAGAGTTTAAGTAGACAGTAGATAATTATTATTATAACCAAGTTAATTGGGAACTTGTTTTTCAATGAAAAATCCTGGAACCACTGGGACTTTGTTTGTACTTCATGATGCCTCTCATCTTTATCCCCTATCCTGTTATACTGCCTTTGCTGGCCTCAACTAAATCAACACAGCCAATGTCACCACGCCATGTTATGCTGCCACTGCCTTTTTGCTTCAGATAGTATCTAGAGATGGCAAGCCTGAGATTTTGATTTTTCCAGACCCAGTAGTCTGATGAAACCTTTCCCAACACATGGAACTATCCAGTTCCATTTCAAATGGCACACTCTCCAACAAAGTTATAGATTTTAGATATAGAGTAGTGCCTAGGGGACTGGGTACATGTATGTATGTAACCATAAGTTAGGGGCAACAATATATGTTGGTATCTTCTAATTCTGCTTTTAAAAACCCCTTCTGTTTCATTTGGTTTAAATCCCCCTGGCTTCTGCTTAACCATATGCCTATATAGGGATTGAATTGATCCCATTCAAAGCTTTGGTCTATTTACATAAATCACTTTTACATTTACATAAAGCACCACACTCCCTCCAGGGCATTGGTGGTTTAGTGGTAGAATTCTCACCTGCTCCACCCCCTCTCCTTGTCACACCCTGATCTTCCACCAGTCACTTTTCTCTCCACCCTCTCTGCGTCACATCCTGTTCATACCCTACTTGGGAAGTATATATAAAGACAACATTGTTCGTTTTAGTTGTTAGTTTAGTCTAGCTTGGTATAGATTGCGCTGCGTCCTGCATGAAAGAGATACTGCGTACAGCTCAACCATGAGTCCCTGGTCGTCTGTCTCCCATCAGTGAAGCTCAGCCCGACAAATATACCCCCAAATAAAAGTGCTTAGTAGTCCTTTATGATTAGACTTAGACATAGTAAGCTTGGAAATCTAAAAGAATGGCCTAAAGAAGGCATAATGAATTGTCTAATCAAATATTTATTATTTAGACCTAGACAACCTCCTCTCCTACCCCTACTTCACATCCCTCAATCACTCTATCTACTCAACTAACTACACAAAAGAAAGTAAACCTTTTTGAAAAATGTCACCTTTTGAAAATTTTCAGAACAGAAAGAAGTATACAATTGGCCAAGAGATAAACTGGTAAAAAACAATTTTCCAACTAAAGGACAATTATCGTCTCGATGACAACCTTTATTAGAATCATCAAATAAGTAAATGCCATAAAAATCAAGGCTAACTTAGACCCCACTAAAATCCTAGATGTGTTTCCTCCCCAACTAGAGGCCAGGTCCTATAGATCTGTTTGAATACAACAAATGACATTCAATTTAACAGCTGGGAGAGAATCCAGATCCATCACATAAAGAAGGGGTTACAAAAACTGAGAAAGGCCAAGAGACTGACATACTTCATAATGGCCTTTTGGTCACTACCAGGCTACTCCACCACCTGGGGCCTAAATCAAGGTATCCTAGGATTCCCTTGTAGATACTAGGAGCCTAGATCTCTAACAGACCACTATCTCCACCATCACTGGTCACTGCCATCAAGAGTATCATCATAAGACCTTTTGTGAGTCTCCCCAGGACAAAAAACACTCAACAAATCATTAGAAAAATGCAAATAAAAACACTAAGAGATACCTCTTCACACTTGTCAGTATAGCCATCACAAAAGCAGACATTAAAAAACAAAGGCATAATGAGATTTGGTAAGGATGTGGAGAAATGAGAATACTTTCATACTCTTAGTGGGTGTATGTATAGATGTAATTCTAAATAAAATAATATGGAGTTTCCTCTAAAGTTAAAGTCAGGGCCAGCCAGAGTCACAGATGTCTTGCTCACAGTCACAGTCTAGTCTTGCTCACTTTTATTCTTGGAGTCTGAGTGATATTTTGCTCAGATGTGAGATTTTTGCTACCCAGTTCTCCTACTGTGGGCAGAGAACATGGGCAGATCAGTTGCTTCAAGCCTTTGGAATCTCCTCCTGATCTGAAGGCTTAGAGAAAGAAAGTGAACTATGTACATTCTCTAGAATCATTCACTTCTAATCAGACAGCACTATAACACTCCAGTCCCCTGTAAAGTAAATTTAAAAAGCTCCTTAATTTAAGAAATGGGAACTGCATCGACTTTCTCTGGACTTAATATTTTAAAACTAATTTGGGACCTAGATGCTGAACAGAATTGGTGAGCAGGAACCAAATACAACACACTTCCTACCAACCTCTTTTTGGGAGCCAGGAATTTCATGTTCAGGAGAGATTTATGTTATGCTGAAGAGGTCACAGTGGACTCACTAACATGCCAATCTCAATACTCAACCTCTGCTTTGTTTTAATGTGTTCAGGGCCTGATTGGGAAGAAATCATGTATAGTAGTTAACAAATCTCTGTGATTCTTGCTTGAAGCTTAGAGGATAAACACTGATTACAGAGAAATATGAGTATTTTATGTCTTAAAAATGCCTTAAGACTAGTTTTGTTTTTCTTGAGAACAACCAACCTGGTAAGCATCGTCTAGTTTGAAACTGCAGCTGGAGCTTGACTGCTTAAGCAATACTCCCCCTACCCTCAGGTTGTGTTGGGTATGTTCCAAGCTACTGAAGGAAACACACAAGAACAGGCAGAATGACCCCAAAAGTAAGTTGCCCTGGGAACAGGGAGTAAGATGTACTACCAGGACTCACCAGTTGGGAATGGGGAGACTCATTACTTGATTTCAATGACAATCTTTAGAGTTTGATTTGGAAAGAGTTCTCACATAAGTAGGGCACCAAAGTAAAAACCCAGTGGTGAGGGGTAGAACATGTAGCTTCCTGGGCCAGTGGGGGGTGGGAGTGGGCGGGAGGGATGGGTCACGGTCCTTTGGTGATGGGAATGGTGTTTATGTACACTCCTAGCAAAATGTAGACATATAAATCAGTAGTTAATTAATATGAGAGGGGGAAATCAATTGTATGTCTCAAAGGTTCTCAAAAGACAAACTGAATCTTTTTAATAGATAGGCTACGTATTTGATATGCGGACTCTCTCAAAAGCCTAGACCAAGTAGATTAGAAGCTTCCAATAGCACAGCTATATACAAGATACTGGGTACTGTACAGCAAACCATAACAAAGGGACTTTTCAAAGTTAACCCAATTAACAAATAATGTGATGATAATATTAACTATTGATTGTCTTTTTGAACCCTAAGACAGCAGGAACCTCACATCTTCACTATAGAGCCCCTACTTCCCCCAGTCCTGGCACCCTTGGATAGGGCTCACTTTCCCGTATGCATCTCCCAATCCATACCAAATAATATTGCATCCGCCGATCACAACCTAACCAAAGCAACGATTGCCATCTCAACATGCTTCACCTCAGAATGTATCCAGAGACTTCACGTGTGGAATGACAACCCTTCAGCTTCATTACTTGGGTGAGACCTTTCCTTTTACAGTACACTCTAATTTCATCTCAGGTAGTTCACTTTCTAACAAAGTCCCATAACCTAGACATACAACAGTTTCTGTGAGAGAGAGCTTATGTTCACACGTATCCATAAACTACTGCAAAATATATACCTGAAAGCAGGATTACACTAGAGTTTGCAGTGAGTACCTCCCTAACACTTCCTCTCCACTATTCCAAACTTGGGATCCATGATTGCTCAACAAATTGTTTGACTTTGTATGTTAACTCTCTTTTCAATCACCAGGTTCCAGATGCCAACAGGATGCTGGCTAGGCTTCCCTGGATTGAAGACCCCACCAATGTGTCCTGGAGCTCAGATTCCCCAGAGACACACCTTACTAGGGAAAGAGAGAGGCAGACTGGGAGTATGGACCGACCAGTCAACGCCCATGTTCAGCGGGGAAGCAATTACAGAAGCCAGACCCTCTATCTTCTGCAACCCTCAACGACCCTGGATCCATGCTCCCAGAGGGCTAGAGAATGGGAAGGCTATCATGGGAGAGGGTGGGTTATGGGGATTGGGTGGTGGGAATTGTGTGGAGTTGTACCCCTCCTACCTTATGCCTTTGTTCACTAATCCTTTCTTAAATAAAAAATTAAAATAAATAAATAAATAAATAAATAAATAAATAAATAAATAAAAAAAGATGTACTACCAGGACTCACCAGTTGGGAATGGGGAGACTCATTACTTGATTTCAATGACAATCTTTAGAGTTTGATTTGGAAAGAGTTCTCACATGAAAATTCAAATTCCATGTTTAATTCGTTTTAATTAGTTTAGCACACTGTATGATCCTCCCCCCTTTGATTACAGGTTCAAATACTCTTTGACTCACTCATTCTTGTAATAGTTCCCAGTGCCTTTCATGTGTCAATCATGGGCTAATTTGGCTGACCAATACTGTAAACTACTACTGTCCATATCATCATGGGACTTCTAAACTTAGTGAACTCATACTCAGGGAAGAAAACGTTACATAAAAGGGATTACAAGAGAACTTTCAGAATGCATCCTGACTGAGTACCTGTATCTGCATAATGTACTTGCTTCTTCTTCTAGCGTTTGCCCTTCTTCCGTAGCCAGTCAACAGCGTCAGGTTGAGCCTGATGTCAAGTTTCGAGACCTCCTTTGAATCTGGAGAGGTGCAGTCGTTGACTATGTGGGTCATAGTCTGTCTGTAGCCGCAGGGGCAGTTCAGGTCATCTCTGGCTCCCCAGCGATGGAACATAGCGGCGCACCGGCCATGGCCTGTTTGATAGCGATGGAGGAGGGCCCAATCTTAACGTGCTAGGTCAAAGCCGGGTTGACGCTTGCAGGGGTCTGTGATGAGGTGTTTGTTCTTTACCTCAGCTGACTGCCAACTCTGTTTCCAAGAGTCTAGAACGGAGAAGTTCAGTGTAGGCATAGGGGACCAGATTGGGTGACGAGACGTCTGAACAGGGTGGGCGAAGATCTCCGCGTATGTACTTGCTTATGGGGATCAGCTGAAGGAGGAGCCAAAGAACCCACGGTTGATGTGGGCTCAACACCCAACCACAGAGCTTAACACGAAGGAATCATGAGGCCAAGTAAGAGCACTGGGTGTAGATCCAGAGGCGGACTGAGAAGCTGGAGGAGGATATTGACCTGGGTGCAAGTGGTCACTGCGCGGCCCCCATATCATCACCTATCAATGAAGGTGTAGGTCAAGGTGATTACTTAGTTATCAGTTTGGTCAAGTTGATTACTTAGTTATTAGTTTAGTCAAGGTGATTACTTAGTTATCAGTTTGGCCAAGGTGATTACTTAGTTATTAGTTTAGTCAAGGTGATTACTTAGTTATCAGTTTGGTCAAGGTGATTACTTAGTTATCAGTTTGGTCAAGGTGATTACTTAGTTATTAATTTAGTCAAGGTGATTACTTAGTTATTAATTTAGTCAAGGTGATTACTTAGTTATCAGTTTGGTCAAGGTGATTACTTAGTTATTAATTTAGTCAAGGTGATTACTTAGTTATTAATTTAGTCAAAGTGATTACTTAGTTATCAGTTTGGTCAAGGTGATTACTTAGTTATCAGTTAGCTCTAAAGTCACTGCTGCAACATCTCTCCGCCTGTCTCAACATATGTGGGGGCAGGGTATGTATGCACTGTGCCAAATTTAGTACCACCTCTCGGGCTGCTGAAAGGACTGAGTCTGGCCTTAGAAGTGCTCTGAGCTATTTCACCCAGCATTTCAGTAACCAAGACTTACTTAGTTGCTTCACTTCTTGAGCCATTACTTTCCCTAGTGGTAAATCAAGGCGCTTTGTCAAAAAACAAACAAACAAACAACAAAAACTACATTCAATTTGTCACTGCATGAATTCTTTTAATTTCTAATTAATGTATCAAAAGATCATATTTTTCTCATGTACACAATCCTAGCTGCATATACTTACTAAGCTCAAGGACCTAGGTTCAAGCCCCTGCCTCCTCACCTGCAGGAGGATGCTTCTTGAGTGGTGAAGCAGGTCTGCAGGTATCTCTCTTTCTCTCTCCCTCCTTAGCTCCCCCTCCTCT
Organism: Erinaceus europaeus; assembly: GCF_950295315.1. NCBI lineage: Eukaryota > Metazoa > Chordata > Mammalia > Eulipotyphla > Erinaceidae > Erinaceus > Erinaceus europaeus. Next base: position 6,981,611 of record NC_080180.1, on the reverse strand, counting down.
CTCAATTTCTCTCTGTCCTATTCAATAAAATGGAAAAAGATGACCTCCAGGAAGCAGGGGACTTGTAGTGCTTACACTGAGCCCCAGCAATAACCCTGGAGGCAAAAAAAAAAAAAGTAGTTGCATCACTCTGCACTTTACAATAATGACTGAGAATCTGGTAGAACCCAGGACTTGCATGCCTGAGGCTCCCGGTTCAATCCCCAGCACTGCACGTCCTGGCATGGTGCTCTGGCTTCTCCTTCTATCTCTCTATCTCTATCTCCTTTCTATTTGTAGAGTTCCCTAGAGTTTCTTTGCATAACCATTATGCTATTTACCCTCTGCCCTACTGTGGGCTGCCTGTCTGCTGTGGTGGGCAACACCCTTGAGATCCTTCAATACCTGCAGGGATCCTGGGAAGGCAGCTTGATTTTGCAGCTAAGGAAACTGATGCTCAGTGTGTGTGGGACACAGTAGGCTTTGAACCTTGGGTTTTGTCTTTGTGCCGTTTTGTCTCTGCTTCTCTCCTAGGAGTTTGTTGACTTATCTTTGCTGCACTGTCTCTGTGTTTTGCTTCTGCTGCTGCACCTACCTGCCCTGGTCTGTTGTCTGTTCTACAGGCTTCCATCACCTCTAGCTATTTCCTTGTACCCAGACATACTGCTCAATAACCAATAAATAATTTGATTCATGTTTGCTCTCTTTTGGCTAAAAGAGCTTAAGATTAGAGGAGGCAGGGTAACAACTTGTCCTATTTTTTTTTTTTTTTGCCTCCAGGGCTATTTATTGCTGGGGCTGAGTGTGTGAGTATATGGGGGGGGGGGTGGGGGCACTATGAATCTACTGCTCCTGGAGGTCATTTTTTTTTTCGTTTTACTGGATAGGACAGAGAGAAATTGAGAGAGGAGGGGAAATAGAGAGGGGGAGAGAAAGACACCTGTAGATCTGCTTCACTACTTGTGAAGCGACCCCACCCCCACCCCCCACAGGTGGGGAGCTGGTGTCTGGGACTGGGATCCTTGTGTGGGTCCTTTCGTTTTGTACTATGTGCCCTTAACAGGGTGCACCACCACCTGCCCCCCCCAAATGTTTATTTAATGAACACAACTCAACCCTCACAACTCCTGGAACTGAGAGCACTCAGGGTCATGTACCTGGGGAGGTTGGGGGCAGGATCCAAGCCCCTGACAGAAATGTCTGTTTCTGAGGGGTGGGGGGCACTTGAGAGGGAAGCAGGATAATCTGAAAGGTTGCTGGGAAATTCTGAAATTCTGCCAGTTGGGTCAGCTCCAACTTGGCTAATTCCAGCCTCCTGCTCCTTCTCTGGGCCTCTTTTGCCCGGCATCACGTATTAATGCTAATAAATCAAGGGTGTGCTATGATATGGAAGACTTGTGCCCCATGAAGAGGACAGAGAGAGAGAGAGAGAGAGAGAGAGAGAGAGAGAGAGAGAGATAGGGAGAAGGATAGGGAGAGGAAGATGGAGAGGGAGAGGAAGAAAGAGGAGAGGGAGAGAGAAAGACTGTCATTTCTCTAAGGGCCTGTGAGAGATAGCAGTGTGGGGACAGAGGATGGATGGAAGATGAGAGAGGACCCTTTTAAACATCTCTCAGAAGTAAGTTCAAGTGAAATCAATCTTCATGTAAAACAACTGTGCAGATGTTAATGGTATTTTCACAGCTGGGTGTCTTTGCCTGAAATCCTTAGCATGTACTTGAGGAAGCTCTCCTCCAAATAGGAATGGCCTGGCTGGCGGCAGAAGCTGAAACCTCCCCCCAACCCCCCTATATATACACACACACACACACACACACACACACACACACACAACACCACCAGGACCACCACCACCAGCACATCACTTTTGCCCTGGTGGGAGGACAAACAATGCCTTCTGAAGGGCAAGGATGTCAAGTTCCAGGAATCCACGTCACACCAAAGGTGAGTGAGCTTTATCTCACAGCCTGGGATGGCCAGACCAGGCAGGGCTGAGGCTGGGAAACCAGATTCAGAACAGGCGACACATGTATTCACGTCTAGATCAGGACTCTAGATTTAGAAGGCTGGAAAACATGGGGTTTGTCTGTTTCCATGACAGTGCAAACACTCCTCTAGAGGAACTGTGGGTCACTCTCACAGCAGGATTAGTGGTCTTCTAAAAGGACTGACATGCACATTCCTAGCATTTATTTTCTGTGGAGACCAAGAGGATACGAATGCTCTCTGGTTTCAGACAACCGTGCCATCTGACATGACTAATCACTCTGACTCACTTTCAGGGACTGTCCCCTTGCAAGTAGCACACAACAGGCCAGAGGTTAGGTGACCTGCTTAATAGAGAAAAGGTGGGCTGGGTCTCCAGACCATGGTGAAGAATGCTCTCCTGATGAATACCCTTGCTCAGTCTGGAAGGATTCTCGAGAGGTTCCATTTGCAACCATCTAAGCGACTGTACAATGGTTGGAAGAATACGTCAGGCTACCGTCTTTTGCTCCCTGATTTCACCAACATGAACAACACCCCTTGAGTGATTTGACTTCTGTGTATCAGGAGATACATATTGTGGGGACTCACAGGTGCAGTTAGACACCAGGGGTCCTGTTTCAATACAACATCATTCCCATTGATTTGTAGGATATGCTTACTTAACATTCGACTGAGGGACACAGGAATCAAATCAACGGCATCTTCAAAATTCCCAAGAAAAATAACAAAAGTAAAAAAGAAAAAACTTAAAAAGAAATAAGTTCACTCTTAGCTATTTCTTCTTGGGCAAATTAAGAAAATGTCTAGAGCCAGGGTAAGAGCTGAGCACTAGGGCCCAGGGCTCATGTGTCTGAAGACCCAGAGGCCCTGGGTTAAGTCCCCAATACAGACAGAGGCCAGAGCTGAGCAGTGCTCTGGTCTTGCTTCATCTTGTAAAATAAGTCAGTGCATGTCAGGAAGAGTAGGGCGATCCCATGTGCCCTTGGCAGCCTGTGGTCACTCTCTGAAAGCTTCACAAGTGGTGAAGCAGAGCTGCAGATGTCTCTCTTATATCTCTCCCTCTATGTCTCCTCCCTCTTATCAAATTTTCTCTGTCTCTATCCAGTAATAAAGTAAATAAATAAAAAAGAATTAAAAAAAAAAACCCAAGAAACAGAAGTAAGCAAACTGTCTCTAGGACGGTAAGAACTATGGTGGTTATCTTTGGGAAAATGGGGGCATTTGGTGGTAGGTGTCATATGGAACTATACTCTGTAACCTTATAATATTGTAAACATTATTAATCACAAAGAAGATAGGTGAAAGGAAGAGAGAAAGAAGGAAAGAAGGAAAGAGGGAGACAAGTGGTAGATAGATGACGGGTAGATGGATAATGGATAGACAGACAGACAGACAAGTAGATGGGCAGATAATCCCACTACTCTACTTTTTGTCTCGAGACCTACTCTTTTCACTGAGCACCCCGCCTCTGATGCACCCAGATCCCTATGAATGTCCACAGCCTGAGTTCTTAATGTGTCCCTGGCAGTCACAGGTGCCTGACCCCTCCTCCACCCGTGTGGTTTCCCGTCTGGTTTCCCTACATACAAGGCTGCTCAGGAGCACCCGCATACCTATCTCTGCAAGAACGTGCCGGCAGTGACCCGGCACAGACGCACCAGAGTAAGGTGACTGGGTCAGAGGGTCCAGGGTATATTTAGCTCTAAGAGAAACTGCCAAGCCATTTCTCCAGATGGGCATAGTGTGGGCATAGTGGGCCTTTTTTTTTTTCCCACCTCACTCAGTCATGCACTCTTAATTTATGTTACACCACTCACCCTTGCCAACACTTGGTACTGTTTGGGTTTTTTATTTCACTTTAGACATTCTAGTAGAAGCATAACAATACGCCCCTCATGTTTAGAATTAGCATAAAAGGTGTGGATTTACACACTGTTGACATTCTAATGAATTATCTCTTTCCATGTGTTTATTTATGGTAGAGTATTATTTAAAGATTTATTTACTTGTGGTAGAGACAGAGTGAAAAACAAAGGAATAGATAAAGGGAGAGAGACAGACAGAGACAGAAAAAGAGAGGGGGAGAGAGGAAGAGAGACTATATAGCACTGCTGTACCATTGTGAAGCTTCCCCCCTGCAGGTGAGGACCAGGGGCTTGAACCCTGGTCCTTGTGTATGCTACTCTATGAGCTCTGTCAGGTGCTCCAATGCCTGACCCCTTTCCATGTGTTTACTGGCCAGATTTATAACTTCTTTGATGAGGCATCTGCTCAAATTTCCCCCATTTTAACTGTGATTTGTTTCCTCATGGTTGAGTATTAAGAGCTGCTTACTGACTTTATATAGTCCCCACTGGATATGTGATTTGAAAATAATTTCAAGTAGTCTGCAACTTACATTTGTTTTGCCTTGACAGTGATTTAGCAGAACAAAAATTTAAATTTTGGTCAGCTCCAAATTTTCCTTCTGTGGTTCATGATTTTGTTATCTTTTCTAACACTTTGCTAAACCCCAGATCATGTAAAATGTTTCCTCTCTTTACTTCCAAACGTGTTATAGTTTTACAAGGAATGCATTGACTTCTGATGAACCGAGTCATGAGTGACTTGACAAGAGAATTGCTTCTCAATGTTCAGTTTGTTCTTTTGGGTTCTAGGAAGTTATGGGAATCTGCAGGACAGGAAGATGTAAACATTTAATTAATTAATCTATTTATTTCCTTTTTGTTGCCCTTGTTTTTATTGTTGATGCCATCATTGTTAGATAGGACAGAGAGAAATGGAGAGAGGAGGAAAAGACAGAGAGGGGGGAGAGGAAAGAAAGACACCTGCAGACCTGCTTCACTGCCTGTGAAGCAACTTTCCTGGAGGTGGGGAGCAGGGGCTTGAACCGGGATTTTTATGCCAGTCCTTGTGCTTTGCGCCATGTGCGCTACCGCCCAGCTCCCAGATCTAAACATTTTTAAAGAGTCTGATGATCAGGTTTCTTCACATCTATCAGACTCATTTGGTGGCCACGCCTAATTTGAACCCAGGTGAGAATGTTAGTGTAAGTGTGCTTCCACAAACTTACTTACCATCGGAATATCTAGGAATCCTGGAACATTTCTGCCCATCAAGATTCCAGCAGAAGGACTGTGTGTTTGAAATCTACAGGTCTTCTGGGATGTAGCAGTTCGAGCTGTGGTTATAGGAAGACTCTTTTCAAGGAATCTCCTAATGTCATGGTGAAGGGGACATTACATATACTGCTTTGTTTAACTTAAATAGACCTTGCTGTATGTTTTTTCCCTTGTAAGGAAAGGGGCTCTGTGGTATCTTTTCTCATCTTCTCTGTGGCAGTAAACAAAGTCCCTGACCCTTCCATCTCTGAGTATCAGGGGAGGGCTTCATTGCCAGTTGTGGTGTGTTTCTTACACACATAACATATGAGATAGGAGGCCTGGGGTAGGCCCAAGTGAGGCTGACACACAGATCTCCACCACCAGGACCTGGATGCTGCGGGTGGTCAGATCAGAAGGACCTGAGGGGGGAGCTGAGACAGCTCCTCGCAGAGCAAAGACCCAAGAAATATGAGAAGAGAATCTGGACACAATAGCTTGTCTTTTCAGGTATAGCACTGCCTGGAACCATATGTCAGATTGTGTATCAGATGAAACATCCCTTTTTCTGGGGGTATCTTGAAAAAAAAGTAGGGAATCTAAAACTTTGTTAAATATCACTTTAACAGACATATTGGGCCAACTGGTAGACCCTGCGTTTGTCTGACATGGGTCTTCCTCATTTTTTTGCTGCAAACACTACAGGGAGGACACAGATTTGATAGTATTCTCTCTGTAAAGTCAAATATGCTGAGGAAGTTCAGGAACTTTTTTCTTTCTTTCTTCCTTTCTTTCTTTCTTTCTTTCTTTCTTTCTTTCTTTCTTTCTTTCTTTCTATTTTTTTGCCTCCAGGGGTTCAGTGCACTATGAATCCATGGCTCCTGGAGGCCATTTTCTACATGTTATTGGATAGGATAGAGAGAAATTGAGGGGGGAGAGGGAGATAGAAAGAGAGACACCTGCAGACCTGCTTTAGGGCTTGTGAGGCATCCCCCCTGCAGTGACCATCAGAAGGGAGGGGCCTCGAACTTAGATAATTGAGCTGGACCTTGCACTTAGTACTATTGTGCACTTTACTTGATCTTCCACTGTCTGGCTTTTTTTGGAAGTTCTTTTTTAATTTTTTTAAATTATCCTTATTTATTTATTGAATAGAGACAGCCATAAATTGCAATGAAGATAAAGATGGAATGAGACAGAGAGACACCTGCAGCCCTGCTTCACCACTGTGAAGTTTTCCCCCTGCAGGTGGGGACCTGGGGCTTGAACCTGGGTCCTTGAGGAACTGTATCATGTGCTCTTAGCTGGGTGTGCTATCATCCGGCCGGCCCCCAGGAACTACTTTCTATGTGTTTCCAGAAGTTTATCTCTGAACTTCAAAGCTAAAGAAAGCAAAACCAGGAGCTAGGAGCCGAGAGAGAGAGAGAGAGAAACAGGTTTGGCTTTCCGTGTTGTTCAGTTACTTTATTATTTTTCTTTTGTCTCAATTTGGAGAAAATCAGTCAAATATGAATCAGGGTCAGTTCAGGGGCAAGGCCACATTTAGCTCAATCGGCTAGTTTCTGTGGTGACAGAGGAATATAAACTTTTTTTTTTCCTGCAAGAAAACAGAAGCTCATTATCCTGACAGAGCAAGTCCAGAAGTTTTTAGTGGGAGATTGAACCTCACTCCCCAAATCTCAGGCTCCTGTTCAGCTTCTCTGTGAATAGATTTTTAGATGCCGTTAAAAAATAGCATGCTACTCTGGCCGGCTCTCTAAATAATTTAGAGACCTTTGTGACCTGGAGATTTCATGGCATTGATGTAACTGTTCTGGAACGCTCCTGACTTGAACTTGAGACTCATATTCATGCAGCTGCAGTATGTCCATTACCAACTGCCCTCAAAATCCAGAAAACAGAAAGGGAGATGGGGGCGGGAGGGGGCGTCGAGAGAGGAGCCTGCCTCAAAGAATTTTTTGCTTGCATTGCAGTTCCAAAAATTGACCACCAGGTGGCGGTCTTCTCACAAGCAGGCTTGCTTATGTAAATAGTGAACTTTCTGAAGGCTGGAATACTTAAAAAAAAAAATGGATGAAATTTTCTAGATGTTGATACAAGCGGCAATCAACGCGCAAACGCAAAGTGAGGTGTCAGAGCCAAAAAATAATGAATAAATACTTTGCATTTTCTCATCTAACTGTGAGTCATCTTTTGGACCACGTGTTTATCCTCAAGTTTTGTTTGGGAGAAATAATTAGGCAGTAAGTGACCAATGGATTTGAGGAACAGTGAAAAAAACCATTTGTGTCTTCCACAATCATCATCTGGTGTTTGTAAAATTCAAAGTGCTCAGAATGCAAACAGATTTATACTCCCAGGGACATTTATTCGGCGGTGAGGGGAAAACATTTTATTTTGAAATGGTTTTTGAACTCTGTATGTCAAATCTGAAGGTTATGTTTCTACCTTAGTTTGTGTTCCTACTCTACTCCGTGGCCCTGATCCAGCTGGAAAGTCCTTCTACCAAGAACTATAACAATGAAATTTAATGTCTTTCTTCCCAGAACAGGGAGTGGCATTATAATAGCTAATTAATAATTCTAAAAAGATCTGGAGTACACAACTAATACATCTCACTCACTCCTGGAGAAGAAGTACCATCTGGTCATCTGCAGAGACGTATCCAGGTGCCTAACAACAGATAAGTGACTGAGAAAGCTGTGGTATATATACAACATGGAATACTACTCAGAAATTAAGAATAATAAACGCACCTTCTCCCACCCATCCTGGATGGAGACAGAAGGAATTATGTCAAGTCAGGTAAGTCAGAAAGACAAAGACAAGTATGGGATGATCCCACTCAAACAGAATTCGAGGAAGAACAGAAAGGGAAATACAAAACAGAATTTGACTGAGTTTGGAGTATTGCAACAAAGTAAAAAATAAAACTCTGGGGGGAGGAGAGGGAAGGCTAGATTTTCAGCTTCATTATGGGGGGGTAGGGACACAGACCTTTGGTGCTGGGAATGATGTTAATTAATATGCAAAACAAAACCAAGAAAAAAAAAGAAATTTAAAATAAGAAATATCGCCAGATTGAGAAACTGCCTGTATAGCTCTTTATATCTCCCTCCCTCTCTCTTGAAAGTATGATTATTATCCTAAATTATTATGATGATTATTGATTTAAGCTACCTAGACAATAGCAGTCACCAGTTTACTAATGTTTACATTTCACTTTGTGTTGTTGCCAAAACATGGACGTTTCTGAAATGTCATTATTAAGCTTTAATTGAATTATTTACAATATGACAAAGAAGTCCAGCAGTTCAGAAAATGTACTTTATGAGAGAGAGAGAAAAAGCATATGAATTAATATCGGACTACTGATATACCCACTGTGGTGGGTCTTGGAAAGAAGAGATGACAGATGTGTACAGCAAAGCACCACTGAGCCTGTAGACTTCCTTTACTTTGTTAATGTTTGTTCGCTTTCACTACTGCTCATAGCTTTCAGGACATTAGAATCAGTTTCCCCAGCAACTGTGCACATCCAGGCATTTAGAGTATGCTCTAAACCCTCAGCCTTGTGCTCTCACTGATGTTGATGCGTCATTCCTGGTACCTCAAATGTTTCTAGGTTTATTTACTAAAGCCCAGTTCCCTTCTACAAGCTGTGTTCCAAACCCTCATTTCCTCTGACATGTCTTCCTTTGTCTCACCACTGTCTATGAACTATTGAGTGTGGACATCATTAAATGATGATCCTGAAGTGAAATAAAATAACCAAGAGCAAGTCAGTCCACTCTCTCAAAAGGCTATTAAACCACTAAAGACTAGTTCTACCATCTTTGTCCTAAGTATACTTCTGTATCAGATCAAAGGTCTCCTGCGGAGGCATTTGTGGTATAGAATAAATTTGTTTTATGGGTCATCAAGTATTGCTTCAATAGATAGTTATTATGTTTTGAGAGCATTGGTATTCAACTATGTGAAATAGTGGGTCCTATTACAGTGGGCAGGGAAGAGGGTAATCTACATGTTTACGTAAAATTACTATATAGACGATCTCCCCACTATTATTTAATTAGCCTAATGGATGCAGCACAGAGACAGGGATTGCTCTACCCTGTCTATAAAAAGGAAAACAGAACTTCACTTTGTAAAATTATTTGCACTTGGCTTCAGTTCATCTGGATGCAATTATTTGGCTTTTATTATTACATTTAAATCATTACATCTGCTCCCAAAAGGTTCTGGAATGGAAGAATTAACAGGAAGCAAATTTTCTGCAACTGAAAACCCTTCTCTCCAAGCATATCATTCGTAGTGATGAATGGACATAGGGCAAGAAATGAAAGCAGCAGAAAATGTGAAGGAAAACAACTACATGCCCAGGTGGAACATGGCTACGATGAGGTGCAGAGGATTTATCTGTTTCTTCTGAAAGCCATTTAAGAAAAAAAAAAAAAATCCCAAACTGGATATTGCAGGAATTGCCAAAGGACCAAGTTATTTTTTTTTTCCCACCGGGAAAGATAAAATAGTGGAGAGAAATTTGCTTTCTTTCTTTCTTTCTTTCTTTCTTTCTTTCTTTCTTTTCTCCTTTCTTTCTGTCTCTCTCTCCCTCTCTTTCTTTCCTTTCTCTCTTTCTTCCCCTCTTTATGTTAAATATGGACAAGTTACTATGACTTGGAAAAAAAGAGACGCAAACCATGAAGGGTATTTAAAGACTGAAAATAAGAGGACTGCTCAAGCAAAAATGGTTAAACATAAAAATTCAAAATCAAGAAAGTTCTCAGGTTTTCACGCATTTGCTGGCTCTAAGTTTTGAATTTGTCTTGAAGTTTTCCACTGGAGGACGTCACTCATTAATTCATTAACTTAGCGTTGACTAAATTTCAGCTATTATTCATGTAAGAGAATAGATACAGGTCTCACCACTGAGTAGCTCTCTGTCTAATGAGATGAAAACAGACCTCTGAGCCATCTTATATATTTATAAACAACATGGACCCCAATTTCCAGAAGTTCAGACTTTTCATTCTGATTACCACACACTAGGAGGTATTTGAGCTCGACTATAGAAGTTATGCCATGAGGTAGAGAAAGATGTTTTAGAAAAAAGAAAAAAGAAAAACAGAAGGAAAGAAACGAAGGAAGGAAGGAAGGAAGGAAAGAAGGAAGGAAGGAAGGAAGGAAGGAAGGAAGGAAGGAAGGAGGGAGGGAGGGAGGGAGGAAGGGAGGAAGGGAGGAACCATCATAACAGTACTAGCAAGGTTAAGTTACACACTTAGGAAAGAAGCATAGACTAGTGTGGCTGGAACATGTGCATGGGTGGGGAGGTAGCAATAGCTCAAGACAGAAGAGGTAAGTTGAAGCAATTTATGATAACATCTATTGAAGTATCATGAAACAACATAGAATAGTTACATGTAGGAAGAATATTAAATTACAAAGCACATCGTGATTTTATCATGTAGGTAATTTAGGTTGTAAATAAGAGAACACCCAACTCAAATGGCTTACACAGAAAGAGGTGACAGAGGCTTGTGCCACAGAGGAAGACCACAGGTAGACTTCAGACACAGAGTCCCGTGACCAAGGCCAAGTGGCATCACCAGGGTATCCCAATCTTTCTGTTCCATGTTGCCCCCATTCCCAGCATCCTGGGGGCTCTGTCTTACCTACCCTGCTGCTGTGACCTCTGAGGCACATTATCAAATTCCCACAGGGAAACCCAATGTCTTGGGCTGGGAAGATAGAATAGTGGTAAGGAAAAAGACTTTCATCCCTGAAGCTCTGAGGTCCCAGGTTCAATCCCCAGCACCACTATAAATCAGAGCTGAGTAGTTCTCTCTCTCTCTCTCTCTCTCTCTCTCTCTCTCTCTCTCTCTTTCTCTCTCTCTGAGTTATCAACCTAATTTCTGTCAATAAAACAGTCTGCTTTAAAAATAAAGGAAAGCATTAAAGGTAATGTCTTTTAATTCAGATACTTTCAACACAGACCTCTAAGACACAAAACCATAGATATTATTAATGGAATTAAATATAAAAACCCTCATCAGGCACCCAGTAATCAGAAGAAATCTTATGGGAATTGATTTCTGAAAGGTAACACTTCAATAAAAGCATCACTAAAGATAAAAGGATTACTGTATAAAATTGCAGTATTAAGTAATCATGGGAGTAAAATAAATCTAATCTAATCTTCTGACAAGTATAAGTGCAAAATATGCACATTAAAATAGAAGAAATTTAAAGGGAAAATAAACAATTGACCATCAAACTTATAAAATAAAAGTTATTTTCAAGTACTTATATAAATTAAAGACTTTAATATCTATGAGGATGTCAAGCAATTCTAATAAAACTTAAAAAATATCCTAGTAGTCAGTGTAATAATCTTTATGTACAGTGTAACTAACATAGAAATAAACTGTGAATAAACAGTAAAATGGTAGCTTTTTAATTAAAAAATAATAACTTTTAAAAGTCAACACTGAAATAATTGAACCAAGTTGTGTATAAGATAGTATTAAATTACACTCCAGTGTATAAAATAAATATCCACAGGTTTGTAGCATCAATGAAGTATTAAGGAAATGGTAGATTTCTTAGTACTCTGATTTTTCTTGAGAGAGAGAGAGACCCAATGTCCTGACAGCTTAAATAACAATCCCAGTTAGCACTGATTCTCTAACTTGGTCACATGGCAAATCCTGAAGTCAGGGTTCTGGGATGCACTGACTGATTGGTTTTTTTCAGCCAAAGACCTGGGCTCCATTCACTTCAAGCCTCCAACCCTTTCCCCAGCCTGGAAGCTGATGGGATTATGACATCCAAACAGAAAGTGAAGTCTGTGTTGGACATCAAGACAACATGGATAAATGGAGACCTTGAGAGGTGACATGTCTTGGTAGTAAGTGATCTGCCTGAAAGCAAGATGTAGAGCTTCTGGTCCCCACTCTCCCACTGTCAGGCTCCATTTAAGTACACTGCAATGAAAGGCTTTTGTCACAACATGAGAATAGCCTAAATACCCATCTGGGGATGGCTGGGTAAGGAAGGTGTGGGTTGTGTGTTCCATGGAATTCTATTCAGATATTCAAAAGATGAAAGCTTTCCTTTTGCAACAGCATGGATGGCACTTGAGGGGATTGTGTTAAGTTAAGTGATTCAGAAAGTAAAAGGCAATTACCAGATAATTTCACTCTGAATGATAATAAAACATTGTAAATCAACAAACATTTTAATATGTGAGAAGAAGGAAATTTGCATAGTTCTTCTAAGTCCCAAATCATGTGCAGATTCCTCTAGGATTTCTATGTAGACTATGATAGCATTCAGCAATTAAAATGTTGTTTTTTTTTCCCAATAGTCACATCTACTTTCCATTTCACTCATTAAATAGGTACAGCCTCTAAGATGATATTGAGTGGAACTGACGATAGCAGAAGACATGTCAGACTGTTCTTTAAAGGGAGTTCCTTAAGTGTTAAACTATTTAGTGTAATGACTTTTTCAGCACTATTATAACTGTATTATTTTTTCTTTCTACATTGCAGAAGAGAATCTACTCCTTGTTTAGAAGGACTTCTTAAATATAAAGAATAAGTGTTAAGTATTATTACATGTTCTGTATATACTGAAACAATATATGAATTTTTCTTTGTTTAAGTCCTTCATGCAATGAATCATATTAATAGAATTTCTAAAACTGGACCCATCTTGTCTTGCTGGAATATATTCAACTTACTCATCATGTATTGTTCTTTTACACAATAAAGGATACTGTTTGCTAACTTTTTCCTTAGTGTTTGGCACATATGTTTGTAAATGAGAGCCTGCCTGTTTCCCTAGTCCAGATGTCTTTATCTCTTATTTGCTTATATGCAGGCTATATGGATTTTATAAAACTATCTGCGTATAAGCAAGTCTCTTTTCTGTGTTTTGGAAGGTTTACTGTAAGAATGGAATTATCTTCTATTTGATTTTTCACTTCTAGAATCATTTTATCTCACAGTGTTCTTGAATCAGGTTTTATAGCTATAAATTTTTAAAGAAAAAAGTCTCCCCACTTCATCTAAATTTTATAATATATTGGCATAAACTTGTTAGATTGACCTATACGAAGCCTTCATTGTGTGTGTGGTATCATTTCTTTTTGAGTACTATATGTTTGAGTCTCGCTTTTTTTTTTTTTCCCCCAGATCTCTCTGGCCAACATTTTGCCTTTTCAAATAATCAGCTTTTGTCTATGCTTACCCTATATAATATCATTGTCATCTATTTAAATAGTTATTGTTTTTACATCTGCAGTTTCCTTCTTTTGACTATGGCTTATTATTCTGAATGTTTTTTTACTTAACAATTTGGCTACTTAGTTAATCACATTTGAGGCCTCTTTTTTGGTATAAACATCTAAGATACTATATTATTCTTTACAGTTTTAGTTAGATCTCAGAAATTTTGAAATGTGCTCTTTTCATCATGATTTTGTACCAAATGCTACTCAATTTCTACTAAAAATTTTATACAATTTTTATTTTATTGAAAAATTCATAGATCTTATTAGATTAGAAAAATAGTTTAAAGCAGTATCCCACTTACAAAATGATTATGTAGATTGTGCAGACAACTCTGTGAGCTTCTATTTATCCTACGACTCAGTTTCTCTGCTACAAACATCTGATATCACAACCATAGTGTTTGACCAACTGCTTTATCAAAACAGATAAACCAAGATTAGCATTATCTTCTAAACTAAAGTCTATATCCATTTCTATTTCCTTAGTCTTTGCCTTTTTTATTTTCCTGTTCCTGTGTCCCATAGGATATCACATCACACCCAGTTGGGCTGTTTCCTTAGGTCTGTGCAAACTTTGTCAAGTTTTTAGCCTTGCCTTGTTTTTGGATTACTTTGACAATTTTGAAGAGTATGGGTGTTGTGTACAAGGATCTGTTGGAGTTTGTCTGATACTTTCTTCATGGTCAGACAGGGGTTTTAGGTTTCTGAGAAAACAAGGTACCATGTCTGTAGATCTGACTTGTGGCTTCTAGTGTGTTTATCTGGTCCCCGGGAGGCCCCCCTGCACTTGTAAGAAGGAAGTCCTTCTGTGTAGTCCTTGTCTACTGAGAGAGGAGAGAGACCTACTTAGATTATTTGATATTCTTTTGCATAGTACATTTGTTTCTTTCCCCTCACTTACAGAATTTTTTTAAAATCTATCATTTCCTTAATACTTTATTGATGCTACAAACCTGTGGATATTTATTTTATACACTGGAGTATAATTTATACTATCTTATACACAACTTGGTTCAATTATTTCAGTGTTGACTTTAAAAGTTATTATTTTTTAATTAAAAAGCTACCATTTTACTGTTTATTCACAGTTTATTTCTATGTTAGTTACACTGTACATAAAGATTATTACACTGACTACTAGGATATTTTTTAAGTTTTATTAGAATTGCTTGACATCCTCATAGATATTAAAGTCTTTAATTTATATAAGTACTTGAAAATAACTTTTATTTTATAAGTTTGATGGTCAATTGTTTATTTTCCATTTAAATGTCTTCTATTTTAATGTGCATATTTTGCACTTATACTTGTCAGAAGATTAGATTAGATTTATTTTACTCCCATGATTACTTAATACTGCAATTTTGTACAGTAATCCTTTTATCTTTAGTGATGCTTTTATTGAAGTGTTACCTTTCAGACATCAATTCACATAAGGTTTCTTCTGATTACTGGGTGCCTGATGAGGGTTTTTATATTTAATTCCATTAATAATATCTATGGTTTTGTGTCTTAGAGGTCTGTGTTGAAAGTATCTGAATTAAAAGACATTACCTTTAATGCTTTCCTTTATTTTTAAAGCAGACTGTTTTATTGACAGAAATTAGGCTGATAACTCCATCTAGGGTTTACTTGTGCAGCATTTGAATCCAACAGCTCTCTATGATAAATCGTGGCTCCCTCAAAAACCTTATGCCCACTCACCATGCTATTCACAGTCATCCATTCCCCCAGTCCCCTCTCACTCTCCAACACTGTGTTCTCGTAATCTGAGAGGTTGATTCTATTTTTGTTTGCTTACTTTCATTTGTTTTATTTCTTTGGCCTCCACTGGTGAGTGAAATCATTTATTTCTTCTCTCCTTCTGATAGTTGGGAAACTCATATTTCTAGCATCTGTGTTGTCATAAATGGCAAATTTTCATCATTAATATTACTTAGTTTTACTATTTTTTCCTTTGAACAATAAAAGCTTAATTCACATTTGTTATAGTTCTACATATTCAACTATCTTTCTACTCCAGTTTGAACTTTCAATTCTGCTTTCTCTGTTTCTTTCTTTCTTTCTTTCTTTCTTTCTTTTTTTACTTTTCTTTGTCCTTTTTGTCTTATTTATTTTATTATGCTTAATTCTCTAACCCTGTCTTTTGAGAGGCCTATGTTCTTTCTTCTTTACTACTTATCCTTAAGATTTAATATGTAATTATAGGCTACAGACATCTATAATTAATTGATATCTTGGGCTTATTCCAGAGTACTGTGTAGAATTTGAAATTTTAAATGTAGATTTTCAAAAATATCTTTATTACTATTAACATATACACGCTGCTTAAACTCTTTCGAATTAAGATCTGAATATATATTTTTGTTTTTTAAAGTATATTATTTTACATTTTAAAGATTTTTATAAGTTTTTTTCATTTTAAATGATGCCTATTCCCATTTTGCAAGCTATAGAGGCCTAATTCTAGATTCTTAATTTCCCAGAGAACTCACTCAAATACCTAAAGGTTTGCATTTCATAGTCCCTATCTGTCACACAAATGTGACACATCTGGATAAATTCTCTCTTTCTTTAACAAGGACCTCTTGGCAAGTTTAAAATGTCAGTTTTGCAGTAGAACTAACTCAGAAACTTTTGAAGCCAAATTATGTTTGATTTAAGGTCACATTTTTTTTTTCTCTTCTTCATCATGAAAGTAATTTTTGAAAAATGAAACTCTTCTGCCAACTATCTCCTTCACTCAAAAGAATGCCTCTCTTTCTTTCTTTCTTTCTTTTTCTTTCTTTCTTTCTTTCTTTCTTTCTTTCTTTCTTTCTTTCTTTCTTTTTTTCTTTTTCTTTCTTTCTTTCTTTTTCTTTCTTTCTGTCTTCCTTCCTTCTTTCCTTCCTTCCTTCCTTCCTTTCTTTTTTAAACAACCTTTGGCTCATAATAATGCAATCTGCCTTGTGATACACCAATTCTGTTTAAAGTCTGCATACTGTGGTAGAAATGAATTGAAGCATCCTCCCCCACACCTCACTGAAAGCCATGGAACATCTGAACATCATCTACTGCAGGCACATCTGGTGCCTAAAAAAGCGTGGAAAACTCAGAATGTACCTGCAGTCATTACAACAATCACGAAAAAAGCCCAGAGGGAGTGAGGAATGCTGATGGAGAACTATCTCTGGTGTGAGATACCACTTGTGAAATATGGAACTTATTACGGGGCTTTCGGTCATCAACAAGTAGACCCAAAGGGTCTTGTGACTCACTTGCACAAGAGGTTTATTCTTGGCCAAACACAATCTGTCAACAAACCAATCCTGAGTCCAATGTCCTCAAAACCTAGCCAGTTTCCCCCCTGGGGTTTACATACTCATAACATCTTCCTTTTAGCATCTTCATTTCAAAGATGACCCTAAACAGGAGTGACAGAGCTTGGACTGATCATCGCACTGTAAAGTTGAAAGGAATGCTGTGACAATGCTTTTACCCCAGGACATGTGTTTCTACGCCCAGATCTGGAATTTGATTACAGGAACCTCTGAGGATCCCATAAGAAAATCACCTTCGGGGGGGGCAGGTAGTGGCATACCTGGTTAAGTGCACATATTATAGTGGACAAGGACCCAGGTTCAAGCCCCTGGTTCCCATCTGCAGGGGAAAAGCTTCATGAGTGATGAAGCAGGGCTTCAAGTGTCTGTCTCTCTCCCTCTCCATTTCCCTGCTCCCTTTCAAATTCTGTCTGTCTCTATCCAATAATAAATTTAAAAATATTTTTAAAATAAGTCCTCCTTCTGTTGCACCTAGGAAAAATTGTGGGTTTTAATATCATAACTTTCAGTGATTGCTGAGCTGATCTCACATGTGGGGGGCTGCATTATGAGCTTGAATTCTGCTTATACCTTCACCTTGCACTGAATGCCATTCAGGTGTTCTCTGCATATATTCCAGCTACTCAACAATAACTAGGAAGAAGAAGAGTGAGTGAAGGGAGTAGAGATTGGACTGTCCCTTCTAAGTTCTCCTTCTTTTTCTCTTCCTCCTCCTCCTCCTTCTTCTTCCTTCTTCTTCCTCTTCTTCTAATTCCTCCTCCTCCTCTTTTTCCTCTTCTTCTTCTTCTCCTCCTCCTCCTCCTCCTCCTCCTCCTCCTCCTCCTCCTCCTCCTCCTCCTCCTCCTCCTCCTTCTTCTCCTTCTGCTGCTGCCGTCTTTTTTTTTTTAATTTCTTTATTGGGGAATTAATTGTTTACAGTTGACAGTAAAATACAATAGTTTGTACGTGGATAGCATTTCCACATAACAGTACAACCCTCATTCCTCTGCCATCATGTTCCAGGACCTGAACCCTCCCCCCCCGCCACCTCAGTCTCTTACTCTGGTGCAATACACCAATCCCTTCTAAGTTCTATAAGCTGGACAGAGAGGGCTGATGTACAGCAGGCAAAATAGCTCCCTCGGGTAGTGTGCTACTTTGCCATGTGCATGCCCTGGGTTTGAGCCCAGCCTCTACCACATTGAAGAAAGTGGTTTCTTTTCCTCTCTCAATGCCTCTATCTGCAAAAGTCACAAAAGTCATCTCAGAGCAGTGAAACCCTGGGTTGTTGACAGTGCAGCGTGGCTCTCATGTTGGTCTCTGGATCTGGGAAACTACAAATAAATTGTGGAAAGACTTAAGGAATGGACAGAGAAGGTAGCACAATGATTCTACAAAAAGGCTTTCAAGCCTCAAAAGCCACAGGCTCACCGCCTCTACACCATTATAAGCCAGAACTCAGCTATTACTTTGAAAATAAATAAAATAAGATTTATGGACCATCAGTTTATCTGAACATCAGCTCTCTCTTTCTTTCCACTATATATTCACAGTGATTATGTACAGTCAGATTTCCTGAAGCAGACACAATAAGAAGCAGCACATCCTTCCCAGCTTCTTTCAACACAAAAACTCCAAATCTCTTCTGCTATATTCTTACCTTTTATTCCTGATTAATAATTTTTTATGCTTTGTGTCTTAATGCTTTTCATCCACCAGGTTCCAGATGCTACCATGATGCCAATCTGTCTTCCCTGGACAGACGACCTCACCGATGTCTCCTGGAGCCCCATCTCTCCAGAGCCCTATCCCACTAGGTAAAGACAGAAACAGGCTGGAAGTATGAATCCACCTGCCAATGCCCATGTTCAGCAGAGAAGCAATTATAGAAGTCAGACCTTCCACCTTCTGCATCCCATAAAGTCACTAATAAAAATAAACAAGTAAAACAGTATATTAGTAAGAACTGTATGCAAAAAAGAAACATTTCACCCTATTGTTTCTTTCTTTTTTTCCTGGGCCTTTAAACAATGTTATTGGTGAATTAATAATAATTAGCAAGATTGTAATATAACAGGGGTACAATTCCATATAGTCCCAATTACCAGAGTACAATGTCCCATCCCCTCCATTGGAAGCTTCCCTATTATTTACCCCTCTGGGAGTATGAACCAAAGATCTCTATGGGGTGCAGAAGGTGGAAGATCTGGCTTCTGTAATTGCTTCTCTGCTGGACATTGGCAGGTCAATCCATCCTCCCAGCCTGTTTCTATTTTTTTCTAGTGGGTTAGGGCTCTGGAGAGGTGTGGTTCTAGGACACATTTTTCCAAGGGTGCATTTCTACTTCTGAGCCTTTGTTTCCCATCTTTGGAAAGTTTCCAAGAGACCTTCACTCCTCTGTGGCTGCAACACATTACAGCCTAATCATTTGTTGCCATTCATGTTGATATTAAGGACAGAAAAGAGTGTGAAATACAAATACATGGTATCACCTTTCTTTGATTCCCAGATTATAGAGGAGAAAGAACCCAACTTCTTGATTAATAATTATATGGTACAACAGAGCAAAAGAGAGAACTTGGTCTTAGCTAGACTGTCATCTACTCAGTAAGGTGCCTGAGCTCTGGAGATCCACAGTTGATGTGCAGTTCTGTCCAAACACCAAGGTTCCTCCATTGAAGTCTTAACCCAGGGTAACTTGGCTCACTGGTTAATGAATCTTTCTTGTGGGGGCCCTTCCTGTACAATGAGGGTGGCTTAGCTACATCTTATCCCTACCTCTACCACTGATGAAAGCCAGCAGCACTCTACCCAGGGACTAAAAATGACTCATCAGATTTCCCTCAGAGAAGCAAAATCACCCAATTTGGAAGCACTAATCTAATTTGAATGATAATGATATCCTTTTCCTGAAAAAATTTTTTTCTCATAACAACCTCTTTGCAATGATCTCTTTTGAAAACTGACCTCTGGATTATTTTGGCACCCTTTACTTTGATTAAGTGTGTGCCACTTTATCATTAGTGTGAGAAGGAGACAGGATCTTGTTTTCTTCCCAGAACTGCACAAACAAGTCCATGACTCATCTGTTGTAGCCACAAGGCGCCTGAGCCTTCAGGTGCTCTGGGAATGTCCATTATAAATCATAATTATCTGCATTGTTCAGAGCTACTATATAAGGTGAGGGAACAATGGCTTAGACTTTTTTTTTTCTTAAATGAGGTAAGTTCCTTTCTGTTTATTTGTTTTATTCCTAGAGTCATCACACATACACAGGTTCTGCCTTATTCTTTATTACACTATTTTATCTTTGGGTTGCATGCTTTTGCCAAAGGGATGACCCAGAACAAAGACTTCAGCCAGGAATATCAAAATGGTTCTGCTTTGATGGTTGTGCTTTAAGGTATCACTCTGACTTCAGACCATTCAGAAGATGCTTGGATCCTTAACGGTACAACTACTACAATACAAAGGGATCCCGGAACCATGTCAAATACAAGAGTAAGAATGTCAAATAGGGGGGGTTTCCATTTTTTTCAGGGTTACCCTTCAAGCAGCTTTCTAAAATTGTCAAGAGTGCAGAGTTCTTAGAGCTTTATTGTATACACTTTGCTATTTGTTTTCCAGTCCTTTGGCAAGAGATGGTCTTAGATGTGTTTCCTTCTAACCTCCTAGGGAGATTGGGAGGAAGAAAAAGCCCCCTCATCCCCCAGCAATGTGGTGAGAACTGAGATTTGTTTAATGGAGCCATTAGGCTGACTTAAACAAAATGACTCTGAGTACACACACAAAGCTTTTCTTATCAAGTCAATAGTCTTGAAATCCTTTGCTTGTACAGAAAAGCCATTGTCTTCTCAACACTGCATATTGCCATTGTGCTGGACACACCATGTCAAAGACTCTCTCTGCTTTCACAGAGTACAAAAATTACCATGCTGTCTAGTGGGGGGCAAAGCATTAACTACATCACTTCATAAACAAGCGACTAACATTCTGAAGGAAAGGTGTGTGAGACCTGTTCTGCCCAGAAGGCAGAGAAGATGTCTTTGAGAAGTGGATGCTCACCCAGAAGCTGGGAAGATCAGTGTAATTCACCAAAGAGCAAAGAGTCTAACATTTCACAAAGGGGTCTAGTGTGCAAAGTCTTTCTGATGAGAGGCAGATGGAAAGATGGTGAATATGAATGAACTTGAGAGGTGGAAAGAGGCCAGACATTTTAGTTCAGAAAAAGCTTTGTCTAAATTTTACAAGCAACAACAAGAACATGAACGGTTCAGAAAGAAACATTGAAATAATCAGGGTTGTTTAAGCACAGGATCAACCAGTTACGTTTTCAGGTATTTCTGTCTGAGTTCAGTGTATAGATGTGAGGAGAGGACCAAAGAGATGGTGAATGTCATTTAATGCTCCAGACAATAGAAGATTGTGGCTTGTGTTATGTTCTTCCTAGCAGCAGAGGTAGAGATGAAGAAAAGTGATCAAACTCACAAAACATAGTAATGAGTAGCAGCAGCTGGAATCTGTGGTATGTGTTGGTGGGTGGGAGGGGAGGAGAGCAAGAGAAGTGTTCATGAGGATGAGCCTGGAAAAACTGGACTCAAACTCTGAAGAGTTTGATCTGAATTTCACATGAGCTCCGGATAGTCAAACTTTAAATGTTCGAAGGGCCAACCAATAGTCAGAGTTGAATCCGGGTGAGAGTAACAGAACAGGCAGCAACTTACTCAGGACTGAAACAGCTCTCACAGACTTAAAGCTAGAGAAGGGCAAAAGACTGGCTCAATTAATGGTGGCCTTTTGGGTCAATACCAGGTCATCCTATTATCTGGTGCCCTAGTCAGGGAATCCTTGGATTCCCACACAGGCAATACAGGCCAAGACCTCTAATAGATCCCTTTCTCCACTATCACTGGTCACTTCTATCAGAAAGGTCATCATAAGTCCTCTTGTGTTCCTTTCATGGGCCTTACCCTCACCACAAGGTAGCAGTGAAGGGTGGATGGGTCAGCCTTCTTTGCCACTCAAGGAAGACTGGTCCTGAAATGAGTGCAGACTAGAATGTTCCCAGCTGTGACCATGGACTGAGAGCTCAGGGACTGTTTTCCAATTTTTCCAGAACCCAACATGGGGAAAGATAGAATAAATAAGGAGCAAAACCCAAGGCATATGAATACCATTAATAAAAAGAAGCCAGATATCAAGCTACACTCACAGTTTGCAAACAACAAAATAATGAGTCCAGTGACTAGCAACCACGAGAACTGCTTCTCTGCACCTCAAATTCCTGAAGACAGGAGAATATACATGTCGCTTTTAGATTAACAGGTAGAACTTGGAGAGATTTTTCAATGTAATAGTGATGGGGGCTATTATAAGTACAAGAGGACTGGCATAATAATTCCCAGTGATTGACCTGCCAATGCTCATGTCCAGCAGAGAAGCAGTTACAGAAGCCAGAAGTCCTTCCTCTGCACCCCAAAAGAATTTTGGTCCCTACTCCCAGAGGGGTGGAGAGACTTTAGGGACATATGACAAGAGGGCTCTGAAACCCGACACCATCAGGACCCAGAGAGAGAAGAGGAAAAAAAGGAAATATATTCAAAAGTAGTAATAGAAATGAGTATTAGAAAGGAAGAGAAGGGGGACCTGGCAGTAGCACACCTGGTTAAGTATATATATTACAGTGTACAAGGACCTGAGTTCAAGCCCCTTGTCCCCACCTACAGGCAGAAGCTTCATGAGTGGTGAAGCAGGGCTGCAGGTGTCTCTCTGTATCTCTTCCTTCCTATCTCCTGTTGCCCTCTCAATTTATCTATGTCTATATTTAACAATAAATAAATAAATATTTTTAATTTGCAAAAAAAAGGAAGAGAAGGCAGTACTATAGAATAAATGGGCAAATATATATATGGAGAGAGAGAGAGAGTTGTAAAAATAATAGTCAGCCTATATCAATGACCTTGGGAGAACCACTGCACTTTCTAATGGAGGGAATGGGGACACAGAACTCTGGGGGTTGGAATGGTATAGGACTGTACCCTTGTTATCCATAATTTTATAATCTGATATTAAAACACTAATAAAAAATCTCAAAGGACTCTTAAAATTGACCCATCAAATCTCCCTGACAGATTGATCTATACACAAAGAGGAAATTTCTGGGGATGCTATGGAATTTGACAAGCACAGTGACAAAGGAAATGTCAGATAGGAAAATAGGTTAGAAGATTAAAAGACATCAATGCTCTTTAGACGCAAAAGACTAGACTTTGCTTCTAGGGATGCTTTGACAAGTGATTAAACCACAAAATGTAAGAAAATGATTACTGTAAACATTTAAAACATGGCTAAATTCATGAGGGAGTGCAGACATTCTGAGGAGATCATATTTGACTTTTTGACTTGGGAGATGGAGACATGGGTGTCGAGCTTACAGTAGTTTATTAAATCCTCTCTCTCTGTGTGTGTGTGTGTGTGTGTGTGTGTGTTCATTTCATAGAAAAGGGGAAATGAAATCTTGAAATGCAACTTATTTGGATAGGTTCCAGCTTATTCTACAACACAAATGAACAAATAAAATCAGTGACTAGAAACACATAATGTACTTGCATAAGTAACATATTAAATTATAGTTTAAGCTTCTGGAAGACATTTGCCAGAAAAGCTATGTCCATGAAAAGTTAGGAGAGGAAATAAATTTATAAATACAAGCTATAGGTTTACATACACTCAACCAAGTTTAAGTGCAAAGTATTGTGTTTGAAATTAAACTACATATAGTATGTGTCCCCAAAATTTACTCTTGTGATAAAATCATTAACCACAAGTACTTGGTTATGTTCACTAATCAATATCACTACAACCAACATTCTCATTCTTTAGCACACAGGTGAGAAATAGGGTAAGTCCACCTTCGAACAAGGCATGGGGACTTTTGGATGAGAAGTGTTACTGGATTCACTTGTTAAATCTCTCTAAATTTCCCAGATTGTGGTGGAGGGTAGATAGCATAATGGTTATGCAAAGAGACTCTCATGCCTGAGGCTCCAAAACCCCAGGTTCAATCCCCTGCACCACCATAAGCCAGAGCTGAACAGTGCTCTGGTAAAAAAAAAAAAAAAAAGAAAAGAAAGAAAAAAATTTCCCAGATCAAGGATCAAATGATGGTAGATGTTTAAGTGCTGTAAGTGCTGACCTGGTTTATTATGATGATGTTTCCAGAGCTATCTGCTCATAGGAAGAGTTGCAGGAAATATGTCATCCTCCTTACAAACAAGCATGGAACACTAAAATCCTATTATTGGCCTAGGGCAGGAAAGAGAACAAGTCCCAGCACAATACAGTTGTGCTGAAAGGAATCTGACTTAAGAAAGCCTGGTGGGTGTCTCTTCATATTGCCCGTCTGAGTGGTTCTCAAGGTGGTCATGATGAAAGGACATGCTTTTTTAATGACCGGGGAGCTATGACAAATCACAAAGGCGATCTACAGAAGGAAACCTGTGCATCAAGATGCAGGCCCCCTTGGATGAGCCAGGAAACATTAACCACTGATGAAAAAGTCCCATAAAACACAAAGGGTTGTTGGCATGCACTTTGGGAGGCATGCTGTCACCAATGCTGCACTGCCCTGGAGGTAGGAAGCCCAGGCAGAGATGCCATCCACACAGTCAGATTGGTTCTGATGTTGCCTCCTCACCTAGCTACCTCTGGGACTCAAAGGAAAGCCATGGACTGCAAGAGAGAGAGAGTTCTAGTGGGGAGGGAAGAGAATGCTCATAGCCTCTGGTTGATACTTAGTGGAGTCAAAGGCAGTGGGACGTTTCTCACAGGGGTCAAGTCTCTTGTATTCAAGCAGGTATGTGGAGAGGCCTAGAAGTAAGTGTTCAGGGCTGGAGAGCTGGCTCAACAGGCAGGGTGCATTCCCTGTCATGGGCACAGTTGCCCATGTTTGAGACTTAGCACCATATCAAGAGTGGCATGGCATCAAGGGAACCGTTTATACTCTAATGTCTCCACTTTCCTTCTGTCTCTCTAAATGAAGAAAGCATCCTGGGAGCAATGAACGTATGCATGTACAAGGCCCACATTCAGCAAAAAGCAGAACAACAGCAAGCAAACAAAAACCAACTATATATATACTCACCCCTCCTCCTTTACCCAAACAAGCACTTTGTAAAATTGGCATCTCTCAGTCTGCTTAGGATTCACCCAACTATGTTCATCTTCTCCTATGATGACCCAGCTAAGTCTGAGCCTCTGAGGATCAAGAGTTATATGCAGAAACTCTCCCTCATTAAGGAATGGGAGATGACTCTTGGTCTAATGTCCTGCCCCAGTGTCTACTATACTATGGCTCTTAACTTTATACACTGGGCTATTTCTCCACCTTTCTTTCAGCAAGTGTGCTCATTTTGCATAGATGTTTGCTTGGCCTCCTATCTTTATCCCTGGCTCAACCCCTCTGGCCGGTCAGCTAGATCTTTCCCTTCTTTGCTTCCGTGTTCCCTCACACTTTATCTATTTGCAGTTAAGCAGCAAGTGGTGTGTGTGTGTGTGTGTGTGTGTGTGCATGTGTGTGTGTGTGTACAATTTTTCCTGACAGGAGGAAAGACATAGAAACAAAGAACACCTAATCTCTGTCCCTAAAGAGTTTCCAATTCTTCTCTTGAACAAGAAGGACTTGCACTGAATTCAATACCCACTAGAATGAACATGCTGATTAATATGAGCTCAAGTGAAGTACATAGTATCAAGTAGATGCAAGGGTGATTGTTTCCCATTTATCTTTATAAAGACAATCTAGCCTTCCATGTTAAGCCCCAAACTAGTTCTGATATGAATAAAGTCAACCCTAAAACATAATTATAAGTCTTATATGTGCTCTATACTTGTCTTCCTAGATAGACAATAAACTTCTTGAGTGTTAGGCTTTCAGTTTCTCCATATCTCTGGTATTACTAACTGCTCTACATTACAATGGGCAGAAACTAAGTGATGGTAATGACAACAGCAAATAATGAGTCCTTGCAACTTGCTATAAAATGCTAATGCTACACGTATTTCTAAAGTCCAAAGATGACTGACTGTTCATGTTCAAATTCAGGGAAGAGTTAAGATATAAAGAGAAAATCTTTGTGAGACTTAGAATCCAGAGGAAAAAAAATCCAGTGTAGTCAACAGTCTGAGGATGTTCAAATTTTCATGGCTACCAACACATTTAACTCTTATTGGAAAAGATCTCACACCCTAGGTAGATGGTAGTTCCTGTGATTGATACAGCCTGTGTCGTATCTCACTGGGTACAGTGAGTGACTACACTCAGTCAAGTTTAAGACAGATATTAATGCCACTGTGAGCATCAGAGTAAGAAGCAAATTCTTGGGGTTTGGGCAATTGTACACTTGGTTAAGTACACAGCATATATAAGTATAAGGGTGTACAAGGACCCAGGTTCACCCTCGGCTCCCCACCTGCAGGGGGGACACTCACAAGCAGTGAAGCAGATCTGCAGGTGTCTGTCTTTCTCTCCCTCTCTATCTCCCCCTCCTATCTCAGTTTC
Source organism: Erinaceus europaeus (assembly GCF_950295315.1). NCBI lineage: Eukaryota > Metazoa > Chordata > Mammalia > Eulipotyphla > Erinaceidae > Erinaceus > Erinaceus europaeus. The sequence continues at coordinate 6,955,388 of NC_080180.1, read as the reverse complement.
TTTCTGTCATATCCAATAAAATGGGGAAAATGGTCACCAGGAGCAGTGGATTCCTAGAATTCAAAGTTTTGCACTGCTCTATAGTCCCTAATCTGCATTTCTAACATTCAAAAAGTATTCATATCAGCTGATTAATATGATTTCTAGTTTTCTTTTTCATGTGTCATGGCAAATACAAGCCATTTATATACTTTATATAAAATATGAATGATAGATTATGATGTTATGATGACTTAATTGAAGTGGAGTGTAATATTTGATTCATCTGAGTAACTCAGGATTCAGAAACACATATGGCCTCAAAGGACCAGAGAGGAAATTATGGGTTTGCGTTGCCAAGATAACACCTGTGGTCTGGTAATATTAAGATGAAATTTTCATTTCCTTCAGTAACGCCAAGTTGTACATCAGTCACTGTCAGAATTCATAGCTGAGAAATGCAAAAGACAATTGGAGAATTGCCTGGTAAAGACTGATTCTGATAAAAATCAAATCTGGGGGGTGGGGAATCTGAATATGTATTCTATGTCCTCTCTTTCCAGCTGGCTCTAAAGACACTGCCATCCCCTTAGGAAGCAGATAGACAAAAAGGACACAGCCTTGTCACTGGGTCTTACTTGAGGACCTCATTGGATCGACCTTCTCGTGGTGCATCCCGTGAGTACCCATTTATTGGGGAAACTGACGATCCTTCCTAGCCGACTGAATCCACATGGATCCCAGTCACTTTCAAAGCCAGCAACAAGCAGACATCAGGCTCCACCTGACGCTGTTGACTAGCTATGGAAGAAGGGCAAACGCTAGAAGAAGAACTTGAGGACCTTTCTCCCTTGTAGTATCAATCAGCTCTCGAAAACTTCAGGAGAGAGAGCTGGTCCACCATGGAAATGTTTTCTGCCTCCTTTTGCATGGTGTTTTCTCACATCTCAACATGCAAAGCAGCCATGTGGCATAGTTCAAGCCCTATTGAAGAATATTCCAATTTACAAGCCCTAGGTCATGGTTATAGAAAGGGGGAAATTGTGGTTATTTTCTTAACCAATAGGGCACTCACTGTACACAAAATGAAACACATGGAAGAGGTGTGTGTGTGTGTGTGTGTGTGTGTGTGTGTGTGTGTGTGCGTGTTGGTGTGGTGGTGGCAGTAATTTTTGTTGGCATTTACTGTCACATTAGAAAGTGCTAAGACAAGCTTTAAACGGACTCTACAGTTTGATCTTAAATCTAACAATAATCTTGATGCATACTTTCTGACTGATTCCCAAGAATTTTCAGGACCTAGAGTCTATGCTTCGAGATGAACCTGGGGAGAGCTGTCAGTTTGCGAGTACCCAGGGACTGATACATGCTCTCCACTACTCTACTACTCTGGGTCTACTGGGCATGTGGGGACAATGACAGGATTGGATGGGAAGGTAGTGGGAGAATAAAGCATCTACTATATACTTCCCCCTTCTGCCTGAAGAGGAGTCTCTCCTTTCATTCACATTATTTCCACACAGAGGCCATAGAAGCGGGGATGAACCAGGCAATAGCTTAGATCCACTTGCATATCAGATGTCAGGATAAGGAAAAAAAAAAACTAATATAGTTATGGGCCCTTTGGAATATACCTAAAATAGGCCTATTAGCTAGCTACAAAATGGAGACCCCCAACTCTTCATCTGAACTAGTCCAGCCGTTAGGTTCATGATTAGTCAACAACTTGTTTGGCTTTTTATGTTAACTCTTTTTTTCATCCACCAGGTTCCAGATGCTACCATGATGCCAACCAGACTTCCCTGGGCAGATGACCCCACTGATATATCCTGGAGCCCCACTTCCCCAGAGCCCTGCCCCACTAGGGAAAGAGAGAGACAGGCTGGGAGTATGAATCTACCTGCCAACACCCATGTTCAGCGGGGAAGCAATTACAAAAGCCAGACCTTCCACCTTCTGCATCCCACAATGTCCCTGGGTCCATGCTCCCAGAGGGATAAAGAATAGGAAAGCTGTCAGGGGAGGGGATGGGACACAGAGTTCTGGTGGTGGGAGTTGTGTGGAATTGTACCCCTCTTATCCTATGGTTTTTGTCAGTGTTTCCTTCTTATAAATAAAAATAAAATAAATAAATAAAGAAGAGGGGATGAAGCCAAAGGGCTGAAGAGAAACATTCTGACCTGTGATCTGTCATGACCATGCCAATCAAGGAAATCTACTTCATGGGAATTTTCAAGAAAATGCACATCTCAGTGTAGATGGATCGGATGAAGCTTAATAGGAGAAGAAAAAAAAAAAAGAAAAAAAAATCCTGAAGGCTAGGCAGTGGCACACTTGGTCAAGCCCTCACATTACAATGCTCAAGTCATTATAATGACTTGGGTTCAAGCCCCTGGTCCCCACCTGGGAAAAAGCTTCACAAGTGGTGAAGCAGGGCTGCAGGTGTCTCTCTGTCTCTCTCCCTCTCTATTTCCCCCCTCCTTGTGATTTCTGGCTGTCTCTATCCAATAATAAAAATTTTTTAAAAAGGAAAAAGTAAAACAACTGCTTTCAAAGAAAATATACTTATCTTCAAAGAAAATATTCCCTGGGCCTTTTTATTTTTTTTCTGTTCTTCCCATCTTAAAATATAGGATAATTTCATATCCAGAGTTTCTTGAATTGAAGTTAATCATCACATTGAAGGGTTTTCTTGGGCTATTAAATATTATCTGGGGGCCCACTGGGCAGGATGCATGCATTGCCAGGCACATAATCTCATACACCTTCGGACACTTGAAGAAACTCTGGTGCTGCGGTCTCTGTCTCTGTCTCTGTCTCTGTCTCTCTCACTCATTTTCTCTCTCTCTCTCTTTCTCTCCTTCAAAAAGTTGCCCAGAGTAGTGAGATCACACATGTACAAACCTCTGGTCATAAAGACGAAGGAGGAGGAGGAGAATAAAAATAATGAGGAAGAGAAAGAGAAAGAGAAAAAAAGAAAGGAAGAGGAAAGAAAGAATAAAACTCAGTTATAATGTGATTTCTCAGGTTGGTTTCCCAGTAATTTCAAATAATTCAAATTGCCTTCAAGGAACTGAGAAAGAAGTCCAGAGGGTTATAATATTGAGCAATGAGGGAGAATATTCCAGAAGGAGAGGAGAGAATGGGATTTAGGAAGTGTTACAAGAAGACATGTGGCTTTATTGCCTTTGTTAGACTGTGGGCTAGGATTGTAAGGTCAAGCTTTTAAATCATACATGAGCACACTCAGTCATGCCCTAATCCTATTGCAGAATGTATTTTGAGGAGGTGGGGGGAAAAAGTGAGACAAAGTCTGCAGGAAACATATACACAGCACAGGGAATCAGCAGATGCCACGAGAAGTAGAAATATTGGTGACAGATGTTTTTGGGTTGTTGGCAGTCCCTTGCCCCAGACAGCATCTTCATCATCTTCTGACATTGCCTCCATCCCCAACATGTGACAGGGACCATAATTACTTTTACAAGTGTGCTCAACAAAGGATGCTGGGAAATTGTAGCATCCCTTGCTCCTGGAACATTTACAACAGCCTTTGTCAATAACTCCCTGTAATCTAGCCACCCAGTGGTAAACAATGCTATTTAAAAAGAAATCCTAGACCCTGGCTAGGGCTCTCAAAGGAAATGCTCAGAAGACAGCTCATCAGACCTATTGGAGCTGGGTATTCTCAGTTTGGAGAGTTCTCTGTCGATAGGCCTACTAGTCAGTGCAGGGCAGAGAGAATCAAATATGTGATTGGAAGGCCAGCAAAAAAACTCACTGGAAGAGTGCCCCCACTTTCCCATGGAGCAAAATGACTCACTTGGAGAGTGCTTCTGCTTTACCATGGATAAGACCCAGGTTCATGCCAAACCCCTACCACATTGGAGGAAGCTTTGTTGCTATAGTGTCTTTCTCTTTTTCCTCTGGATCTCTGTCTCTTTCTTGTACATATTAATTATATATACTGTATTACAGATATGTTATATATGTTTATCTATTCTCTGTATGCATACTTGGCTCACTTAAATCATAGATTTAATAAGTCCTAATTAACATGACCAATATTACTGATTTTATAGGGAGTTTGAATGGTCCAAAGAGATTTTTGGGGCAAGATTGATTTTATCAAGTATCCATGGTATGTTGGAGGAATTCAGACCTTACAACATGGAGAATAAGGAAAGAAAGCAAAGCATTGTGGGCATTAGGGGGTGTTCAATTTAAATGCTCACCCTGTATGACCAACACCTGCCAAAAAATTCTCGATAGTCATTTTACAGTGTATGATCTGTTGTTGACTAAGAGTAAGAGGGACTATAGGCCAGGCAGTGGTGCACCTGGTTGAACACACACATTGCTATATGCAAGGACACAGATTCATGTCCTCACTCTTCAGCTGTGGGTTTGGGGAAAGGCTTCATGAGCAGTGAAGCATTGCTACACATAGCTCTTTCTCCCTCTTTATCTCACCTTCCTCTCTCAACTGCTCTTTATCCTATCAAATACAATAAATATAGCTTTAAAAAACTGAATTAAAAGCAAGAACAACAAGCATTGAATTTATCTTTCAATTTGCTTCAAACCAACAAGAAACTGTAAAAATAAGGACATAATTTGGTAAAAGCAGATTAAAAAATAAAAAGGCAGGAGTGGCTAAATTGACAGAAAATAAAATAGATTTCAGAGTCAAGAATATGACTTAACTAAAAGATCATTTTTGCAATTAAATAAAATATTTCAACAAGAAGACATAGCAATCTTAAATGCTTTGCATGAAACTTCAAGATTTGTGAAACAAAATTTGATCGAAATAAAACTTGAAAGAAAAGATAAGTCCAAGATATAGAAGTCATCCTAACAGTCCTCTCTTGATAACTTGTGGCTCAAACTGAAAATCAATACAGATGTAGTAAACCTGAACAATTAACCAAGTGACTTAATTGATATTTGTAGAACACTTCTCTTAACAACAGTAGAGTATCAATCATTTTGAAGTTCTTACAGAAAATATACTAAGACCATATTTTGTGCTATAAAACAGGTCTCAATCACATTAAAGGATTTTCATCAGATAGTGAATGTTCTTTAACCACAATGAAATCAAATTATAAATTAACAACAGAAAGATACATGGACCACCTCCGACTATCTGGCAATTATCTAACACACTTGAAATAACCTATGAATCAAAGAAGTGATTAAGAGAAGAAATAGACAACAGTTTGAATTGAGTGAAAATGAAAGTGTCACACATCAAAATGCATGTAAAGCCAAGGGGAAAAACTTAGATGGAGACAGACAGCATTTAGCATCTTGCCTTATAAGAAGTTGTCACATCAGTGACCTTGGCCTTCACCTCAACATTAGCTGGAAATAAAAAAAATACAACAGTAACAGAGGATAATAATAATGATAATGATGCCAGTGATGATGATAATAACAATAAACAGTGGTTTATGCAGCACACTTTCATTCCTGAGGCTCTGAGAGCCCCAGTTCCATCACAAAAACAACCATAAACCAGAGCTGAGCAGTGCTCTGGTTAATTCAGATTGAAACAGAAATCAATGGAGTTGACTGCACATGAGAGAGAGAGAGAGAGGGGTGGGGGAGATTATTAAAATGCTGATTCTTAGAATCTCAGTCAAATGTAAAATGAGTCTCATCATTGTTTTGGGAGATGAAAATGAGTTGGAGATGTAAGGGAAAGGAATAGATTTAAAGAAGAAGAAGAAGAAGGAGGAGGAGGAGGAGAAGAAGGAGAAGAAGAAGGAGAAGAAGAAGGAGTGGAAGAAGGAGAGGAAGAAGGAGAAGGAGAAGAAGAAGCAAATATGGACTTTCTGACTAAGAGGAGAAGGTTTAAGGATCAGAGAAAAGGAAAGTACCAAGTTTTCTCAGCCCTGATACACACTGATTTCTTAGCTGTTGGGGAAGAAAATGTATTCTCTGTTCAGCTATATGAGTGCCAGAATGGATATAACCCAAGAGCTAAGAGTTGTAAAGCCCTGTAGGGAAGTCTGCTTTCTTGTTTTCATTGGCCCCAGGGCAATTCTAAAATGACAACCATGGCATGCTGCTTGTTTCCATTATCCTGGAATGGCTAAATGGCTGATGCCATTTTTCCCTCTTGCTTTTTCATCTTTTTAGATGACTTAACAAAATCTGTTATCCTTTCCTCTTTCCCTCCATCTACTTGATTTGGAAATTCAAAAATAAAACTCTCTCTCTCTCTCTCTGTCTCTTTCTCTCTCTCTCTCTCTCTCTCTCTCTCTCTCTCTCTCACACACACACACACACACACACACAGAGAAAGAGAGAGAGAGAGAAACCATTCTCAGATTTCTAATGTACAGCAGAATTCATGAAGTAAACTCAGCATGAACATGACCAAACAGAATCCAGTTAATAACAGTGGAAAGTAGTCCTATGGTGGGGGAGTGGCACAGCGGGTTAAATGCACATGGTGCAAAGTGCAAGGACCGGCATAAGGATCCCGGTTAGAGCCCCTGGCTCCCCACCTGCAGGGGGATCACTTCACAGGTGGTGAAGCAGGTCTGCAGGTGTCTGTCTTTCTCTTCCCCTCTCTGTCTTCCCCTCCTCTCTTGATTTCTCTCTGTCCTATCCAATAACAATGACAACAACAACAATAATAACAGCAGTAATGATAAATGATGAAGACAAGAAAAGGGAAAAAAAAGCCTCCAGGAGCAGTGGATTTGCAGTGCAGGCACCAAGCCCCAGCAATAATCCTAAAGACAAAAAGGAAGAAGAAGGGGGGGAGAGGGAGAGGGAGAAGGAGAGGGAGAGGGAGAGGGAGAGGGAGAGGGAGAGGGAGAGGGAGAGGGAGAGGGAGAAAGTAATCTTATGTCCTGCCCTATATCTGCTCCCATGTGGTCTCTAACCTATCCTCTTTTCCCACATGGGACCCCTTTCCCATTTGGAACCCTCCCTAATTCCCTGTATACCAAGCTTCCTTTGTGTTAGTCCTTGGGAAGGAGAAGTAGCATTTGCTAAAGCTTTATGAAAGAAATGTCATGATGACTGCACTTTACAGAGGAGGAGGTTGAAGTAGAAAAGCAATTTTCCCAAACCTCACATAAGAGAAGTGAGGTACCAGCACAGATTCTCTGGATAAACACAGGTTCCAAGCCAAGCTACATGCTATTCTGTAAATTTTTTTCCCTGTCTTTTATGTACAAGTTGAAAGCTTACTAAAACCTACACCATACTCAGTGCCAGGATTATAGAAGTAACCAGTTACCCACAAGCAAACTGCTCTCTTGGCCCCTGAAAACTCAAGATGATTTCAGTCTGAACCTCCTATTCTTTGCCCTGGAGATGCCTGAGGCCTCTCCCTGGCATTTTCTTTGGGGACTATGGGCTCAGATCACCTCTATTTTGTGATAGGTGTTCTCTCACGACGCACACAGAAATATCTCAATCACATAAACGCATCCGACTGCAGGAAGCTCTACTGGTATTTCTGAGAAACAAGGTAGGGGAGGAAAACAGAATTTATAAGTTGAAATCTAAAGCAATTTCAAATTGTCTATTAGTTGATTTCATTGCCTTCAGGACTAGGGAGATAGTATATCTTCAGAGCATAGGACTTGAATGCCAGGTACCCCAGAAACTCCTGGTTCAACCCTGGGCACAGTATGCCAGATCTAAGCTGTGCTCTGATGTCTCTCTCATTAAAATAAATACACAGGGAAGTTGCAAGGTGGCTCATCTGGTAGAGCATATTACCACGTGCAGAGACCCAGGTGTGAGTCCCAGGTACCACATAGGGGGAGCTTCACAAGTGGTGGAGCAGTGCTGTGGTGCCTCTTCTCTCTCTCCATCATCCCCCCCCCCCATAGTCTTTTCACTGAAAAATAAATTTCCGGGTTCTGGGCAGTAGCTCACTGGTTAAGTGCACATAATAAAAAGCGTAAGGATCCTGGTTCGAGCCCCCTGGCTCCCCGCCTTTGGGGGGGTCACTTCATAAACAGTGAAGCAGGTTTGCAGGTGTCTATCTTTCTCTCCTCCTCTCTGTCTTCCCCTCCTCTTTCAATTTCATCTGCCCTATCCAACAACAATAGCAACAACAGTGGGAAAAATGGCCTCTTGGAGGAGTGGATTCTTAGTGCACCAAACCCCAGTGATAACCCTGGAGGCAAAAACAAACAAACAAAAACAAATTTCCCCATGAAAGTCAGCTTAATCATATCCCTTTGAGGCCTTAGAGTTTCTTCTTCTTCTTCTTCTTCTTCTTCTTCTTCTTCTTCTTCTTCTTCTTCTTCTTCTTCTTCTTCTTCTTCTTCTTCTTCTTCTTCTTCTTCTTCTTTCTCCTCCTCCTCCTCCTCCTCCTCCTCCTCCTCCTCCTCCTCCTCCTCCTCCTCCTCCTCCTCCTCCTCCTCCTCCTTCTCCTTCTTCTTCTTCTTCTTTTCAGAGCATTGCTCAGCTCTAGTTTATGGTGGTATAGGATATTGAATCTGGAACTTTGGAGCCTCAGGCACAAGAGTCTCTTTGCATAACCATTATGCTACCTACCTCCACCTGAGCCTTGGATCTGCAAGTTGTCACCCTTCATGTCCAGGGGTCCTAAACCCTCTCTTTCCAGATAAGGAAAATGCCCTGCTTCAGAGGAGTTCTGCCCACTGCTAAGATATTCCATTTTTGCACATTGAGAGTCAATCAGGTAAGGAGGAAGTATCTATGAAAGAAAGCTTTGCTATGGAGATTACATTGGGTTGGAACTCTGCCCAGAAAGCCACGGAGAGGATCAAAGAAGGTGTGTCTGTGCACTTTTTGGAGCCTGCCCTCAGTTACAAATGCTACAAAGGCAAAAACTGATGGAGTGCAGTCACATTTAAGGTTTCAGTTTTTGAAGGTAGTTGTTTTGGAAGAACTTAGAGAAAAAGGTCTTCCTCTCAAGAGTATGTAAAGATGTCAAGTGCTGACTCTTTGACTTCTCAACATTCGCTAGAGAATATTGATAGATGTGAAAGGCTTTGATGTAAAGACTTCTGGCAAACACACCCATCCAAAAAGATGTGTGTATACATAGGTAATGTTCACAGCAACACAATTTCTAAGAGCCAAAACTTGGAAGCAACCCAGATGTCCAACAACAGATGAGTGTCTGAGTAGGTTGTGGTCTATATACACAATGGAATATTACTCAGCTAATACGAATGATAAATTCACCTTCTTTACCTCATCTTGGATATACCTTGAAGAAATCATGTTAAGTGAGCTAAGTCAGAAAGAAAAGGATGAATATGGGATGATCTCACTCATAGACAGAAGTTGAAAAACAAGATCAGGAGGGAAAAGACAAAGCAGAACTTGGACTGGAATTGGTGTATTGAACCGAAGTAAAAGACAAAGCAGAACTTGGACTGGAATTGGTGTATTGAACCGAAGTAAAAGACTCTGGGGTAGAGGCAGGGGGTTCAGGTTCTGGAACATGATGGCAGAGGAGGACCTAGTGGGGCTTGAATTGTTACGTGGAAAACTGAGAAATTATATATGTGTACAAATATTGTATTTTATTGTTGACTATAAAGCATTAATCCCCCAATAAAGAATTTTAAAAAAATTGGCCTAAAAGGAAAGTAAATTGGAATAGGGGTCTTGGTGTAGACATCTCTGATTAGGAGGGAGGGCTTTCTCAGAATAGAGACAAGGGGGCAACTTTCTTCCTGCATCCAGACATTCAAACTTAACATTCTTAAACTTCTACTGTCTGGGGATTATAGATATCCTTTATTTTCCCTGTCTGAGCCATGGGCCACAGGGAAATATCACTCTTCTAGAAAGTCTTGTAGTGATTGCTCCGACTTTCCACAGTAGAGCGGGATCTCTGGTGGTAAAGACACCAGATATTCCAGGATGCTGGGTTTTGAAAATCTGGCATGGGCTCATTTCTTTTCCTCGTTTACTTATTTATTCAGCCCTCCTCATGCACAGAACCAGTGATCTCACTGTGGAAAACCTGCACAAGCAGCTGCATTATTCTCTCAAAAGGTCCAAGCTTTGTTTTTGGCCTGTGACAGCTGCCAGCCAGGATGGTGGGACAGGAGCTCAGAAGATGGGGGCATTTTCCACACTGCATTGTATTTTATTCGCCCCAACAAAGGGCCCCTCCAGCTGGTGTGTGTTGGGGAGTAGGAAGCTCAGAGAGCCTTCTCCCTTGGTCTATTATGCGGTTCTGAGAAAGGAAGCTCAGGCAAGATCAATACATCCTCTGAGTAGATGTCAAATGGCTTGTGACGTCGATTCTGGGGGCTGTTTTTAGTGGGGATATTCCAGTCTTATGAATTTGACATACACTTGGCACCACGCCTGGACAGAACGCCATGTAGGCATAATTTGATCTTCCTGTCATTGTCTATTTAACTTGGCAATTCAGGCTAATTTTTTCCTGTGAAGTGAGCCCGGGACGTCACCAGCACAGTGGTTGGGTTAATTAATGAGGCATAATAATGCGCATAATAAAAGCTTATGATCTGCATTTTCTTCTCTTCGTTTTCCTCTCTCTCTTTTCCATGGAGAACGACTGGTCTCTCCGGAATCTGTGAGTCACGTTTCGTTAAACAAGACTCTTTCTGTTGTAAACAACATCAAGGGGAAAAGAACAACTCAAGGGCCATCTGTCTAATGGAATCCTTGACTTTTTTTTTTTTGTTTTCATTTCCCCCCATTGCTTGTTAAAGGAAGTAAATAGGAAAAAAATTCTAATTATATTGCTGTTTACTGATTACAGGATAACTTTTATTGTGTTCATTTTAAATCCCATTCTGACCTATGCCCAAAGCCTTTATTATCTTTCAGCTTCTCCCCATTTCTTTTTTTTTTTTTCTTTTTACTTTTTTTCCTTCTTAAGTGTGTCTTTCATTCCATTTTAGCCTTTGGTCAGTATTGTTTTCACTGTTTTATCTCTGTGGCACCAGAAATAGATTGCTTGCTATGGCATGCATAAACAGTAAATGAGGAGAAAGACATACTTTCACAACAGCCAATGGTTACATGATCAGATACAGAGCTCAAGGTAATTGTCTGTTATGACTGATTTTGGGGAAAATAATTAGTCTTACCTAAGAAGAAAAATGTGAGTTCAACAACTTCAACTCTATAAATAGTGACTTAGAAGTCTATATGTAGTAGGTATTTATTTAGCTAGGCCAGAACACAATAAGGGCTTTGGGCTTGCCCATCTCAAGTGCTTCTATGAGGGTCATGTGAGACATAAGGCATCTAATTGTTGAACTGGCCTCTTTGTGAACCTAATGCCCATTGGTCACCTTGCCACTCAGAGCTGGCCAAGGAAATTGGTTGAACCAAATAATGCTTAGACTTCATATTTCTCCGCTTAGTCCTGCCCCAGAGAGAAGAAACAGAAGAAATATGCCTCCAGATTAGATTCCAGAAAAGGATGCCCTGTGACTGCCCTCATCTTAGCACATGACTTAGTGAATATGAAAATACACTGATTTCACAATCCACTTGTCCCCTTATCCTGGGTGCCAGTCCTGATCAAAGTCAAAATTGGTCTAAAGCAACTCTCTGTGAAAAGACAGCCTAGGTCCTTACATGTCCAGCCCACTGTGTACGTGCCTGCCCTTGGCTCTCCCCACTGCCATGCCTGGGAAAGTTGAAAACTCACTGCACCAAGAGCTTTGGACAGAGGGGTGCATTCCACGTGAGTCACTGGTGAAGTCATAATCCAGCTTCTTGTCTGACCAACTTCTTGAAAACAAGGCACATCAGGAAATAACAGCACTGATCAAAGGGAAGTTTGTGCCTGTCATAGGCCTGAAGCTCTCCTCTGAAGTCATTTTCATACTCAGGATAAGAGCTGCATAATTTTCTTTGCTCTTCATGTGAATCCACTTCCCATATTTGGGGAGTTGTTGGCAAGTGCTAAACGTATTTCCAAAACATCATCGAAAGCCTGCCACATAATATTTTACAAAGTTAATGGAGTATTACTTTTAATAGCTCAGTCAGTAAGATATGACAAGTGGATATCACCAAAAATACTTCTAGTACACGACAGTTACCTAATGACAAATAAGTCCACCATTTTATAACTATTGTCAAAACAACCACTATGGATATGCTACCTCTAATAATGAATGTCTCCATCTACTGAGTATTTTCTATGTTGATTGTGCTGAATAATTTATATAGAGTATCCCACTCATCTTTAGAAAAACTCTATTAAAGAGGCAGGCAGTAGTGCAGTGGGTTAAGTGCACATGGCGCAAAGCCAAGGACTTGCATAAGGATCCTGGTTCCAGCCCCTGGCTCCCCAACTACAGGGAGTGGGGGTCCTTCATAGGAGGTGCAGCAGGTCTGCAGATGTCTATCTTTCTCTCCCCTGAGTCTGTCTTCCCTCTTCTCTTTATTTCTTTCTGTCCTATCTTAACAATAATAGCAATAACAACAAGGGCAAAAATACATAATAATGCCTCCAGGAGTAATGGATTCATAGTTCAGGCACCAAGCCCCAACAATAACTTTATAATAAAAAATAAAGAATAATTGTGCTTTTTCTTTTTAAACTTCTTATTGTGTGATTATTTATAATATGTTATTTTTTATTGGATATAGCCAGAGAGAAATTGAGAGGGGAGGAGGAGACATAGAGGAAGAGAGACAGAGAGATACCTGCAGCCTTGTTTCATCACTCTTGAAGCTTTCTTCCTGTAAGGATCTGAAAGTGTGCCCTTATACATTGTAACATAAGTGTTAACCTGGTGTGCCACTGCCTGGCCTCCTACAATAGACTGTGGTTTTGTTTGTTTGTTTGCTTTTGGCTCCAGGGTAATCTCTGGGGCTCAATGCTTGTACTACAAATCCACAACTCCTGTGATCATCTTTTCAATATATTGGATATGACAGAGAGAAATTGAGAGGGGAGGAGAAGATAGAGAGGGAGAGAGAAAGACAAATATCTGTAGACCTACCACACTGATTGTTTAGCGACCCCCCTGCAGGTGGGGAGCCGAGGTCTAGAACATCAATCCTTGTATGGGTCCTTGTGCTTTATAATATGTGTGCCCAACCCAGTGCACCACCACCTGGCCCCACAATATACTCTTTAATGCAGAAACATGGCCTCTCATCTCTTCTTGACTGGGCACACAACAGGTTCCCAAAGTCCTTTCATCCTGCCCCTTTGCCTCCTTATTCAGAGTCCTTTGCTTTGATGTAATATACCACATTCAGTCTACGTTTCACCTTATGTTTTCCCCTACAATGCTTTGTTCTTTCTCTGCTCCGCTTTTTAATTTTTATTAGTGATTCAATATTGACTTACAAAATTATGAGATGACAGGGGTAAAATTCTGCATCATTCCCACCATCACAGTCCTGTGCCCCGATTCTCTCCATTGGAAACTGCAGTGGTCACAGATATGAGTTGAAAAAAAATATATATCCATTTACTCTATGGTCCTGCCTTCTCTTCCTGTCTAAGTCATACCCACCCCTACCGGTACTTCTGAATATCCTTTCTTTTTTCCTCTTCTCTCTCTCTCTAGGTCTTGATGAAATTGGAATTCAGATCCCTCTGGCCATCTTCCCCTAACATTTCTTCTTCTCTGGGGGTATGGACCAAAAAAATTCTTTTTGGGGTACAGAAGGTGGGAATTCTGGTTTCTATAATTGTTTCTCCACTGGACAGGGACATTGGCAGGTCGAACCATATGCCCAGTCAGTTTCTATCTTTCTCTAATGGGGTAGAGCTCTGGAAAGGTAAAGTTGTGGGGCACATTGGTGAGGTCGTGTGCCCAGGGAAGTGAGGATGGAATCATGATAGCATCTGCAACTTGATGGATGAAAGACAACAGAATATAACGTAGGACAAAATGTTTAATAAAAAGCAACCAAAAAGTAGGAATAGAGAAGATGAGAATAGGAATATTAGGGTGGGAAGAATCTAGGGAATCTGTTTCAGATATGTTCCTAGGGACCTGTGACTTTAGTAATTTTTACTTGAGCTTGATATCTAATAGTCAGGTGGACTAAAAATACTGTCTTGGTATGGTTTCAAAGTTGAAAATAGAACTAGACAGCTAAACTAGGGAGGATGGATCGACCTGTCAATGCCCATGTTCAGCGGGGAAGCAATTACAGAAGTCAGACCTTCAACCTTCTGCATCCCACAATGATCTTGGGTCCATACTCCCAGAGGGTTAAAGAATAGGAAAGCTATGAGGGGAGGAGGTAGGATATGGAGGTATGGTGGTGGGAAGTGTGTGAAGTTGTACCCCTCTTACCCTATGGTTTGGCCAATGTTTCCTTTCTATAAATAAAACATTTTTAAAAAAATGAAAGGGAAGTGGAAAATTTTGAAGGATGCCTCTTAGTTTGCAGCTCTCTCCAGGTCCAGTCTTGAATCGACCTATCAGAGTACTTTTATCTAGAACTAAACAAGAGAAGAGGGAAGTGGCTGAACAGATATAGGGGTATTCAGGGAGAGAAAGGAGTCACTTTCGCAAGGTCTGCACAAGAACACGGTACTCTGAAATGTGGAGGGATATGTACATTTTAGAGAAATCAGACACAAACTAAAAATACATCAACTGCCAGCACAACCAATAAAACTAAGCCCCTCAGTTACAGTTATTTTCCCTCCAAATAGTTTGTGATTTTACCTGGAGGTTGTGTAGCTTATTCCATGAACTTGTCTTCAGTTGTGTGCCATCTATAAATCCTTCTCTAAATGTGTTTCTCCTCTGAGGGAGTCCAAGCCCAAAAGAGCCATGATTAAGTAGTAGAAGGAGAATGAACTTAAGGATGGAGGATTTTACTTATTGTTGAAGATTTTCTTTAATACACTAATAACCCACAGACCCACATGCAATTTTGAAAATGCTGGAAACATAGAACTATCTTCATTAAAGTAAACATCTTTATTTGTTTTGTTCCTGGCTGCAATACAAGTCTATTTAATAACTACACAATTTATTATTAACCTTGAGATTAAGGACACCTGAAAACCTCTCTTAGCTTATTTGAATTTGCCTGAAGCAAATCACGGCTTTTGCCAACCAAGGCAATGGAAAAAAAAAAAAACCTACTGGGAAATAATAAGGCTGTGGATAAGTCAAATTGAAACCACTCCATTGTCCTTATAAACGAGTTAGAAAATGAAATAAAATAGTTACTGCTGCTTTTAGCCATGACAAGTTCTCAGAAAATTCAGAAGGCAAAATGCCAGAACCTTAATCAGTCATCAAGGGAAGCTAAAAGGGCTGGCGAAAATGCTAGAAGCAGCTGACCCTGAAGAGCAGAAGACAGTCACACACAGGGAGGTGAAGAAGAATGGAGACCTTCCAGCCAAGCCCCTTGCCCCCAGGAAGAACCAGCTTCTCAATAGAAGGCAGTCTCCAACTAGCGCTGCCTGGACTGTAATCACCTTGGCAGAGGTCCATTAGGGGAGGAGAGCTCTTTCTAAGGTCAAGGCCACAAAGGGGGACTTACTGATGGGGGAGTGAGGGGGATTAAACCAGTGTGGCCACATGCCATGGACTAAAATGGGCATAGAGATTTTAGCTTTTGGTTTAGTAAAAATATGAAAATGAATTCATGCAATTATAATAAAAAATATTCAGCTATTAATTTTGACTACACGAAAATCAGAGGGGATGGGGAGATAAGGAGAGATACCTGCAGCACTACTTCTTCATAGCTATAAAACTTCCCCCATGCAGGTGGGGACCAGGGGCTTGAATTCAGGTCCTTGTTCACGGTAACATTAGCACTCAACCAAGTGTACCACCACCTGGCACCCATAATTATACTTTTTAGTATACGTTTTCTTCTTTTTTGGGGGGAGGAGGGCATGCCAGGGCTTTATGTATGTGCAATTTCACTATTCTTTTCTTTTTTTTTTTTTTTTGCCACCAGGGTTATCACTGAAGCTTGGTGCCAGTACTATGAATCCACCATTACAGGTGGCCATTTTTTCATTTTTCTTTCTCCTCCTCCTTTTCCTTCTATTTTTCTCCCACCCCTTCCTTTCTTATTGAATAAGACAGAGATAAATTGAGAGAAGAGGGGGAGATAGAGAGGGAAAGAGACAAAGAGACACCTGCAGACATGCTTCACTGCTCATGAAGCTTCCCTCCTGCAAGTGGGCAGTGGAAGCTTCAACCTGGGTTGTAGTGCATGGTAACATGTGCACTTAACCAGGTGTGCCCCTGCCCAGCTCCACAACTTCACTATCTTTGAGTCACTGTTTTCATTTTTATTTTAGAGAGACTATGAGAGACAAAGATAGAGAGGGAGAGACACCAGGGCTTTCTCCAATATTTTGGCAACTCTCATGTTGTTCCAGGGTATAGCAAGGCACCATTCCTACTGGGTGAGCTATCCTTTGACCCACTAATATGATCTTTCAGGCATAGGATTCATGAGGTTAGACTTCAACACTTCTAAAACTTGAAAAGCAGAAGAAAGGACAAGAGGCTGGGTGGTGGTGCAACTGGTTGAGTACACATGTTACAGTGCACAAGGACCCAGGTTTGAGACCACAGTGCTCACCCGCAGGGGGCAAGCTTCGCGAGTGGTGAAGCAGTGCTACAAGTCTCTCTCTCTCTCTCTCTCTCTCTCTCTCCCCCTCCCTCTCCCTCTCCCTCTCCTTCTCCCTCTCTCTCTCACCCCTCTACCTCCCCCTACCTTCTTGATTTCTGGATGTCTCAATCCAATAAAGATAATTATAGGGGCTGGGTGGTGGTGCACTGGGTTAAGTGTACAAAGCACAAGGACCTGTGCAAGGATCCTGGTTCAAGCTCCAAGTTCCTCACCTGCAGGAGGGTCACTTCACAAGCAGTGAAGCAGGTCTGCAGGTGTCTATCATTCTCCCTCTCTATATTCCCCTCTTCTCTCAACTTCTCTCTGTCTCATCCAATAAAAATGGAGGGGGAATAACCACCAGGAGTAGTGGATTGGTAGTACTATCACTGAGCCCCGGCAATAACTCTGGAGGCAAAAAAAAAAAAAAAAAAGATAGGGGAGTCGGCTGTAGCGCAGCGGGTTAAGCACAGGTGGCGCAAAGCACAAGGACCGGCATAAGGATCCCGGTTCGAACCCCGGCTCCCCACCTACAGGGGAGTCGCAGGTGTCTATCTTTCTCTCCTCTTCTCTGTCTTCCCTCCTCTCTCCATTTCTCTCTGTCCTATCCAACAACTACAACAATAAAACAACAAGGGCAACAAAAGGGAATAAATAAATAAAATAAATATTAAAAAAAGATTTAAAAAAGATAATTATAAAAAATTTAAAAAGAGCTGAATAAAGGACAAAGGGGGTGGGGGTGTTTTCTGTGATAGCCAAGAGCCCCACCCCCTGTGATTGTGAAGGTGGGAACTGGAATCCTCAGGAGGGCAGTCCACTCCCTAGCTTTAGCAGATGTTCTCTGTCAATTCAGTCCTCATTATCCTGGGTATTACTATTGGGCTGCCCTAAAGTAATCCAGATACCAGTCCTTCTTCCAGCAACATTGTGCATTCTTTAATAACATGCCATGGGGGATGGGGATCCTATAGAATCTGCACCCCACAAAGCTAGCTGGAGGTCTGGAATGTCAGTGGAGCACATCTGGGAGCCCTTGTCTCCCAAATTGTCTTAGAGAGATCTGAAGAGTGAAGCTGAACTGGGAGTCAGCATCGCTGAGAAGTGAGGAGATGAGAGGCCCTTGAAGGAGCCCAGAAAGCTAGCTGGGATAACGATCAGACAAAAGCTTCCAGAGTGGAGAGAAGCCATTTCTGACAGCTTGGGGGACTTGTCACTGTGGTTTTTTCTGGACTTTATCCTTTTTAATTGCATTAGATTTCAATCTACCGCAATTTGTGTGTGGGGGTAGGTGGTGGTGGTGGTTGTTGGTAGTGGTAATATCTGCCCAGTTCAGATGCCACTGGCTCAGAATGAATGCTGCTGGAAGGCCAGAGTAGTGTTCAGAAACAGCCCTTGGGAAATCGTGAGACTTTCCTTCATGTCTGATTGTATTTCCAGTCAAAGCCAGGGGATGCCTGACAGGGACTCGTGGACTCCTCAGAATGGGCTGCTTACAGAATCAAGAACTCTTTCCATCTGCTTTCATCCAAGTTGCATAGCACAACTTATCATGAAGAGCAGCAACTTAATTTCTCAATTTACCAAATATCAAATGTATTAGTATCTACTGCAATATTATTTTGACTAGTGACTCAGTCATGACATGCAAAATTATAAGGATCTAGGGGCAATGTTTTACACCACACCTAGTACCTCCCTCTCCTCTATCACCAGCATAGTTCTCACAAAGTCTGAGAGTTCAGCTGTTTTCCCCCAGCCTCCAAGTTCATATGTGTTAATTCTCTCTATTCCACATATGAGTGAAAGCATCCGGTACTTGTCTTTCCCCTCTTTATTTCACTGAGCACAGTCATCTCCAGTTCTGTCAGTTCTATTTTAACAGACACAAAGAAAGATGTCAGATACACTGTTGTTGGGAAATGATATGGAAAGTTCAAAGAAATAGAAATGGAAATACTTCCAGAGACATTTATTTGAAGGATATAAGAACAGTGATTTGAAAGGCTACCTGCATCCCTGTGTCCATAGCTACATTACAGACAATTACCAAAATATGGAAGCAACCTACATGCCCACTGCTGGAAGACTAGATAAGGAAGTTGTGGGGTAAATACTCAGTGGAATACTACTGTGCCATTAAAAACATATCATTATCTCTTTATACTTCACCTAGTGGCCATTAACTTAGAATAATACCCATTTTATATCAAAGTCACATCAAATAAGACCTTCCTCGAAGTCAGAGCATCCCCTCTCAACTTCATCTCAGCCTCATATGGAGGTCAGTAGAGCAAAGTTTTCAGAGTAGTTTAAGTAGTTTTTAAAATAGCAAACTATTTTGATCTCATTTTTTACATGGTGTCAGTTAATGAAACTGGAGTCTCACACATGAGTGATAACACTCACTAATGTCCCCGGCCTAATTTTTTTTTACATGTATTTTAGAGAGAGAAAGAGAAGAGAGAAAGAAGTCAGAGCACTGCTTTATCACATATGGTGCTGGTGATCGAACCCAGGGCCTCATACATAGTAACATTTACACTTTACCCACTGAGCCATCTTCTGGTCCCTATCTCTTCAATTTTCCATCTTAATTATATATAAATTACTATTGTCATCTGACAAAATTAATAACTGACCTTATTCCTTTTATTCCTAGAGAAATGTTTTTAATTCTCTCAAATACCTCAACTCAGCTTCCCATTCAGATGCAAATAGTTATAATCATGTTGATGGTGACAGAGCAGAGTAGAAAAATTATAAATGTGGGTTCCGGTCACACAATGGGAAAGTGCTCAGCTAACATCTCTTAACATCTCAGTTTTCACACTTGTCAAATGAAGAGCCTGGCAGTGCCCAGTTATAGGCATGCTGAGGAGGATAGATGAGAAAGGCCAGAGAACTTCCACAGCCAGCGCCACTAGGGCAGGTAGTCCTGCTAAGGAGTCTGCTATTATTTTCTCAGTTTCCACCTGCCACAAGATACCTTACAGCCACCACTCTGCCTGCAGTGTCTCAGCCACAAGCTGCCCACAGTGGTCTTTCCTGTAAAGGACACAGTCATAGACCTTTTGGATGTGGTGTTGATGGGTCCTGCTGTTTTAGACTTTGGTCTCCTGGGTAGTAAGAACTTTCCTGCACACAGAATGTTATTGGGGATCTGACCTGGGCCATGGAAGAGGAGGACTAGCTCACAGTGCAGAAGGAACAGGTGTGTCTCGATGAACGCCAGGGGGAGCAGAGGAGTGCTGGCCCATCCAACCACCAGCTGCTTCAAGCTTCTATTGAGACAGAACAAATCACAGGACAAGCATGTAGGGACCATTAGAAAATTCACGCAAAATTACAAGAGGCTACAGCAAGGTAGGTGTTCCTCCCTCGCTCCATGGGATAACTGTAGTAGCATTTTACTGGTTCTGTTGTATAATAATAATGTAATTATATAATAATATGTTCCATATTTAGCTTATTATATGTCAGACTCAGAAATCTGTTTGTCACATGTGCCCATGGCCAATTATTCCTCTGTGCCAATGCAAGCCCCTTCATTCTGTTCTACCCACCACATGTGGACAAATTGCTCTCAATTGTAGCGCAGTTATCCCTCGCCAAACTCCTACCACAATGCAAATTCTGCCTCTCACTTGATTTGATTTGCTCTTCCCTTCCTGGACCACATCCTCATCACCCAGCACAATCATGGTTCAGGAAGTAAGTGCAATTCCCTCAAGTCACTTGGCCAGTCCCAGCCATGGGCTGAGTTTTCACTTTAACAAGAAACTCTATTGCTTTTCTGATTCAACTCAGCCCCAGTGCCTCTAGGTTGCACTCTATTCACATGCAGTAAGTTGTGTATTTTAACATTCTTCTCCAGGGCCATGCCTGATGCTCCTTGTTGGTTTCTACACACAGATAAGGATCCATCCACCTCCAGACTAACTGGACCATTGAATTTCTCTCTTTTTCCCAGATAAAACAGTAAGACCTTGTCAGCAGAACAAACAAATAGCAAAGGGTTTTATATGAGCCAAAAGAGATTACAGACAATATTTTCAGTGGAAAAAAAAAAGAAAAAAAAAACTAGGCATTTGGCCATTGCGATTCCACTTCACGCCAGTGAGAATGGCCTTCATCAACAAAATGGGAAGTGACGGGCATTGGCAATGATGTAGAAAGAGAAGAACTCTGTTACACTGCCTCTGGGGATGCAAACTGGTGCAGCCATTATGGAAAACAGTAGGGAGAGTGCCTAGCCAAATAGAAATGGGAAAAGCACTCTTGGGCATTTATCCAAAAGGCATGAATATAATCATTCATATATACACCCATGTTCATAGCTGTATTATTCACAATAGTCAAAATATAGACACAGCCTAAATGCCTCTCCACAGATGACTGGATGAAGAAGTTCTGGGGTACACACCCAATGGAGTACTATTCTCAAATTTAAGAAAAGATGGTATTGTGTTCTAGGACAAAATGGGTAGGACTGGAGGTGATTATGTTAGTAAAATAAATAACAAAGTGGCAGTTTCACTCAGATATGGAATGTATAAAGCATTGATACAGATGAACTTGCTAAAAGAGAAAAGAAAAAAAGGAAAGGAAAGGAAAGGAAAGGAAAGGAAAGGAAAGGAAAGGAAAGGAAAGGAAAGGAAAGGAAAAGAAAGGAAAAGTAGCTGAATCATCTCCAAGACTTTGGGAGAACTGTGATGGGCATCACTGGGGGTGGGGGCAGGACTTTGGGTGGCAGATATCCCCTGATATCTTATAATCTTGCAGCTCATTACTAAAGAACTGATTAAAAATGTGGGAGGAGGCCAAGCACTGGTGCACCTGATTGAACGTACATGTGACACTTCACAAAGACCTGGGTTCAAGGCTCCAGTCCACACCTGCAGAAGAAAAGCTCCACAAATGGTGAAGCAGTGCTGCAGCTCGCTCACTTTTTCTCTCTCCCTATCACTCTCCTTTCTCATTTTCTCTCTGTCCTAGCAAATAAACAAATCAGGGGGAAAAAATAGGCATTGGACTGGGGAGATTAATCAGCTGAAGCACCCAAGTTCCCAAGTTCAATCCCAGAACCATGACATCACAACAAGCTAGAGCTAAGCAGTGGTCTGGTAAATAACAACAGCAACAACAAAAGTAGAAAAGAGGACCCCAGTTCAAGCCCCCAGCTCCCCACCTGCAGGGGGGGTCACTTCATAGGCGGTGAAGCAGGTCTGCAGGTGTCTGTCTTTCTCTCCCCCTCTCTGTCTTCCCCTCCTCTCTCCATTTCTCTCTGTCCTATCCAAGAACGAACAACGTCAATGACGGCAATAATAATAACCACAATGAGGCTACAACAACAAGGGCAACAAAAGGGGGGAAAATGGCCTCCAGGAGCGGTGGATTCATGGTGCAGGCACTGAGCCCAGCAATAACCCTGGAGGGAAAAAAAAGTAGAAAAGAAAAACTAGGCCTGGTCTGCTGAGTCCTTGTAGTCTATGCAACTCTACGAGACCTGTGCTTCTCACTGTCTTTGATCTATTTTTTATAGCTGCAAGTTTTAAAAAACTCAAAATGCAAGTATGTGAGAGACCAAACATATCTCACTGGGTAGGGCACATGCCTTGCTTTTTTGTAGGGCCCAGGTTTAAGCCCCAGCATCACATAGAAATACCATGGTACTCACTGGAGGAGTCTTTTATGCTGTGTCATCTCTCCCTCTCTCTGTGCCACTCTGTATGAATGAAGAAGCCATTCAGGAGCAGTGAAATTATGCATGTAGGAGACTCAGACCCATGAGAGAGAAAGAAAGGGAGAATGAATGACTGAATGAGTGAATGAATGGGAGGATCACAACTGAGCTTTTTCCAGTGAAGGTGAAACTGATGTAGGGTTTTTCCTGTGCCGTAAGCAAATTTTGCATGTATTACACACATTCATTTATTTTTGCACTCACTCTTGTTTGCCTGCATGCATGTCTGCTCTTCTGAAGCTCCTTTGGACATGCTTTACGTATCTTTAGTCTCCTCATTAATTAGTGAGTGGAACAGAATCTCAATCACTTGTTCATTTTATGTTTGTATAAATGTCAGGCTGAAGCCTTTTTGTTTTCAAAATAAATTGTCATGTAGTAACTTTATTCAACCTTTCTCCCATGGATACTTCTAGGACCTTTGACTCATCTCCAAGGGAATCAGGCTAGACTCAATCAAGTTTCTTTATGTGGTTCCACTAAATGCTAGACCCACTTGGCTTATCTCTAAATTAGGTATGCAAGAATCTATAGGACAAACTTTATCCTGTCTCCTTGGCCTCATCTACGCAGGGTTTGTTTTCTCAGACTAGGCTTCCCTTTCTGCTCTGTTCTGAAATATCCAGATAAGCTCACTTAACACTTTTCTCATTCTTGTCAGTCTTCATGTCTGACAGTACTGATACTTCTAGAAAAGTCATCTTTTGGGGGGCCGGGTGGTAGTGCATCTGGTTAAACACACATAGTACTAAGGGCAAGGACCTGCACAATGTTCTGGGTTCAAAGCCCTGTTCCCCACCTGCCGCAGGAACACTTCACAAGCAGCAAAGCAGGTCTGCAGATGTCTATCTTTCTCTCTCCCTCTCTATTTCCCCCTCCACTCCCAATTTCTTTCTGTCCTGTCTAATAAAAAAAAAAAGAAGAAAAGGGAAAAATGACTTTCAGGAGTAGTGGATTTGTAGTGTTGGCACCGAGCCCCAATGATAAATCCAGAGGCAAAAAAAAAAAAAAAAAAAAGTTACCTTTTTCAAGCCATCTAATTTTGTGGGAAGGAGTCAAAATTTTAGTGAGGGAATTCCATGAGAGTCAAGTTATGGGAAGAAGAAAAGACAGAGAGAGTTGACCTGACAAGATTGCCCATGTGAGCTTGCCAGATTCTTGGCATCTGGAGACTGGCAGGAGTTACCCTCACTTCCCTGCTCATTTTCTAAATGCTCTGTAATACCCATGTGAGTAGATGCTAACTCTGTCTTGTTTATGATGATATCATCTCAATTCTCTGCTGGACTTCTCAGTAAATGTTTTAAGTTGGTAAATGTATAAGTGAAGCAATAAACCAAAACACAAAGATAATAGGGTAGCTGGGAATAACAACTGCTTAGAGAATCCAAGGGAAGACCATCTCTTTCTAATGTAAGAGCCTTTTGCTTATGCCATTCAGTCTCTCTGTTTCCTTGGGCAAGTCATTCTTGTAAGTAAGCACAATGTCCTGTGTCATTAGAACATACACTGTGATCAGAGCATGACTGCTGATGCTGGGTAGAGACAGGGTTTCATGAATAGACAAGATAGTAGCAAGAAGAGAGTTTATCAGATGGGAGAGTTAGACTTATTCATTCTGTATACAAGAATGTCCTATAGATGGATTTCACAACTGGGCAAAGCTATTAATTAAATTGAGTCATTCTGATACACAAAAAGGTAGCATTTGTTCCTCAATTAAGAAACAATTTTTGGGAGAGGAGTTCACTCTTGTTCCCTTGTTCTTGCACTGTCTTAAAAGTGCTCATATCTAGACTTGGCTATGAAATTAAAGCAGTCTAGATATGTTAGTGTGCTATCCAACGCCCTCTATGATATTGACACTGAAGTAACATCATACTTTCATCACTTACTACTTGTTTATAGGTGCCCCACAATTTAGTCAAATTGAACTCATTGTTTTGCATTGTTTCCATTCCCTGTTTGTCTACAGGTTATTATGTCTTTGTCTGGAATACCCTTCCATACTTTCTGAACTCCTCAAAACTTCACAAATTCAAAGCTTCAGGATGCCAACAAACCTTTCCTCTGTAATGCAAAACCTTTGATAAAATCTTTTAGATCAGTCTAAAATGTCTGTATATGATAAAAGTTCAGTGCTCATCTCAGTTAACTACATACCATCATCATGTGCTTCTAAGTACTCTCCTTGAAATATAGAAGAAGGTCTTTTAGAAAAGATAGTTCATGGGGACACAGACCTTTGGTGAGAAAAAGAAAAAAATTGACTATAAACCATTAATCCCTCAATAAAAAAATAAGTAAAATAGAAAAGAAAGAGAGGACGGAAGAAAGACAGAAAGGAAAGATTTATCTGTTAGTTTATTGAGAGAGAGAGTGAAAGAGGCAGCATACCATGAGAGCACTTCCAAGCTCTGCCATGAAGGGATTGAACCTAGGACTTCTGAGATGTCATGTAAGCAGGATGGTGTCGTAACAGGATAAGCTGTCTCCTGGGACCACCATAAGGTCTTCAAGGGCAAGATCTAGCCTAAATACTGCTTGAAGTGCTGAAATCCTTTGCTTAGATGTAGAAGCCCTTCAACAAGGCGACCTTGACTCAATGAATAGATATAAAGACATGTCCATACCATTTGTTACTGCACTGATCCCTGCCAGATGTTAAAGAACAAATTTAGCCTGCTACTAGAATTTCACAGATTGAAACCAACTTCAAAGTCCTTCCCCAAAGAAACTCAGGCTCAAGACCCAGACGTGATCCTGGCAGTTTAGCCTTCTAGAGCTGCGTTAGCTCTCAGCTTCACTGCTGCTGGTCTGCAGGCAGACCTTCAAAGGCTGTGCGTAGGGTCTTCAGGAGATGTGTTGTTGAAAGGAACACGCTCCCCGTACCGACTTCCGCCAGCAGGGCTGCTATAGGGAGAATGTTCCAGATGCATCGCGTGCTCTGAAGACAGCAGTGTTTCCTGAAGTCTTGCTAGACGAGTGGTAGAAGAGTGAGGATGAAAGTGGTCTTCCTAGTCACATGATAAATAAGTGGGCTTCTTTCTCGCCGAGGTGAAAGCTCTTCAATAAGGCTGTCTGAAAGGATTCAAATATCTGTGACAAAGGACACATGCTCATAGCTTCTCTCTCCTAGAACAGACTGTCTGGGGGAGGTTTCAGGCTTCTTCAACCACAGTCCTGACTTGAGCCTGGGGAAGGACGTCATGAACAACTGGGCTGCACCCCAAGACTACCAGTTACTGTGTAACTGCATACTGCTGCCAGGCTGAGGAAGTGGGGGTGATCTCGCATAATCCCTACAAACCAGGGTTCCCCTTGATCTGGGGTCACAACTTTAATTTCACTAGAGCATCAACCCTTGCCTTAGAGTTTAAGCTGTTGACACCACAAGGGAATAGTTGGCTATCAGGTGTATTTGCTCAACTATTATTATTATTATTATTATTATTATTATTATTATTATTACCTCCAGGGTTATCACTGAGGCTCAGTGCCTGCATTACAAATCCACTGCTCTTGGTGGCCATTTTTTTTCCATTTGATTGAATGGGACAGAAACAAATTGAGAGGGAAGGGCAGGGGGAGATAGAGAGGGAGAGGGAGACACCTGCAGACCTGCTTTGCTGCTTGTGAAGCTCCCCTCCCCACCCGCAGTTGGGGAATCAAGGCTTGAACCTGGATCCTTGCGTGAGACCTTGTGCCTTAGTACTGTGTGCACTTAACCAGATGAGCCCCCACCCGCCCCCCATGGGAGCAGATCCATGAGCCCTGCTAGCTGTTGCATGATCAGAACTGCCCCCATTAGTGATGTTGGTGGCTGCCAAACCTCCAGTGGGAAAACCATCTGCCCACTTCTGCAGGAAGCTGACCCCATTGCTGTCCTCTCAAGCAGCCTTCTCTTTCCCTCATTCCAAAGCTAGCTTAGGCCAGTGGTGCCAGTTCTCTGCTTCAATGCGGATCATGCACAAAAAACCTGCAAGCTGACTTCTCAATGTAGAAGACTCAGGGGGGAAACAAAAACCATCTATAAAGGTCTTTTAATTTTTAGCATAAGCTCTGGCTTTACATTGTAAAGTGTATCTCCTCAGTCATCTTGATCTGAAAGCCATTCCATTCCCTAAATTCATCAGCCTTGAAGGCTCCAGCTGCTGAGCCCTTGGCACCTGCAGGGTAGCCCGGGAGGGGCTCTACAAACAGATGGTTTGACTGGAAGCAAGCCTAATAGCACAAATCTCAAGATTTGTTTTTCAAATAAGTGCATGTTATGTGGAAAAAAAAACTTTTTTTTTTTTAACAATGTCAAGAAGCCAGAGAATACTTCTTTGGTTAAAAGGAGGCATATGAGAAATCTATCACAGGGCCTGCAATTTAGACACATGAAGAAAAACAGACTGACCTAGATTTCAAGGAGGGTAGAAATGTAAGAAAATCCTCACTCTAATGAATGCTGTGCCTGCGTTCAGATCAAGGACCTCTTCCAGCTAGAACATTAGTTTCCTTTTTAAAAAATATTTTGTTTATTTTGACTAGACAGAGAAATTGAGAGGGAGGGATGAAATAAAGATAGAGGAGGCCAGAAGGTGACATATCTCATTAAGAGCACACATTACAGTGCGCAAGGATCTGGTTCAAGCCCCTGGTTCCCATCTGCAGGGGGAAAGCTCCTTGAGTGGTGAAGCAGGGTTTCAGGTGTCTCTCTGTCTCTTTCCCTCTTTCTATCTCCCCCTTCTCCTCCCAATTTCTGTCTATCCAATAATAAATAAATAAATAAATAAACAAATGTTCTTTTAAAGTAATTGAAATAGAGAGAGGCTGAGAAGGGCCAGGTGATGGCACATCCGGTTGAGCACACATGTTATAGTGTGCAAGAACCTGGGTTCAAACCCCGGTCCCCACCTTCAGGGGGAAAGCTTTGCAAGTGATGAAGCAGGGCTACAGGTATCTCTCTGTCTCTCTCCCTCTCCACTTACCCTTCCCTCTTGATTTCTGTTTGTATCTATCTAGTAAATAAATAAAGATAAGAAAAATTTTTAAATAGAGAGACTCAGAGACCTGCAGTTCTGTTTTACCACTCATGAAGCTTCCTCCCTATAGGTGGGGGACAGGGAGCTTGAACCTGGGTCCTTGCGCACTGCAATGTGTACACTCTGCCAGGTGTGTCACCACTGGGCCCCAAATTATTTGTTTCCAATGAAGAAGTGTTTCTGGTCTCAGGTGTTGGTGGACAGACTGCTCTAAATATAGCTTTAAATCTGTGAGGTCACAAAAGTGAGTGAAGGCAGAACTGGGTTTGGCATTAGCAGACAGGAACTCTGGGTCACACTCTGTTGAACCCTTGCTTCCAAGCCCTTGGGCCTACTGTCATGTTCCCTGTCACCTGGACTGGTAATAGAGTCATAGCTGGTAGCAATATTGAGCAGTGGCTAATGTCTCTGCCTTCAGAGATGGGTGTCAGCATGGAGGAAGCACGTGGAACACGCTGCCCCTGGACAGCGAGCAGCAGGTAAGAGGAGCCCCTCCTTCCATCACAGTCATTCTGGCCACACACAGAATTCCCAATTGTGGTTTCCAGTAGCTTCCAAGGAGAAGAGAACACTAGATCCTCTCCACCTTAAGTACAAGTGAAACCTTAAGTTATCAAGGCATATCCATGAGAGAGTTTGCTAAAAAACAAAACAAAGATCCCCAATAAGACTCAAAGGTATTTTCCCATTATGAATTTTGATGAAAAACATTAAGTTGTATCAGAGAGAATCAAATAGAGAACTTAGTTACCTTTGGATAGGCAAATAGGACCCTTCAAGAAGAGATATTTTCCACCAGGGCTGAGCGGTGGTGAATCCTGTTCACATATGTTACCATGTCCAAGGACCTGAGTTCAAGTCCTTGGTCTACTTATGGAGGTGAAACTCCCTCTAATTCCCCCTTTCCCTCTCAATTTCTTTTTGTCCTATAAAACAAAATAAATAAGTACAAGGCAAAATGCCATCTTACAAAGGTCTGAGATTTCAGTGCATATGTAAATTTCTTTTTTTTAATATTTATTTTATTTATTCCCTTTTGTTGCCCTTGTTGTTTTATTGTTGTAGTTATTATTGTTGTAGTTGTTGTTGGATAGGACAGAGAGAAATGGAGAGAGGAGGGGAAGACAGAGAGGAGGAGAGACAGATAGATACCTGCAGACCTGCTTCACTGCCTGTAAAGCGACTCCCCTGCAGGTGGGGAGCCGGGGTTCGAACCGGGATCCTTATGCCGGTTCTTGTGCTTTGCACCACCTGCGCTTAACCCACTGCGCTACAGCCTGACTCCCGCATATGTAAATTTCAAAGTGAGCTGAGTTCCAGATTTATACTGCAAAATGCCGAAATAATGGTGCTTGATTTTCCTAAACCTCTCACTGAATTCTGAAGGTGCATCTATAATTAGATCTTTAGTAGGTGAAAGATGAGCCACATGCCCTGGAACTAGGTGCACTTTTAGCTGGGGCAGCAGTGAACAGTGGGGAATGAAATAAAAGGAACAGGGGTGGTGGCCTCATGTCTGTCTAACCATCCTCTGGGGAAGCTTGGGCGAGTCTCTTAACTCCTAGCCTCAGCCATCCCATCTGTAAAGTGTTCTTACTGCCCTGCTCACCTCTGACGTGATACAATAGGAGACAACACGGGCTAAAAGCACATTGTACATTCTCTCTGCTCTTTTGAATCTATACAGGTTGGTCTTTCAGACCCAGAATCCTCTGAAAAAGTAGCTGTAGTGGAAGACTGGTTTAATCATTCAGTCCTTCTGAGTTTTATAGTGGAATATACAGAACATGGCATATCCTCACAGATTTACTCAATTTTTTATTCAGGCAAAATTATTACTCTCCTGTGAGGTTCTATTTCATCACTCCAGTCACCATCAGGGATATGAAGGACCCCATTTCTGAGCTATATATTCCTCAAGCTGCTTCTCTTAGATACTTCTGAGGGAGGACTGTAACTGGCACTTCAGAAGACACAACTTATGACACAACAATGTCTTCCTTCCTTCCTTCCTTCCTTCCTTCCTTCCTTCCTTCCTTCCTTCCTTTCTTTTTTCCTTTCTTTCCCTCTGTCCTTTCCTTCCTTTTCCATAAATGTTAGTAATTTTACAGGGATTTATAGGAATTTAAAATTCAGGGGTATAATTTCACACCATGCTCACCACCAAAGTTCTGTGTCCCCTCCAAAAATTAATAACAATAACAAGTACCATAGTTCTTCCAAAATCTTACAGCCCACAGTCTTTAAAATATCCCATTTTATCACTGAAAAATGGTGTTCCACTTGACTCTGCATGTCCTGAGCTTGTAAAACAAAATTTCCAAGCTAGAAAAAAAACTTTGAATAATATTGCTTTATTATTATTTCCAGCAAAATGAATTCCACATAAACCACACCCATCTCCTCCTGAGTGTCCCCACACTTCCTCAGAATCCAAAAGTAGCTTAAGAATGACTCCCTCAAATCCCATCTGTCCTTGGGGGAACACTGCAGTTCAATAAACATGTCTAAAACCAGAATTGTAGAAAACGCTCATTAGGAGGGGAAAATCCTTTAGTTGACTCTTCCCATGACCAAATTTGACCCTGGGGCAGGTTGGTTCACTGACTCAGTTTACATCTCAAGAGCCACCTACCTAAAGAGCCATGTTGTCCTGGCCATAAGGGAGTGAGCCACAGAGGCTTTGCTGTGACTGCTCTGAAATGGCTCTGGAGAACCACTTCCTGTACTGCTCTGCTCATGGGAGAGGCTCCAGCTGGCACTGTTCAGTCGTTTTTTCTCCAGGTATAGTCTGTAAATTGGTCACCTAGGCCACTGGGTGCTAGGTCTCTGGGTGAACAGTGCTGAGGGTTCAGTCCTAACCAGCCTCATGGCAGAAAACCAGTGTGAGGAGGGTGACTTGTAGCCCCTCCGGGAAGAGGGGAAATGACACATGTGCCAGGAAAGGCTGGCCTGGTCTCCCACTGAGGTGCTCTGCAGAATCCGCCTGTACAATCCATTGCCAGCCCTGTGCAGGGCAGGAGAGGGGGGATGCGAAACATAAAAAACACACAGCTGAAAGGCAGAGTCGCAACTGCAAACAGCCCCACCAGGCTTCATCTGCTGCGAGTGTTTGAAGTCTGCAGACAGGGGCCTGTGCCAGTCCCCTCTGATTTCTCGCACTGGAGCTCATCAGCAGTGGAATGCAGAGACGAAGCCTCCCTCCAGCGAGGGTCTGCTGTCAGGAAGCAAAGCCAGGTCCCTGGGAGGGGGCATCTCAAGCCCTGTGACCCAGCTGGCTCCCAAGCACAAGCCAGTCACAAGGTGAGCTATTGGCTGTGCTACCACCCAGGGGAGGGCTGCTGTGATTGCTACTTGGAGGAAATGCAAGAACGTGATGAGGGGAGACAGGCTTCATAGAGGGCAGACAGAGGAAGGAGGAGCTTCTTAGCAGCCTCAAGAGGAAGTCAGGGGCGTTATCTGGGGCCTCTGAGAGATGCTCTGTGAGACTGATTCTAGATGATCCATTCTTGTTTTCCTGTGCAGTGCCATCTTGGGGAGGGGTGATCAGTTTGCACGGAGCTGCCCTCTGTTGGCCCCATAACATCACCACTTCTATCCTTCTGCATTACCAGGAGAGCAGGAGCTCCAACTGCTAAGACAGCCTCAACCACTAAAACCACCCACTCAGAGCATTCTAAAGATACTAGGAATTCCTGTGATAGCCAGCCAACCAAAGTACAGATACTTCTTTCTTTATTATTCATTTTTTCCCTTTCGTTGCCCTTGTTTTTTATTGTTGTTGTAGTTATTATTGTTGTTGTTGATGTCTTCCTTGTTGGATAGGACAGAGAAATGAAGAGAGGAGGGGAAGACAGAGAGGAGGAGAGAAAGACAGACACCTGCAGAACTGCTTCACCACCTGTGAAGTGACTCCCTTGCAGGTCGGGGGCAGGGGGAGCCAGGGCTCAAACCGGGATCCCTACGCCTGTCCTTGTGCTTTGCACCATGTGTACTTAACCTGCTACGCTACCACTCGACCCCCACACAGACGCTTCTTAACCTCTTCTGGATGAGTCCCTGGATCTGGGCTTCCCAATCATTTCTCAAGAGCTTTCTAGTCCCGAATGCTATGGAAATACAGGCTCAGATTTTCATTCTATTATAAAAGTTTAGATCTGTAGATTCATCCATGTTCACAATAAGGATCGTAAATTCCTCGGCAAGTCCAACAACAATGTCATATTTATTTCCCACCATCTAGCCCTTACTTAACCATCAGAGTCATCAAATGAAGTTGGAGAGAGGTCCCCATCTCTCTCTCTCTCTCTCTCTCTCTTTTTCTCTTTCTCTCATTGTCACTCACTATTTCACTCATTTGCCTGGTATATTTTGAGACTTACAAGTATTTTTTTGAGACTTTCTGTGTATTAGTTCTGTTCCAGCTGCAGATTGAGGCCTGCCTAAAAGAAGATTCATGAAGAAATGGTTTGGCTTTCAACAGACAAAACCTAAGCTCATTGGTTTAAAAAATTCCTAGTAAGTTATCTGAGAATTTACATACTTCCTCCAAAACCACACACACACACCCAAAGGAGGTTTTGAAATAATCTGTTTATTTTTTAGGCTTCTGGTTTACAGCATAAACTAAAGACTTGTAATGCAAGGGAGAGGACAGGGACTTGTTTCTCTTTGACTCTCTATACAAGAACAAGTATTAGAAATCACTTAGAAGGCAACCAGAAGAAAAAACTTAAAGGTGGAAAGCTAACGAAAATTAAAGGTGGAAAGCTAAAGAAAATGCAGAACTTCTGTCTCTTGCAAATACAAGTCAGTGTGTCTTGCAAAATCTCACCGAACAGAATGCTGCACAGAGCCCAAAGACTTCAAATGAATGTCCATAGAGTATTATTATTCATAGTAGCCACAAATGAAGGCAACCCTGTGATCCACTAATGATAAAAGAAGATGTACCCATCCTACAGAATACCATACATTATAAAAAGGAACAAATTCACAATTATAACCTCCTATCTGTCAACAGAGATAAATTGCCTTTAGTTTAGAGCCCTGTGTGTTCATACTTGAGTGGTGTGATGTTAGTACAATGTGAGGAGAAAAAAGAAAAAGCAATCCTACTAGAAACATAACGACCATCAGTTTATAAAGCAGCAGGATACAAAATTTTTAAATCTAACTAAAAAAATATGAGGAAGACAATTTGGGAAACTCCTGATCTCCCCCTCAGGCATGGTCTTAGGAACTCTGTACTGAGGAAGAAACTGTTGATGTGGAAGTTGAGGATATGCCTAGAGACAGTGATTTCATCTTTGGCAAAGACTTAAGAAAAGAATTGAAACAAAGTTGAGGGGTCAGGTGGTGGTGCACGGCATTGAGAGCATTGTTACAGTGTGCAAGGACCCTGATTCAAGCTCCCAACCCCAAGTGCAGGGGGGTAAGATTACAAGCAAAGCAGTGCAGCAGGTGTGTGTACGTGTCTCTCTCTAGCTCCCCTTTTCTTCTCAATTTCTCTCTGTCTCTATAAAAAAAATAAAGAACGAAACATAGGGAGTAATCAGTGGATGGTAACAGGTTAATAGCTTGATACTGTCATTGCCATAAGCATTTACATTTTAACAAGGGATTAAGTATTTTTAGTGGCTGTGTTTCTTTTCTTTTCTTTTTCTCTTTGTCTCCAGAGTTATTGCCGGGGCTCAGCAATAACTCATTGGCAAACGCTAGAAGAAGAAGAAGTACCAGCACTATGAATCCATAGCTCCTGGAGGCCATTTATGTTTTAACTTTACTTTACAGGGTAGGACAAAGAGAAATTGAGAGAGGAGGAGAAGATAAGAGACGGGGAGAGAAAAACAGACACCTGCAGACCTGCTTCACCACTTGTGAAGTGACCTTCCTGAAGGTGGGGAGCCGGAACTTGAACCAGGATCCTTGTGCAGGTCCTTGCACTTCATACTATGTGTGTTTAACCCTATGTGCTACTGCCTAGCCCCAAAGTGGCTGTATTTATATGCCATTTGACACTGTCAGATATATGAACATGACTGATTCTCATGCTTTCTCTAAAACTAAACTCCATTTAACATGTAAGATGTGAGATATACAGGCATTGAATTGTTTATACCACTTAACTCTTGAAAGTAATTTGCTGTCTTATAAACCCCCATTAGGTAACATATATTTCGATGAAATAAGACACAATATGTATTTCATTATTAACAGTTAGACCCATGGCTCTTTGTTTCATCAAAGGATAGTAAAAAAACAGAATTGGAAGTAATTGCAAACAGCTTAAAAATACAATTCACTAGACTATAGAGTTAAACAAAAAGCCATGTTTAAGTGGTCTAGAATAGTGAGAATTAATTATTAAATGATAAATAGTACCTCATAAATGATCAGTTTTCTATTTCAGTAACCTCAACATATATATATATATATATATATATATATATATATATATATATATTCACAGAGGAGAATAAACACACTTCACCTGATTAATTAAATTTGTTCCTTTTTATTTTCTTTTTTCCCCCTAGAGCACTGCTCAGTTCTGGCTCATGGTGGTTAAACCTGAACCAGAAGCAGAAAGACTGCTGAAATAAAGAAAGGAAAATCCAGAATGCAAAATTACAGAAAGCAATCTATCAGCTGCCCTAGCAGGAGTCCTAATGTTTCTTCCCAGTGAAGCCATAATAAACAACACTCTCCCCAAAGAGCTGCAACACCTGCTACTGATTTTTTTTCTTCCTTCAAATTGTAAGTCCTTGTTGGAATTCTCCAAACAGAAGAGGACTCTGGCTGTTGCTTTGAGACAGCTGGGGAATATGCTCTCAAGATGCACTGAGCAGCCAGATGGCGGCCTGAACAGAGGGATGGGTGTGGGGAGGAAACCAGGACAGACAGACCAAACCAGTGACAGAGAGAAGAACAGAGGCAGCCACCTGGAAAGGTGGAAAACGAGAGACACGGACAGAAGAAACTCCAGATTCAATTACTAGCTCCCCTCGCTGGTCCCCAAAGCCCAGACCCCTATTTGGGATTTAATAAAGCCTCAATAAGCCTCTTGCCCTGAGCCCCCTTTTGTGCTTAATTGTTAAAACCTCATAAGCAATTGGAAGGAAATATAATCCACATGTTTCTGCTTATTTACACTTAAATCATCAGAATACGGTATGCTGACCCCCATTTGTCATTTACAGAAATTTAAGAGACTTACAGAAATCTCAGAGTGGGGAGGATGGAGGAAGACTGTCTCAACCCCTCCTCCACTCCTTTGTGGTCCTCAAGTAAATAAGCACATTTGAATTCAAGACTCTGAAGCTCAGGCTGGAGCAGAAATTTGCAGGAACTTTCAAAACAAAGTTTCCCTCCTTTGGAGGTACAGCTTGTGTGAACAACCTTTCCCAGGCTGCTTTGCCCCGGCTCTTGTTCTAGCTTCCAGTAGGCAAGGTTAGGTGCACTGGTCTTTTTCTTTCTTTAGCTCCACTTTCTCAAGACTCTCCTCTAGACACTTGGCTTTCATACCCAGCATGTTAATACCAAATACCTGCCTCTGGTACTGACCTCCCCGTGAGTGTCCATCTTGTAGAGTCTGGTTTCTGCCTGGCATCTACACTGACAGTCACGCATGTACCTCAAATCTGACTTTCCGCAATGTCATACGAGATGTCATGTTTGCCCATGCCTCAAAATGGAAAAAAAAATTAAAACATGATGCAGAAAGAATGGCATTTTTTGACTCTTGTCTGTGTGAAGCATAGCCTTGATCCAATCTATTCTTTCTTCTAGGAAAAAAAAAAAAGAGTAGAAGTTTATTTGTGTGAAAGAGAGAGAGAGAGAGAGATCACAGCACCCTTCTGGAGAATACCCCTTCCTTTCAACCAGGCTACATGCTTGGCACTTGCAGGGATCACCTTCAATGATGCACCTTTTGGGGGGGGGCTAAGACTGAGGGTCACAGAGTTTCACAAGTGCCAGGGTGAACATTTCACAACACAACTTCCGATTTTATTCCCAAATATTCCTGCAGAAATGATTTTGCCTGGGTTTGCCTTTTGGCAGAAGTGTGATTGGGGTTCTGATCTGTGTCATTTTTCCATATCTAAAGAGATAGTCAGGACAAAAGAACCAAGACATAAAGGACAACCACAAATGCTGTATAAACAAGCTAAGCAGTTGGCGACTCTCCTTTCCATCCTCACTTGACCTTTCCCTCTTCTTGTTAGAAAACCTTTTGTCTTTGGCTCTGAATCCTCAGACTGCCCTATGTCAACTTGCCTGCTTCCTTTCTGTCCACTGGAACATTCAAACCACCAGATCCCCATGTTCAGCAGACAGAAGTGTGGAAAGGTTCACAACGTTTATATTGTTGTCCTAGATAGGTCCCGATTACATTATCTACTGTAATGCTACTGCTTACTATTTATAAATGACGTGTGTTAGCTGATAAGGGGCCGCCATGTGTACAGCCAGGCTGGAGAGCCAGCACCAAGAAGGCTCTGGTTCTGTGGTGTGTCTTCCTCTTTCTCTGACTGAAGGAACAGTTCACCAAGAGTGGCAGAATGGTGCATGGATGTGAGGCTCTGACGCCACGAAAAATAAAACCCAAGTTGTACTCTTGTATTCATCTTTCCTGTTTAATTGCTGTCGGGCTGCGACGTGCACAATTTCCCAGCAAATTATCTCTTTCTTTTTTTTTTTTTTTCTTGCCACTATGGCTTCACTGGGACTTCATACCTGCAGGCTTCCATGACTCCTTATGACTTTTTTTTGTTGTGTTTTATTTCATGTAGAGGATAAACAGAGAGAGGGAGAGAGAAAAGGAGAGATGAAGAGAGGAAAGGTACCACAGCACTGCTTCACCACTCACGAAGTGTAACCTTAACTTCATGCTCTCATGTGATGACTGGGGGCTTGATCCTGAGTCCTTGCACATGCAAAGGGAATATTTTAGAAGGTGAGCTTTCTCCTGGCCCCAAATTATCCAATTTTTTAAACTGAGGTGTGATTAATATATCAATCAACATTTCAGTGCAATTCAAAGTGACTGCAACAGAAGCAGTGATTCCTCCAACAGGAAGACAGATAGGATGGAGCTCACAGCAAAAGTGAACACATGAAATGGACATGTTTCCCTTGGCAAGCCGCTGCCCTGACTGCACTGGATAGGGAAGATTTACTCTGTAATTTTCCTAAAATGAAATGAGTCCCTCATGTTCTTGTACGCAACTTTCCACGATGGTCTCTGTGTGCTGCCCAACACATACTGTCCTGCTCTGTTGGTGAGACTTGCAAATTGCTAGTTAGAGTCCTTCTGAATTTGTTGTTGGTAGTTGAGCAATCATTTTTACTACAGATGCATACTGGCAGTCAGCCCCAAGCCTGTATACGTTCCTCTCCAAGCTTCCTGCCTAGTTAGCGAAACTCACTTTCTTAAGGCTAGATCCTCTTCCACTGTGCTTTGACACCCCCAGCCCCTAGCTGATCTCTGGCCTGATACCACATTTAGCCAAAAGACACAGAGGTATATGTGGTAATGAGAGACAGACTCTCTGTATCCCCAACATTTTGCCCATTGTGCATCACACAAAGGTATGGCCATTTCTCAGTCACATACAATGGCATCTTCATGCTAAAATGATCAGCTCATGTTATAAGTCAATATACATAATGAATCACATGGGGGGTGTGATATTTCCAAATAATCTTCTTTGGGAAATCCCTGAGTTTAGAGGCTCTGGAGGCAGCACACCTGGTTAAGTGCCCATGTTACCATGTGCAAGGACCTGGGTCCCTAACTGCAAAGGGAAGTTTCACAAGCAGTGAAGCAGGATTGCAAGTCTCTCTCTCTCTCTCTCTCTTCTTCCCTCTCAATTTTTCTTTGTCCTATAAAATAAAATAATTTTAAAAAGAGAAAAAAGAAAATGCCTGCATCAGGAACAACATCATAAACCCTCTTGTGGGCCTCTACAGGACCTTGCCTTCAATTTGGAACAAGAATGGTAGGGACTGTCCCACTCCCTGATGGGAAGCTGGGACAACATCATACTCTGCCACTTGAGGCAGACAGGCCTTGCAATGAGCGCAGCCTAGAATGTTCCTAGCTATGACCACAGAATGTGAGCTCAGACCTACAGGGATGCAGAGGTTGCACAGGCTCCTGTGCTGAATCTGGGCTCCTGATCAGACTGATGAGGTTTACAGTTAATGGTATGTATATACTTTTCCCATGTTTGGGAGCTACTCTCTTCCGTGATCCAGCTTTCTGGATTCAACTCTGACACCATTTCCCCAGATAATACCTTTGGTTCACCTGCATGTTAGCTGTCAGGTTCAGGCAGAAATTAGACATGGGCCACTTGGAACATGCCTAAAATAGACCTACTAGCTTTGTCCAAAATAAAGACCCCAAATCTCATTTGCTATATTCTTACCTTTAGATTCCTGATTATTAAACAATTTGCTCTTTATATCTTAATGCTTTTCAGCCACCAAGTTGCAGATGCTACCATGACACCAACCTGACTTCCCTGGACAGAGGACTTCACCAATATGTCCTGGAACCCCATCTTTCCAGAGCCCTATCCTACTAGGAAAAAATAGAAACAGGCTGAGAATATGGATTAACTTGTCAATGTCCATGTCCAGAGGAGAAGTAATTACAGAAGCTAGACCTTCTGTATCCCATAATGATCCTGGGTCCATGTTCCCAGAGAGATAAAGAATAGGAAAGCTTCTAATGGAGGGGATGGGATACAGAACTCTGGAGGTGGGAACTGTATAGAATTGTACCCCTCTTATCCTACAGTCTTGTCCATCATTATTAAATCAATAAGAAGAAAAGAAAAGGAAAGGAAAGGAAATAAAAGAAAAAAGAAAGAAAATACCCGAGTTTATAAAGCCCCAGTTTCCCTGATCCTATGTGATTTGGAATAAAAATAAGAGATACGGGGCAGAGGGGCGGGGGATTTCATTCACTCACCACCACATATGAGACTCCCAACTAGTTTCAATGAGTAAACCTGGTCCCCAAGATGCCCTGCAAAATTCAGCCGTGCTCTTCTGGGTTAGGAGGGTTCTGGCAATGCTGGACCACAGGTCGCCAAAGAAAGTCCCTGAAAATATGTGGCTTGTGTTTGTCGGCTAGGTTGCAGGGACTTATCCTTCTGTTAGTACATAGACTAGAGTGTGTCAAGTCCATACATTCAACCGAAGCCAGACTTGACCAGTGTTTGTTCCTGTCCTGATATGTCCACCTAGGCAGAAGAGTCTAGATTTTCATTTCATGTCTAGTGAAGGCTGGGCTCTGCTTCATTATTGTGCACAGCTTAGGCATTGTTCAGAGCAAGAAAGACAAGCCTTAACATTGGGTCCTGTGTCCCCTAGATATTTTCTGACAGGGCAAGGCATCAAGTAGAGGGCTCCCTGGGCCATCTCCAGCACAGATTCAATGAGGACTTTTCTGCACAGCTCTAATAGTTCACTGTGATTAACCTGAATTGTGATTACTGGTTGTATAAGCAGTTAGTGACAGATATATCAGACATTTGCCAACAGATATATGATCCTCACTAATAACAACGGATGCCTACTCTTTCATTGTATGGATGATATTTACAATATGAAATTGCACTGCATATTCTAATTCCAGTCTGACTCTTAAATGTTCTGCTGAACCAAAATGTTAATATGTGTGGCAGCACGTTTTTACATTTTTGTTATTTATTTTTGCCACCAGAGTTATTCCCAGGGCTCTTGGCTGGTAGAAGGCTCCACCATTCCTGGAAGTCACCTCTCTACTACTTGGGGAAGCCTCTTGCTTGCCCTTCCTTCCTTCCTTCCTTCCTTCCTTCCTTCCTTCCTTCCTTCCTTCCTTCCCTCTTTCTTTCTTTCCTTCCCTCTTTCTTTCTTTTCTTCTTTCTTTCTTTCCTTCTCTCTTTCTTTCTTCCCTTCTTTCTCCTCCCTCCCTACCTGATTCCCTCCCCTCCCTTCTTTCTTGCTCTGCTTTCATTCTGCCCTTACTTTCTTTTCTTATAGGGAAGGGGGGTGGAGAGGAAAGACACTAGCAGTACTGGCCCTCTAATAGTGAAGCTTCCCCCTGCAGGTTTTATTTTTTAAACAAAATCCATGCTAATAGTTTCATATGGGGAGGATAGTAAAATTTTGTATATATTACCTCTTGCTTATTAAAATACCCAAACAGTCCAGAGTCACACTATGCAAGAATAATTTGAGTAGTAGCTACATTGGACAGTAATAGTATTACACAGGCTACATATATTTCCTGAAACCCTCTATAGATTTATCTTCTGGGAAAAGACAACTACTTTTTTGTTTGTTTGTTTGATTGTTTCCCAGCTCAGGCATATTGTTCTCTCTGCATTCCCATTGTATGTTTTTGCTTAAGAGCATGCATTGTATTATCTGATCGTGTGATAATCACAATCATCTACGTACACATCTGTCCCGAATCCTGCAGGGGATGAGAATATGCTCTTTACCATCTTACCCTCAATTCCCATCAGAGTTCTTGGCATAAATATCCGTGCAAGCTTAAGTGCTTGTTAAATTTGCAAAGTACGCGTACGTATTTTATGCCATCTCATGCTATAAGAATCTTTATTTCAATCCTGTGAGGCAAGTAGTTTTATCCCCATCCAGCAGTCGAGGAAATTGGGACTTAGGAGGATTAAGTGTTTGGGACAAAGGGTGTACAGTTAATAAGTCAAGATCTTCCAAATATTGGAGTCCATATCCCTTCCAATATGCCACAGGTGCCTCTTGAGAGGCCATTTCTTTTTTTTTTTTTAATTTTTTATTTAAGAAAGGATTAATGAACAAAAACATAAGGTAGGAGGGGTACAACTCCACACAATTCCCACCACCCAATATCCATAACCCACCCCCTCCCATGATAGTTTTCCCATTCTCTAGCCCTCTGGGAGCATGGACCCAGGGTCGTTGAGGGTTGCAGAAGGTAGAAGGTCTGGCTTCTGTAATTGCTTCCCCGCTGAACATGGGCGTTGACTGGTCGGTCCATACTCCCAGTCTGCTTCTATCTTTCCCTAGTAAGGTGTGTCTCTGGGGAAGCTGAGCCGCTGATCACAATCTAACCAACGCAATGATTGCCACCTCAACATGCTTCACCTCAGACTGTGTCCAGAGACTTCACGTGTGGAATGACAACCCTTCAGCTTCATTACTCGGGTGAGACCTTTCCTTTTATAGTACACTCTAATTTCATCTCAGGTAGTTCACTTTCTAACAAAGTCCCATAACCTAGATATACACCAGTTTCTGTGAGAGAGAGCTTATGTTCACACATACCCATAAACTACTGCAAAATATATACCTGAAAGCAGAGGCCATTTCTTTCTAGTCAAGGAAATTACTACTACTGCCATTTTGCAAGTTAATGCAGACCCTGACACTCAGCCAGGTCACTCTGTTCTCTGGCAGCAACAGGAGTCATTGATAGGAATCACCAACATGAACCATTCTGTGGTGGAGCCAGTGCATTCGCATGTAATTTACACCATGTGTTCCTTGACCAAATAAACCTACAAATTAGATAAACAGGAGCCAGCATGCCCGTCTCTACCTTCCTTGCAGTTGCCAGTAACTGAATACTGAAGAAGTACATGTAAAAAAGTGGTGTTCCTTTTTTTTTCTTCTCCTAACATGGTAAAGAAAATGCCGAATACTTACAACGATGTCTCAACCCACCAGAGACGTTTTCTTCTTCCCTCGTCCTCACACAAACTCTATCCTACATCTCCCCATCTTAGCTCACTGGGGTGTAAAAACAAAAACAAACAAACAAAAAAAAATCTCATCTTAAATTTCAAAATACCTGAAGAACTGAGTTAGAAACTACCTGAAATTCTTCCAGGTTAAGTCAGGATTTTGGGGGCCATCCAGAGTGCAAGGACCTACTTGAATGTCCTCTCCTCAACTCCCCAAGTCTTCCAGTACTCACTCCCTACTTCTATAGCTCTGTGAAAGCATGAATGACCATGGAGAATTCACCCAGCATTGAGTTCATCAACAAAGTGAAGAATTCAGCCTAATCACTACAGGAAGCATACAATCCAAATGGTCTCCCTGAGTTTGTGTTAAAGCAAATAAAAAAATAAAAGTAAATTTAACAAATGCTCCCCAGACTCCATCGTACTGAAAGGAGATTTGGAGTTGTATCATCTCTGTTTTTTTCTACTTATGCCTCTGTCTTTCTATCAAAATGGGGGGAGAGAGAGAGAGAGAGAGAGAGAGAGAGAGAGAGAGAGATCCTGGATCTATTTCTTAGGAATCCATTTTGAAAATTTGGTATCAATTCATCTCTAATGCTCAAGACACTTGCCAGCGAAAATTTGAGGGGTGTGTGTGTGTGTGTGTGTGTGTGTGTGTGTGTGTGTGTGTACCACTAAGGTTATTCCTGGGACTTGGTGCCTGCATGATGAATCCATCACTCTTGTTGACCATTTCCTTCTACTCCTGTTGACTATTTCCTTCCTTCCTTCCTTCCTTCCTTCCTTCCTTCCTTCCTTCCTTCCTTTTTTCTATTTCTTTATTTGATAAGACAAAGAAATTGAGAGGGGAGAGAGAAAGAGAAAGAAATAGAAAGACACCTGTAGTACTTGCTTCTCCCTCTGCAGGTGGAAAGCAGAGACTCAAACCCATGTCCTTGCACATGACAACATGTGTGCTTAGCCAGGTGTGCCACTCCCAGGCCCTCTGAAATGTGGGTCCTATAGTTTTCAAACTATCAGAGCTCTGAGTTATTAGTTAACATATTGCAATAAAAATGTAACGAAACTTGGTGGAGAATAGACAAATCTGAGGATGAGAAAGAGTCAAGGGAGTGAAATACTCAACTTGAAGAAAGAGTAAGAAGTCATCCTGACCATAATGCTATGCTTTATGAAAGACATTCTGAAAATACACTGAAAAATCTTGCAATCCACTAGGAGTTTCATAATATCAAAAACAGAACAAGTTGAGAATTGAGTAGGAATGGGAATGATGGGCAAAATGGAAGAAAGCCAACAAGTGAAACTTTCCACCAAAGTAGCTCAAAGGTAGGATAAGAAAAATTAAAATGAGGGGGCCAGGTGGTGGCGCTCACATTACAATGCACAAGGACCCAGGTTCAAGCCCCTGGACACCAACTGCAGGGGAAAGCTTCATGATTAGTCTCTCTGTCTCTCTATCCCCCTTCATTCTCAATGTCTTTCTGACTCTATCCAATAATAAATAAAAGTGTTTAAAAATTAAAATGATGAAGCAACCAATAGCACAGCTATATACAAGATACGGGGTACTATACAGCAAACCCTAACAAAAGGACTTTTCAAAGTTAACCCAATTACCAAATAATGTGATGATAACATTAACTATCGATTGTCTTTTGGAACCCTAAGACAGCAGGAACCTCACATCTCCACTATAGAGCCTCTACTTACCCCAGTCCTGGAACCATTGGATAGGGCCCATTTTCCCGCATGCCTCTCCCAATCCATATCAAATAATATTGCATCTGTCGATCACAAACTCAACAACACAACGATTGCCACTTCAACATGCTTCACTTCAGATTGTGTCCAGAGACTTCACGTGTGGAATGACAACCCTTCAGCTTCATTACTCGGGTGAGATCTTTCCTTTCATAGTATACTCTAATTCTATCTCAGGTGGTTCACTTTCTAACAAAGTCCCAAAACCTAGATATACAACAGTTTCTGTGAGAGAGAGCATATATTCACACGTATCCGTAAACTACTGCAAAATATATACCTGAAAGCAGAAGTACACTAGAGTTTGCAGTGAGTACCCCCCTAACACTTCCTCTCCACTATTCCAAGCTTTGGGTCCATGATTGCTCGGCAATTTGTTTGGCTTTGTGTGTTGGCTCTCTTTTCAGTCACCAGGTTCCGATGTCATCAGGATGCCGGCCAGGCTTCCCTGGACTGAAGACCCCACCAATGTGTCCTGGAGCTCCACTTCCCCAGAGACCCACCCTACTAGGGAAAGAGAGAGGCAGACTGGGAGTATGGACCGACCAGTCAACGCCCATGTTCAGTGGGGAAGCAATTACAGAAGCCAGACCTTCTACCTTCTGCAACCCACAATGACCCTGAGTCCATGCTCCCAGAGGGATAGAGAATGGGAAAGTTATCAGGGGAGGGGGTGGGATATGGAGATTGGGTAGTGGGAATTGTGTGGAATTGTACCTCTCCTACCCTATGGTTTTGTTAATTAATACTTTCTTAAATAAAAAATAAAAACAAAAAATAAATAAATAAATAAATATTAAAATGATAATATCTTGACAAAGGTCACGCCTAGAGTATAGGAACCCCTTTCCTGTACTGGTAAGTGATTGACCAAAGAATGCCATGTACCATGAAGATATAGTGTTTGGGATGAGGACCTATTTTCCAGAAGTTTTGTCACTATGACTATAGATCCTAAATGGTCCTACAACACCAGAACTGAGCTGGAAACACTTTCCTTCCAAAACTTTATGGAATGAGGGTTGAGTAGGTGTTATTTTTTTACTCCTGCTAAGTCTCACAGTCTTTTGTGGCCTTTCCCTCCTGCACTTTTGTCTAACCTCTACTTCACCCCTACAACCTAGAGAGATCTGGAATACCAGTAGCCATAGATATGGTTCCATATCGGTCTCCTGGTGGAGCTCAGGAACCCTGATTCTTCATGGACCTTCAGCATCTACTGAGATAAAGGTCCTTAGTTCAACTCCTGGCCGAATCTGTCACTTGTGTCCTTGGGCAGAGTCAGTCTCTCTGAGCCACAATGTACTTGTATATTAAATGGCAGTGATGTTATACTAATCTTAGATCCCAAAGACCTTAGTAAAGTGCAAAAGAATAAAACCTTTAGAAGTATCCGTTTCATTTAGTACTCTGCCCAACTCAAAATAGAGCTCATGAAGATGAAAATTTGTAATTCAGATCTTTGTAGGAAAGAATCAGGTATCACGATACCCTCTAGGATATGTTTCTGATATCTGGAGAGCTACAGTGAGCTTAAATGAACCAATCTGGGCAGGAAAACGATACCTACGTTGAAGCATGGCTTTGATGGACCAAAGCGGAAAAAACTATTATTAGACAGGCTAAGGGAGGAGAAGAACCTAGCCAAAAGGTTCTGGAACAATCTCCAAGCGAACAACCACAGACCAAAGGGGATGAAATAGAAGTCAACTACTCCTTGATCGATCCAGCCCCACCTGCACACAGAGAACACAGACACCATCACCGAGATACACAGGAGCTCTGACATGGCTAGACCCTGCGCTCAGTCACTCAGTATTTACAGTAGCCCAGAGGTCCAACCGCAGGGTGGGTGGGGCTTAGGCAGACCTGCTTCCAGACCAGCACCTGTGCTCCTTGTGTCACTGCAGTCAGCACCCTCGTAGGCCTTCCCTGAAGCCACCACTGACTTGGAAAAA
This sequence comes from Erinaceus europaeus, assembly GCF_950295315.1. Lineage (NCBI taxonomy): Eukaryota > Metazoa > Chordata > Mammalia > Eulipotyphla > Erinaceidae > Erinaceus > Erinaceus europaeus. Next base: position 6,910,585 of record NC_080180.1, on the reverse strand, counting down.
GGGAACGAACGAATGTGGTGGTGGTGTTGTTGTTGTTGCTGCTGCTGCTGCTGCTGCTGCTGCTGCTGCTGCTGCTGCTGCAAATACCTTGGCAGGTCTGAGCGATCCTGTCTAGATTTGCCTCTATTAAACTCACATGTGCAGCATAGCACTTGGCGCATATCAGTTACAACATGTGGATTTTGGAAAGTGAGAACATGGTTAAAAAAAAAAAGAGGAGGGGATGGGGGTTGATTGTAAATGTGCTCTGTAAGCAGACCTAAATCATCAAGGAGAATCTCCTCACTGGGACTGTGTATATGGCTGCACACACACACACACACACGCACACGCACACACACACCAGCTCAAAATACACAAATTATCTGCTTCCCCATCCCTCAAATTTAAAAAGTATATATGACAACTCACTTTCTCCCTCCCTCTCCCTTTCCCTCTCTCCCTCTCCCCCTCTCCTGCACTCCCTCTCCCTTCCCCTCTCTCCCTTTCCATTTCCCTTCCCCTCTCCCCTTCTCCCCCTCTCCCCCACTCCCTATCACCCTCTCTCTCCCTCTCTCTTCATGAATACATCCAGGCTATATTTTCCCACTATATTTTCCCCACTATATTTTCCCACTATATTCTCAAGTTTTAAAGCAGTAATATGGGAGTGAGGAGAAACCCTAACCCTAAACAAAATAAATATTCTGTTTTCTTAATAGTTATACACAAGCTAACATTTTAAATGGTTAAGTATCAATGTTATCAATAATAAAAGCACTTATTGTTTGGAATGCTGAAAATATGCAAAAGACCATGGTTGCCATTTTACATGAACGTTCTCTGAATTTTCACATCAACCTCATTGAATTGGTGAACCTACCAATGTCTTACAGATGAGAGAAATGACATTTGGTTAAATAATTCTCTATATGTATCGCTAGCTACAAAGACAAGCTAGTTTTTAAACTAGCTAGTTTTTAAACTAGCTACAAAGATAGCTAGTTTTTAAAGGTGAGGACACTGCTGCTTCTAAATGGCATTTTCAAGACAAACCCTGCCTGCTCTTTATGATTTTCAATATATCCTAAAAACAAAAACTCCTTTTGGACTTGTTTGGATGAGTGAAAATGGACTTTAACTTAGGCATAAGGTCTCTGTATGGCATATAAACAACTGTCAATAGCAAAGCAAGGTGTCCAGAGTTGTGTTGCATTCAGCCTGGATACCAGGACACTATTGGCTAATTAACTACAGGATCATGGGCAGCATATGCCCCAGCAGATAGACAGGCAGAGAGAGAGAGAGAGAGAGAGAGAGAGAGATTCTCTCACTAAGTGTCTAAATCTGAGTTCTTAGAAAGGACATTAAGCACATTGATTGACCAGAGAAGCAAAGGATAATAACTTCAACAGGAGCAGTTTGGAGAGAGCAGTTTTAGAGTCATGCTCTAGAATCTGAGTTAACTATTTACTTTGGAGAAACAGCTTTACTTAACTGGAGGCTACATCCTCTGAAGGATGGGCTCCCACTCTAGTAATGCTTATTCCAAATGACCAGAAGAATCATTATCTGACTCCTTATATGTCCCCTGCAAGTTTGCTTCCAGGGAATAAAAAGCTTTGGCCTTGCTGCCATTCTTCTTAAGTGGCTGAACACTTTGCTCATGACTGAAATAACAGGCACTTTATAAATGGGTAAAAGCCAGAGAGTGCTGAATGAAGATGGACACTTCACACAGATATTTAAGTACCCAGAGCTCATATTTGTAACTAGGATGCAATCCATACATGGGTTACATATATGTATTTGAAGCGGGAACAGGAGGAAGGAGTCAGAGTGTTTCCTTAATAGAAGGGATTTGAACAGTCCCATCATTATACCATGACTGGAATGAACTAATATCCATTGGAGAATATTAAAGCACAGGGAGAGGCTGGAGAAAGAATGAATAGAACCAGTTTGTGCCAACCCCCAATTCCCCAACTTGTTGATGGAAAAATCAGCCAAATGACTCTCTGTTGACCTAGAGTTTGAAAGGGAGGTATTAGGTGGCAGTTTTCCTAAAGAGAGGTGACTATTAAAGATGATGAAAGGCAGCTGGTTGAGTCATTAGCCACTATGGTTTCAAAGCCTTGGTTTTAATATAAAGCCCAGGGCTTCCTTCAAATGTAACCCACGGCTCTAGAAAAGACTAAACAGTCTCTGGAGACAGAAAGGTTTCAGGCTGAAGAGATACATAATCACAAATAAGAGGAGGTTAGTTTTTAATGTCATCCAAGTAGTTCTCAGAAAATTCTTCCAGACCCTCCTCTCTCAATTCTTTGGAACTACTGGGAGCAAGTTGCTTAGTTATTGCTCAGTGGTAGAGAGGGAGGGAAACTTAAAGATTCCAACTTCCAAACAACTGTTTCTTGATTTGGGGGTGACTGGAACACACTTCTAGAAATGGAAACTGCATAGCACAGAGACGGTGGCATCGATGGGAGATAATTCTTTTATTTGAGAAATATGGGGTTAGAGAGAGAGAGTATGAGCCAGAGCATCACTCTGTCACCTGCAGGGTGGAGAGTGGATCTCAGACCTCACATACTCTGCCTTTCACCATGGATCAGACACTCCACTGCCTTGGTAGACCATCTTGATGTCAAAGATGAAAAGAACTTAAAGAAAATTCTTTTGTAGGATGTAACATAAATATGTGAGCTCATTTTATATGTTTGACAACCACCTGGACATAGTGCAGCAAAGAATTTGGTGGTGAGCATGTGGGCAGTTTTATTGTTCCTACATGGACCCTGATTTTCCAGCGCTGATCTTGTTAGGGACCAGATCTTAGCATTTTACTACATCCTGACATTAAAAAACAATGAGGTACCATAGACAAAGAACTAAAGTTGACTCCATGAAAGGGGCATATCTGGTGACCTTGGATTCTAGAACAAACACTACTGTGCTTATAAGGAGAGACCATGAGAACTGCACGTCTGTACAGTTGACCAGTAACAAGTAACCTGTGAAATCCTCAGCCTAAAACATTTTCCAGTGTCCACTGTGGGTTGCTCCTGTTTTTGTTTTTTCATTGTGTTAGCTGCCTGAATGACAACACAATTACTCCCTCAGTCACCCCTTAGGTTCTTGACCCAAGGAGAAACAGTCATTTTCTCTCTCTCACCAGCCCAATGAGTAAGGTTTTAACAACAAATGAATCTCTCCCCCAAGCCTGCCCCTGCCCCCAAACCAGGGCTTCAGTGACATAGAGTCTAGAGGGAGTGTAAAAGCAGTGGAGGGAAAGTGGGAAGAGGTAAAAGGCAAGCCTCTCGGGATGCTTGTGCACAGAGTTTATAATTTGCTGTTCTATTGTTTTGCTTTTTTTTCTTTTTAATTTCGTTATAGGGGAATTACTATTGTTGTTTTTCAAAGTCCTCATTCTTGGGTCAGGATTTAGCTAATTGATTTATATGCTCTGGGCTATACTGACCAGACAACAGTTCCACTGGCCAAGAAGGGGAGGGAGCTTTTTAACTTGGAAGGATGGAGGCATTTTAACATGTTATCTCTTCTGTCTACTGTAATCTCCCTCTCACCACAAAAATGTGGGCAGCTTTGATCCTCTGATGTTATCTCCCTCCCCCTCTCACACTCTTTCTGGAAGGAGCCTTGCCTTGCCCAGACTCAGCTGCAGTACAAACTCCTCCCACCAGAGTGGGTTATTGGGTCCTTTCTCTCTGCCCCACAGGGAAGCTCTAATCTGAGGGCCAGCTCACAGGCTTTCTCCATGCATGATTATCACTGAGGATTATTGGACAACGGTTGTTGCAATAAATGGATACTGGGTGATCTCAGTCCTCACTGAGACTTAAAAAGGAAAGCAAGTGGGGAAACACAGGGTGAAACTTTAGAAAAACCATGACTCTAATGCAGCAGAGCAAGAATGCTAAAGAGAGGCGGCTGGGAAAGGTTTAAGAAGGGGGCTGGAGACCCAGCTCTATGGTGGATACAGATGACAATTTAGTGGGAGGTGAGAGGTGATGACATCTATCTTGGGGAGATGTGAAGCTGTGCCCCTGCGACAACAGCCTTGTAAATCAACATTCCCTCAGTGAAGTGATCTTTAGCAAAACACAGAATTTACAGAGCCCTTACTAAACACACACACACGCACACACACACTTTCCTGCCAAAGTCCTGTCTGCTATATAGGGCAGGTTTCCATCACCAGGATGGTTCATGCATCATTAAACAAGTCAATCTTAAGGCAGCCCATCTTCCCCAGGCAGGAACTGCTTTGTGTTGAGCCATGGTTCTTCCCTTTGGTCACTTACCTGGATTCAGAGGCTGGCTTGCCTCTCTCTGCCCTCAGGCTAAGTTTAGTATCCCCAGAGTAGCTGCCTGGGACAGTCTCCTAAAGATCATAATTACAAAAGAGTGCACACAGCTCTTTCAGTCTATTCAAGAGATCTCTTCTATGACAAAATGAAAGAGTCTCCTTTCCCCTCTTGTCTTTTAAAAACTCACTGCTGCAAACTTGTATACACACAGCCTCATGAAGTGTTAAAGAAAACCACCCCCACCCCCACCTCTACCCCATCCCAGGAAAGCCGACCCTTCAATCTTGGCTGTTTGTTCAAATACTTGACATTGACTTCCTCTTGGAATGTACTCTCTCTCCAAGAGAAGGAAAAAATAAACCAAACAGTTTGTTGCTTATGAGTTGGTAGGAAAAGGTCTTCACATGATAAGCCTGGACTGCTATTTTAGGACTTTATTTTTTTTCCAAATAAATTCATATAAACAAAAGTTTTGGAACCTGAACAAATGGCTGGAAAGCTCTACTTCATGCTTTGGCTAAAGACAAGGCTGGGCTTCCCTGGGCAAGAACATGGTGGAACAGATATTAAGAGGCAGTAAAGATCAAATCAGAGTCCCTTTCATTTCATCCTCACCCTGGAATCTTCCCTAAAGCTGACAAAGGAGTCTGTAAGAGAAGGGGGGATACCCCAGACTGCTGTTCTTTTCTTTAAGATTTATTTATTTATTCATTTATTTTAAGGAGGGAGAGAGAGAGAGATGAGAGCATCACTCTGCTTTAGCATATAGTGCTGCTAGGGTTGAACTTGGGCCATTAGACATGTAATTCCTATACTCCACTGCCAAGATACCTCTGCAATCCTCAGATCTCTTTTATTTGTATGTGTTTGTCTATTTGTATGAATAGAGGGTGCGTGTGGGATGTTGGACAAATTAGGAGAGGGTCGAATGTGAGTTGTCAGAAATCCATCTGTTGAAGGGAGTAGAAGCATACTTTGGTAGTATAGCGAGGACATGTGTGAGGCTCTGGGCTTAGTGTCAGGAACCAAGAAGACAAAAATTCACTAGCTGGTATCTTGTAGAGATGTTTCTAGAATGAGAAACAAGCTGTGCTTGTTATCTCTTTTACTTCTGTCCTGCCTTCTCCATCCACCTTTCCACACAAACACAGTTTTAAAAAATAGGTTCAGGGGACAAAGCCAGTTTCATTTTCAAACATAGTAATATAAGTGAGAAAACTATCCAAGCCTTTACCCATTCACCTGAGTGATATCTTTGGATTTGCCCAAATTAGAGCTTGCTGAGTTAATGGCTATGAGTTAATGGTTAAGATTTTGCCTATTATTTCTTCACATAAGTTCTCTACCCTTTTCCTCTTTCTTCTCCTGTGATTCTAATAATTTGTCTTATTGGTCTACATGATGGTATCATTGATTGTCTTTTGGAAAACTCTTTGTTTTCCTTCATTATTTCTTCTTCTTGAGCCTTAAACTCAATCATTTCAAATAAATTGCATTTAGGTCAATTTATTCTCTCTTCTACCTATCCATTTGTATTAAACCACTCTAATGAAAGTTTCAATTGAACCAGTTTATTTTTCACCTCCAGAGTTTTTATCTCTTTTTTATAATTTCCCTGCACATAATATTTTGTTCATGACATCTTCAAGATTTTCCTTTTGTGTCTGATCATGTTCTCATTCACCTCACTAAGTATAGTTAAACAGTTGTTTAAAAGTCTTTGTCAAGGGGGCCAGGCAGTGGAACACCTGGTTAAGTGCACATAGTACTAAGCACAAGGATCCACACAAGGACCCAGGTTCGAGCCCCCATTCCCCACCTGCAGGAGGGATGGTTCACAGCAGTGAATAAGGTCTTCAAGTGTCTACCTTTTCCTCTACTTCTTTAACCCCCCCCCCCCAGTTTCTCTCTGCCCTAGTAAAACGGCCACCAGGAGTGGTGGATTCATAGTGCTGGTTCTGAGCCCCAGTGATAACCCTGGAGACAACAACAAAAAAAAAAAGTCTTAGTCAAGGAAGTCTAAAATTTGTTTCCTCAGGTCGGCTTCTAGGTTGTTTGTTTCTTTCAAATTCCCATATTCTGGGAGCTTTTTATTTTTAAAATAGAAACATTAAGAGCTATATTTTAATTAAGTTGCTAAGTTTGTATGACCCACAAGTGTTATAAATATCCAATAATGTTATAAATATCCAAATGGCCCTTGGCAGAAAGAGAGTTACCCGTACCCAGGCTAGAGCTTTCTGGTTTACCACCTTTCTGCCATCACACTCAAGCCTATATTTTGTAGCTCTAACATTTTGTTTCCATCTAAAGATAAATCAGACACATAAAAAAGAGTCATTTAAGCCATTGCATGACGTCAATGTGTAAGTACTGAATCATAATTAAATCATAAGGCACTACAGTTTAAAGAGGAAACTGATTAGTGTTAGAATAATAAGAATCAACTTTAAGAAGGAAGTGAGTTGAGTCTTACATACATGCATGCACACACACACACACACACACACACTTGCATGTAAAACACTGCACAATAACTGATTATTCAGTATCTACCATAAAAGAAGACATGCTTAGCCTTGAGATCCTTCTAGCATCATTCTGAAATACTTTAACAAAGTTCTAAGATGAGGAAAAAGAAATTGGTTTCCTCATTAAAAAGGGGGACAGACTGTGTGTGTGTGTGTGTGTGTGTGTGTGTGTTACTGAGAGTTGACATCTAGAAGTAAGCACTAAAGTTTGTGGTGCCTGGAAAGCATCCAGGTTATGAAAACAAATCATTCACCAAGTAAGAAGCTTGAGATATATGAATGACCGAATGACGCACTACTACCATCCGCCATGTTTCTCCAGCATGAAACAATTGCTTTAAATACGGTTGAACAGACATGTGGAATCTGGGATACTGGTGAGGTTGCATTTTAAGGGTGAGTTTGAAAGGCATGTGCTTTACTTCATATTGTCTTTAATCGTCCCATTTCCAGATGCTTACCCCTAGACTATTTCCCACAAAAATAAGGGAACTTCTTTTGAAAACCTGGATGGCTCATATCCCTTTGGGTCAGAGGTCTCAGACTAAACTATGTAAATCTGAGAGGAGAAAAGGTGCTTGCAATGTGTTTGAAGATCCTGAAGAAATCCTCTCTGCAAAAATAACAAAAGCAGGACCAGGAAACTAAGTATTAATTTCATGTTCCCCCCATTAGCTTCCCACCTGTTCTGTCTGATCATTACTCATCAAGAAGAGGAGGGGAAAAGGCTAATCTGGAGCACATTTATATCAACAAACTTGCACAGAATTCTGCCTAATTATCCCCTTGAACCTGTGTCCTCTCCATCCCAAGCAGTTTCCCACACTGGCAGAGAGCCAAGCGCTGCAAGCTGGTCTCCATAAGCAGGGTAACGACAGTCCGCTTTCACTCCGGGAGCGCCATAATTGCCCAGAGCAGTTTACAGACCCATTAGTTTATGGCCATATTTCAAGGAGAAGGGGTCGAAGGTTGGCAGAGTGGGATTGCTGGCAGGTTGGTGCGTTGCACCAGGATACGTTGCACCAGCTTTTCTTTGCACCCCTGAGCTGACCATTTTCTGGTGAAGGCCTCCAGAGAACTTCCATCCCCCCACATAAGTACCTTTCTCAAAAACAAAAATCAACCACGAGGCCATGACAATGGTACAGTGGGGCAGGTGGTACAATGGAACAAAAGGGACACTGAGCAGGGGATATCAGATCCCCTTTGCCACCTCTCAGTAGCCATGCACAGCTTGAGCAAGCCACAAAACCACAGTGCACAGAAGTGCACTCAATAGCTCCAGACTTAAAGTGCTGACATACACTATTTTTTTTATTTGCTTCCAGGGTTATTACTGGGGCTCAGTGTTGACACTATGAATCCATGGCTCCTGGCAGCCATTTTTTTTTATAGTTTTTATTGGATAGGACAGAGAGAAATTGAGAGGGGGAGGGGAGAGGTACTTAAAGAATTGCTTCATCTCTTTTGAGACTTCCCCTTGCAGCTGGGGAGTCGGGGGCAGGTTGTGGGGTCCCTGTGCTTAGTACACGTTCTCTTCCTGGGCATGAGACTCAACCAAAAGATATGCCACAGACATTTCCTGTGAACCTCACAAAACGCCAGAGAAATATTTCAGTATCCAGACCACAACTTTAAGTAAAACATAGCCCTGGTTCTTCACAGAGGACAATCTCTCACAGTAGACAGACAGTAAATAAATAGACCAGTGATACGATCTCAAGTATTGTTGTGCTATAATTAGTGATGTGAAAAAACAAAGGCAGTTAAGAGGAGAGGATTCAGGGAGGCAGGGCTGCTGTTGTGTGCATGGGTAGGAAGACCATCTCCTGCAGGTAGCATTTGAGAAGAGACCCCCAGAAGGAGGAAATGAACATAATGAATGTACAAGGCAGGAGAGCTCTGGTAGAGGGACTTCTGGGCGCACACTGGCCATGGGAGAGGATCTGTATGTTTGGGCCAGGGGAGCAAGGAGCATGGGAGGAGGTGAGAACAGACAGAAATGTGTGCATAGTATGCAGGGTCTTGGAGGCATCTTGAAAAATTCTTATTTAAGTCACTAAAAGGTCTTTTCTTAAAATGCTTTATTTTCTTAGGCTAGAGACAGAAATTGAGAGGCAATGGGGAGATAAAGAGGAAGAGAAAGAAAGGCACCTGCAGCTCCACTTCACCACTCATGAAGCCTCCTCCTTTGCAGGTAGAGACGATGGGCTTGAACTGAGGTCCTGGTGCATAATAACATATGTGTTCTACCAGGTATACCGCCATGCAGCCATAAAACTCATTGAATTTCTTTGTCAAGTAGGATTTTTTTCTTTTTAACTCATCACTGCTCATCTCTGGCCTATCGTGGTAGTGGGAATGGGAGCTGGGTCCTTGGAGCCCCAGGTATGAAAGCCTTTTTTCTTAATCAGTACACTCTCTCCCTACCTGCAAAAGGTCTTATATAGGAGAATTCTACCATCTTAACCAGGAGATTTCAGTCTGGTTGATCTGCAAACATGAATCACAGAGAGGCAAACATGGAAGAGACTGGAAGGGTCTGGTTCAGCCAGGAGTCCTCAAGACATGCTGCAGGCAGGGACCACATCCGTAACCTTGGAAGTAGTGAAGGAGCAAGTGAAACAAGCAAAAATGCCTAAAGTCACCACAAACTGCTCTTCCCACACTGGACACACTGGTTTTGTCTAGTATACTCTGATCTCCTTCCCTTAGGTTTAAAAAAAAAAAAAACAGTCAGGCTGTGCTAAGTGGCTGGACATTTGGTTGCATCCTAGCAGGTGCATTACTGTTCTGTCTCTTAAATTTTATGGAAAAACAATGTGAAGTCACACTTTGATGGACGCTGTAGCTGATGGTGCAGTCACTTTCCTATTTAGTTTCTCTCAAGTATTGCTGTGGTCCCAGAAGAAGACGGTGGGATAACCTGGTGGTTCTCAGTCCCAGGACTGGAGCCAAAGTGCCCGGGTTCAAGTTCTAGCTCTGATGGATCACCTTGAATCATCTATGTATCTCAATTTTCTCTGATTTAAAAAAGAACTTATAATGGCACTCCTCCTAGGATTTGTGTGACCATTAAATAAAATTATGTGTGTGGTATCCGTCTGTTGGTTTTTTTGTTTGTCTGTTTGTTTGTTGTTCTGATAGAGATAAACTGAGAGAGAGAGAGACAGAGTGACACCTGCTGCCCTGCTTCACCACTTGTGAACCCTCCCCCCTCTAAGTGGGGGCCAGGGATCTGAACCCAGATCCTTACCTATGGTAACATGTTCTCTACTGGGTTTGTCACTACCCAGCCCTCATTCTTTTTCTTTCTTTTTTTTTTTAATGAGGCATTCATTCATTTATTTATTGTTTTATGTGAGAGACGCCAAACTACTGCTCAGCTCTAGCAAATGCAGAGCTGGAGATCAGACCCAGGGCCTCAGTCATGCAAGTCCTGTCATCTAACACTGAGCTATCTCTCTGACCCTAACAGTCTTAGAAGAGCATCTGCTAACAGTAAGTCTTGGTAAGTAGTATCAAACTTCCCACCCCTGTACCTCTTACTAAGAGGCAGGAAGCCACAAATCCCGTAAGCAGCCGGTCTGGATGCAGCACTGCAGTTCAGGGGTATAACAAGCTAAAGACCTCCATTTCTGTCTGTCTCCCACTGCAAGGCCAGCCTTTACTGGCACATATAGGTGAGCTTTGCTCAAGAGAACATTCACATTCTGTAGCATGATAGCAAAATATGTTGATTCTAGAAATGGGTGTTGATAATAGACATACGGGAACCTTTACACAGAACAGTGGTCATTTCCACGTTTTCTCAATACCTTTAATACTGTGGTGTCAGGCACACACATGGCATAAGCTTATAGGACAATGAATGTCAGTGTTTATTGTTTTATTTCATGTGGGTACTATCAGCTCATACTTGAAATGCTTCATTAAAGTGATAACACCAATTACATAAACACTCTTAATTTCAGTTAAGAAATTATGTTGCTTTGAGAATAGAATTAATTTTGTAAGTTCACTGTATTTGTGCTGCTAATTTAAAAAGATCTGTATATAGCATAATATATGAAAGCATTCTGTAATGTTAAAGTTCATTTTTATTGACTTCATGTTCTTTTTGTTGGTTTGATATGGGCTTAGAAAACTAGAGAAAGTTAAGAGTGGTCTCATGTCTATGCATATATAGACATATATACAGAAGACTCACCACACCAAACACCAGAATCCCAGTGTCACCATGCCAGAGAGACTTTTCTCCCTACCCCTATATTTTCTCCTACAGTCACCACGGTTTTCATATAGTCTAAGAGTTTGGTTATTGCTCTTTGCAAACTCACTCATTTTGCTTACTCATATCCTGTCCTTTGGAGAAGCCATTCTGTACCTGTCTTCTACTGTGTTATTGATATCACTAAGCATAATCAAGGTCCACTGGTTTCTGTCCCAGAATGCACGTCTTGTGTTCTAATGGCTGGATAGCATTCTATTGAGTTATAGAACAGACTTGTTCTCTATACTAGGAAGCCACTGACACATGGGAGACAAGATCCTTGTCTCAAAGAGTGTGTGCTTGGCTAGTAAGGACAGGACTTAAACAAGAGACTCCCTTCCAAGTGTCAGCTTGCACATTAAAATGAAATAAAATTAATATCAAAGGAAACATTTATTTGCAGAATTTTGAACTATCAGCTCTATGGTCCCAAAATGTAAACAGAAGAAGCAAATGCAACATTGATTCAGACATGAAGCGTCTGCTCCTGGGGCTAGTGGGGGTGACACGGGCCATGTCTTGTGTCCCTCAAGACAGTAACTCACATTCAGAAGTGTTATTCCGGGAGTCGGGCGGTAGCACAGAGGGTTAAATGCACAAGGCGCAAAGCTCAGGGACCGGCGTAAGGGTCCCGGTTCGAGCCCCCGGCTCCCCACCTGCAGGGGAGTCGCTTCACAAGCGGTGAAGCAGGTCTGCAGGTGTCTGTCTTTCTCTCCCCCTCTCTATCTTCCCCTCCTCTCTCCATTTCTCTCTGTCTTATCCAACAACGACGACAACAACACCAATAATAACTACAACAATAAAAACAAACAACAAGGGCAACAAAAGAGAAAATAAATAAATATTTTTTAAAAAGTGTTATTCCTTTCTGCTGAGTCTGTGGCTAGAATTAAGCAAAAAAAAAGAAAACATTGTAATAGTGACCAGGAATCGTTTCTCTGAATATTGTTTAGTCAAGTGATACTTCAAGTCAAATTAACCAGATTTTAGCTAAGTACTCTCAAAAGTGAGACCAAGGAAAATGGTCACAAATACCTCTTTTTCTAAATTATATCAGACAACACCAGTGGTAGAAACTCAAACTATGAAACTCACAATTTAAAAAGTCTGCAAAGTTTGTTAAGCTCCTAATGTTCTTCCAACGCATTTTCTCTCTCCTTTAAAAATTTTAATCAGTGTTTCTGGGCGAAGTCTGAGATACTGCAAAGGGTGATAATTTTTCTTACAGTCCATCATTTTTTTGTTTTGTTTCATCCAATATTTATTCTGCAAAAAACCATAACAATTTTACTGATACAAATTCTTCGCATGTCAAGGATGCATTTAAATCTGCTTCATAGGAAATGTCACCATAAGGGATTTGGAGGTGAAATACTATTTTCAAGGGTGATTTATTTATCTTTTCTCAAAAGGCAAATTTCAAAGTGAAAAATCAACATTTTCAACCAATGTGTCTCTGATTCTTTATATTTCAATATATCCACCCATGAAATGATCTCTTCTGTCTCTCTCCACTATGCCAGGATTATAGTTACTGCAGTAAAACTCCAGAAGTTATGGACTGTACATAATAAAATTGATAGTTTATTAAGTTCAGTAGTAAAGCTACAAGCAAAATGAAGGTTGACATTCTGGGGAGGGAAGCCACGCAGACTCAGACCATACCTTTATAGATTCTGAGCATCTGCATGTAGTTATGCAGGATTTTACTATCTCCAGTTCAATATAGTCTTCTGATTAAAAACCCTCGTACCAGTTATCTGGTTAGTCTTTTATTAGCTTGCAGTCAGCATGGGTCTCAGAATGTAATTTCGTCAGACACCCTGTCTGAGAGCAGATGGGAAGAAGGCTTTGCAAAGATAATCAGCTATTCATTTATAAACGATGTTAGGAAGAAAGCTGAGATGCCGAGGGGAGCTTTCATCCCCTAGGAACTCCGGCTGTAGCAGAAATCTGCCCCTTGTGCTAGGGATCTGCCCTTTCACAGCATAAGACTTTTCACAAGGAGAGAATCTGAGAATCAGCAGCCAAGACCAGGGTTAAGACTCTCCACACCTGCCCTTTTTAAGACTCTCCACACCTGCCCTTTCTGCCAATGTCCCCTGATGCACACTGAGGAGTGTGAATGATGGATGTGGGTCTAGTGAACAAGCCATGCTGCATCGGCACATGTGGGTATCACGGAATTGAGGGTTTACATCAAGGGGACTGGAAGACCAAAGAGTCCCTGGTAGACCTGGGGGTCTCAGTCTACACTGCCTAGAGGGAGTGTAGCAGGCGTCTATAGGGAAGAGGGGAGCAGAGGAAGGCAATGAGCCCAGTGTCCCTTGCCATACTTTCATTTCTCTTTTACTGAAGCAGTGAGCTGGGGGCAGGGAGACAGCACAAGAGTAGTGCACTAGACTTACATGCCTGATGCCTCAGAAATCCCAGGTTCAATCCCTGGCACCACATAAGCCAGGGCCGAGCAGGGCTCTGGCCTTTCTCTTGCTCACTGCGTCTGTCTCTGTCTCTCTTGCATTAAAATAAATTCTTTTAAAAGTTGAAATGAAGGGCTCCCCAAAGTTGACACTGTTGATTTCCTAACCCCTGGGAGCACTCCCAGCAGAACACCAGGCTGACACAAAAAATAAAACAATGCAGGGGCTGGGTGGTGACACACTCTCTTAAGTGCACATGTTACCCTACACAAGGACCTGGGTTCAAGCCTCCAACCCTCCTTCACAAGCGATAGGGTAGGGCTGCAGGTGTGTCTCTTTCTCTTATACCTGGGTCAAGAATGCCTGCAAACACTTCTTCTACTGAGACAAAAACTGAAAGTGGCCACAGATCACACTAGAATAGTTCATTCTCATTCTCTGTGGATAAGAATGTAACCCAGGTAAGAGGTCTCCCTGCTGTCATATGCAGATACTAGCTTGTGTTCTATCATGTGCCTAAATATTAAGTGAAAATAGTGAGTTTCTCAAATAAGAAGATAGGTGCTTCTTTATATCCTCGAGGGAGGCAGTGATATTTTAGACAAAGGACAAAAAGCACTAACCAGGGCAGGGATAGAAAGCATAATGGTTCTGCAAGTGGACTTTCATGCCTGAGGCTCCATAGTCCCAGGTTCAATTCTCCATACCACCCACCATAAGCCAGAGCTGATCAGAAAAAAAAAAAAAAAAGAACAAAAAGTACTAGCCATACAAATATGGAACAAATTCTTTTTTTCCGTTTTCATTTTAATTTAATAATGATCAACAAGTCCATTGGATAAGAGGGGTACAATTCCACATAATTCCCACCACCAGAGTTCCACATCCCATTCCCTCCATTGGAAGCTTTCTCATTTCTTTACTTCTCTGGGAGTATGGACCCAGGGTTACTATGAGGTGTAGAAAGTGGAAGGTCTTCCTTTACCTAGAATAGGCAAATTCTAATCCAAGTCAAAACTCCTGATAATCAAAATTCTCTGAGAGTGACTGTAGCAATGGCTCAGAGATACTTGAAAGGCACAGGACTTGCATATGTAAGGTCCATGGTTTAATCTCAAGGCAGCGCATCTTATTATTTATTTTTTGAACAGAGACAGAGATAAATTGAGAGAGAAGTGGGGGATAGAGAGGGAGAGAGATAGAGAGACATTCAGAGCACTGCTTCACCACTTGTCAAGCTTTCCTCCTGCAGGTAGGAGCTCAGGGCTTGAACCCAGGTCTTTGTGCATTTGTAACATATGTACTCTATCAGGTATGCCACTGCCCTGGCCCCTTTATCTCTTTGCATGTGTGTCTCTCATTAAATAAATTATCAAAATCCATCCTTACAATAAATAGAAAAGGATAACACAGGCTTGGAAAATATATCTGCAGTATATGGTTATGACCATTGAGATTTATCCTGACTATATAAATACTTTCTATGATTAGATAGCAAGAGTTCAAATGGCAATAAAAGATGAGTTTTCAAAATAGTGATGGACCCAATTGTTCCAAAGAAGACGTGAGAATGGTCAGTTAAATGAAATGTTACTTAAGAGTTTGAGTCATGGGAGAATGCAAATCAAAAGAGAAAATGCTACATGGCTAAAATTAGAAAACTGACAATATCAAAAGTTGGAAAGGATGTGCAGGAAGTGGGATTTATATCCACTGGTGGAGAGAGGCAGGAATAAAAACAACCATTCAGGAAAATCCTTTAGCTGCCTCGCATAGTTATCGCCTGCCCCTACCTCAGTAACCACACTCCTAAATATGTATCCCAGAGAAACAGAAAAATGGATTCCAAAAAAGGTTTACACCAAGAACCATTTAGCATCTTCATTTGATATAGTCACAGACTAAACTGCATAGCACCCAGTGGGAGGATGTATAAAAATGCAGTTTGCAGGGGGGTCAGGTGATAGTGCAGCAGGTTAAATGCACATGGTGCTAAAAGACTGGCTTAAAGACCCTGGTTTGAGTCCCCAGCTCCCCACATGCAGGGGGGTCACTCCACAAGTGGTGAAGCAGGTCTGCAGGTGTCTTTCTCTCCCCCTCTCTGTCTTCCCCTCCTCTCTCCATTTTTCTCTGTCCTATCCAACAATGACAGTTTTGACAACAATAACAATTACAACAACAATGATAAACAACAAGAGCAACAAAAGGGAAAAAATAGTCTCTAGGAGCAGTAGATTCGTGGTGCAGGCAAGGAGCCCAAGGATAACCCTGGAGAAAAAAAAACAAAAAGCAGTTTGCACAATGCAAAACTGCTTGGCAATAGGAGCATTCAGCAAAGGCAGTGAGAAGAAAACTTCCTGCTCTCAGGAACACCTTCCACTCTAATATATATATATATATATATATGGTTGGTCTGGGAGGTGGCAGAGTGGATAAGGCAGTGGACTCTCAAGCATGGGTCTTAAATTCAATCCCCAGCAGCTCATGTACCAGAGTGATGTCTGGTTCTTTCTCTCTCTCCTATTATTTCTCATGAATCAATAAATAAAATCTTTAAAACAAAATTATGGAAAGCTCCAAAGAGCCTTGTTGGTTAGTGTGACTCATGGCTACGGATGTATATCATATTAGAAATCCACTTCGGAGCCTCAGGCATGAGAGTCTATTTGCATAACCATTATGCTATCTACCCTCCACCTAGAAATCCAAACCATGTACTTCAGCAACATGAATGTCTTTTATTCACTTTAAATGAACAGTGAAAATAACTTTATCTTTCAAAAAAAAAAAAAAAGACACTTACTTGAAAAGAACATCATTTTATTTATTAGGAAAAAAATGTCAGTGTCTGGCTAATATTTGATCCTCATACCTGCTTCTGTAAGGGATCAAATATTATCAACTCCATCTTGCTCTCCTCACTTCGACTTTCACCAGAAATCAGTCATGAAGATGAACCTGTTAGGCAGACCTCAAGGAGAAGGGATTGCTTGACAAATCTCTGAGTTCTACGGACTACTAGGCTCTGGTGATTCATTCCTCAGGACAACAACCCTTCCAGAAGGACAAACAAGCTGGAAGAAACTTGGGGAAAAGACCTCATAAAATGACTCCTTTGGGAAGGACAAACAGTCTTGCGGGGTAGGAGGAGTGGGTCCTGTCACTAGCCTAGTGACAGGACCCACTGCATCTGTCAGATGGCAAAGAACCCTCCACTTAATCTCTACATTTCACTGAGAAATTTGTCTTGATTTTAAAAGTCACTTCAGTAGATTATAAATGCTATTGGTATTAAACGTTATCCAAGGGAAATAAATATATTTGACTAATCTTCTAAGTAAAGGAAGGTAAAATCCTAATCTGAAAATTTTATAGTGAAAAACACAGAGTAAAGGCTAGATTAGCTGACCTCCCACGGTAGGAGAGGGACAGAGGGATGGTCAAGCAGTGGCACATTTGCTGGCTAGTGTCCCACCCAAGAAAAATAAGCAAGATTAGCGGGTGGGGAAACAGCAGAGGGAAAAAGAAAGAGGAAGCAAAACAAGAAAGTCCAAACTCCAGGGAAGCATTGCAGACATGACGTCACTGTGAATCAGTGAGCGGGTTCGCCCCATTCATTTCTTAGCTTTCTTATATATTACTACACTTTTTGTCCATGAATTTGGACATGTCACAACTTCCTTTACAAAACAGTCTGAATACTCTTATATAAAGGAGACCAAACCTCCAATATAGAACCACAATCTATACAAATATTCAACCTGGGAGATTAAAATCCAACCCCCCCCAAAAAATAATAATAATGGGGATTCTGAAGCCCCTACTTTATCTGAGATTCTTCAGGCTAGCAAAAGACCAGGCCTGACAGTGCTTTCAGCAGCACTGGAGATGAGAGATTCTCACATTAACACTCAGTTTAGAAAGAGATAAATAAATCGCACTTCCTTGGGCCACTCAGCTGCTGCATCAGCAGGAACCCCTCCTCCTGCTTTCTCTAGCATTCTGCTCATTAACAGACTCACTTGATACTTTCCCTGGGAATTTGCCTCTTTGGGGGTGGGGGGCTTGAGGCAAAGAGCTTAGGACAGACCTGCACCTCCCTCCTGAATGGCCTCCTGGGGCCTTGTCAGCCCCTTCAAGAGAGTCCCTTCCGGATGGGATCAGGAAGTGAGCTGAGTGCTCTAAGCTACTCACCTTTCAAGGCAAACTGGAGGCAAAGAAATAGATCCCCAAAGGCAAAATCCAAGGAGAAAAAGAGCCAGTGTTTTGCTAGGAATGTTATGAATTTTTATTGGATTTTTTTTCTTGGTGGTTTCTTTCTATGACAAAGAAAATGTGAACACACCAATAAATCATGACGTGGTGCTATAGAGAGAGATCAGATGTTTCATGTTCTTGTGATTTCACTTCCTGGGGAAACAAGGCTCTGTCTTTCATCTGTTTTCCAGTAGGAAAGATGGACAATCGCACGGTCCCAGAAATTTCCTACGGATCAGGTGATCAGTGCTGTTCGATCAACTCCAGGAAGCCCATGGGAGCTTCTTCTCTGGGTGATCCAAGCTGGGCCTCCTGTAGTATTGACTTTGTAAAGTCTAGATTCTTACATGGAGTTAGCATATTTCCTTGAGTTAAGAATTAAGTACCCCATAGATTACGGGAAAACAGATATCTCATTTATTTCTCATTTATTCTGATAAGAATCTTAGTGCCCTGTACTCTCCGATGGGTACATGACCCCCCACCCCCCAAAAAAAAGGACTTAAAAGTAAGAATCATTGAATATGGGATGATCTCACTTACAGGCAGAAGTTAAGTTAAAAAGCAAGATCAGAAGAGAAAACACAAAGCAGAACCTGGACCAGAGCTGGTGTATTGCACCAAAGTCAAAGACTCTGGGATGGGGGGGGGGGGAGTCCAGGTCCTGGAAAAGGATGACAGAAGACCTAGTGGGGGTTGTATTGTTATGTGGAAAACTGAGAAATGTTATGCAGGTACAAACTATTGTATTTACTGTCAAATGTAAAGCATCAATCTTCCAATAAAGAAAAAAAAAAAGAAGAAAGAGAAAAAAGAGTGAGAATCATTGTTTTTAATAACAGCAGGGTATCTTGGATTAAGTTGAGATCTAAATAGACTGTGTCATCTAATAATCAACCATGGGCTTGGGGAGGGAGTCCAGTCCAGAATTTGCATACCCAAGGTCTTAGAGGCCACAGGTTCAATCCTGGCACCAGCATATGCCAAAGATGAACACTGTTCTAGTTAGTTTCCTTCTCTCTCCCCTTCCTCCTCTTTCATAATACATAAATCAATAAATATTTTTAAAAATTAGCCATGAATGTACATTACTGGCACCTTTTGATCTTGTTTTAAGCAAAAAATAAATCTACAAACGTTCTGAAATCAAAGTATGTCCAAACTATAGCAAGAATGTTTGCATCAGGCACAGAAGGTTCTGCAGTCAGCAAATCAATTTGAAGAAAACAGGGAGCAATGGTTTCAGCATGACCCTGAGATATCAGGCTAAGAAAGAAGAAAGTAAAGGCTCAATGGATGACAGTTTGCTTCCACCACTTCTGTACAAACACTCTGAATGTAAGGTCAACTCAGTTTTCAGAGACAGATCCAACAGAAGGTCCAGGGTTGTTTTTTTTTTTCTTATTTTACAGTGAAAGAGCAGCCTAACAAAAGTGTCTGTCTGTGTGTGTGTGTGTGTGTGTGTGTGCGTGCGTGTGCATGCATGCGTGTCTGTGTGTGTGTGTGTCTGTGTGTGTGTGTGTGTGTGTGTGTGTGTGTGTGTGTGTGTGTGTGTGTGTATGTTGAGGGTAGGAAGGATCCAGTTCCTCATGGGGCGTGAGCGCTTCCACACTGCGATCATCATCTCTGGCATGATGCTATTCCACTGCAGAATACTGTGCCCCAGGATGGTTCCGTAGCCCCCACGTCCACTTGGTCGATTCCAAATTATATTCCTCCATGAGGATAATTTCTGGAACCATCCTTTCCACCCCGGTTCCATGGCTGCCAGTTCTTAGCAACATTGCCCCGCCAGATATTTGTTGGGATGTGGCATCATCTAAGTTCATTTCCCACATCTACGCTCGACCTGACCTGCCAATATACGCGGATATCTTCGCCCACCCTGTCCAATGCCTGACGTCTCGTCACCCAATCTGGTCCCCTGTGCCTACACTGAACTTCTCTGTTCCAGACTCTTGGAAACAGAGTTGGCAGTCAGCTGAGGTAAAGAACAAACACCTCATCACAGACCCCTGCAAGCGTCCACCCGGCTTTGACCTAGCACGTTATGATTGGGCCCTCCTCAATCGCTATCGAACAGGCCATGGCCGGTGCGCCGCTATGTTCCATCGCTGGGGAGCCAGAGACGACCCGAACTGCCCCTGCGGCTCCAGACAGACTATGACCCACATAGTCAACGACTGCCACCTCTCCAGATTCAAAGGAGGTCTTGAAACTTGACATCAGGCTCAACCTGACACTGTTGACTGGCTACGGAAGAAGGGCAAACGCTAGAAGAAGAAGAACTCAGTAGAGCAGTGTGCCTTATCCCACACCTTATCATGGAAGCCATGGGAGCTCCATGCATAGCAGAGCAGTTCTCCCTTCTCTCCCTCTCTCTTAAAAAAACTAAAAAGTAGAAAAACAGACTGGAAGGTTGCTTAGCAGATTCACGTATGCATAAGGTCCTGAGTTCATTCTTTGATATCAAATAGGAAGAAAAACCAGAGACCATACAGCCCTGGGGGCAGCCAGCAGGTGGAGTGCTGAGAGCTGCATTTCTGAAATGCAGGGAACACCGTGGTTTCCAGATGGCAGCCAGGCTGAGCTGCCCATCACACATCATACCACCAATGAGAGCCAGGGCCACACTCCGGTGGTAAGAATGTTTGTGGGCTGACCCCAGTTCGGACTGAATAATACATGGAGGAGCACCAGATTCTGAGAAAAGACTCTCCCTCCTCCCTCTCCTCTTCCTGAGTTCATTTATTTATTAAAGAGAGATACAGAAGGAAACAGAAGGAAATAGAAGGAAACATGTGCAGCCGGGGGGTGAACTTAGAACCTCATGCTTGGGAGTCTAATGCCTTAACCACTGCATTAGCTCCTGGACTGTAAGGTTTTTCATTTTCTTTTTCCAAGCATTATGGGGATTTATTTCTCACTGCCTATGGCCTCCTGGAACAAACACCAACCATTCCCTGTGGGAAGGCCAGTCAAAACTGTCGCTAGACACAGTTCCCTTTGAGTGGAGGTGACCATCAGAAGCAAAGCCTCGTCTTCCTTTGGAAGCCTTTGTTTCCTTTGGCTATGCATTCTGCTCTGTCTTTTACAGGCCCACAAGGCACTTAAGGTGCAGTGACAAATGGACCCCTGTCCAAATGCATTCCTTGCTACTCACATCTTATTCCATCCATGCACCTCCAAGGGTGTCCTTGTGCCAGCTGATTGATTGTGTGATTTTTAGCACCATGGTATAGTCCAAAGCTGCTTAGGTCAATAACTTAGGTCAATGATGTATTTGTATGCCCTCAAACTCACACGGGCAGGTTATAACTTCTGACCACATTTCAAGACAGTAAGAAGAAATCTGAACTTGACAGCAGTTCTCAAATGCTGTTTACAGTAACCACATGTTTCTACTGATTTCTGTCAGACCATGAAAATCTGGGAAATGTCTTCTGGGGAAGGTGCCGTACCTCCATATATTGGTACCAGTCTATATAAAAGAGGTGGATCACAAAGATATTTCATAGTTGTCTCTAGCCTACAAAGCTGTGGCCCCTACGCAAACTTCCAACACAGGAACCAATCCCCCCCACCGTCTTTATCTGGAAGAAGAAGGAGGAGGAGGAGAAGAGGAAGGATAAGGGGAAGGAGAAGGAGATGGAGAGGGAGAAAGAGAAGGAGAAGAAGAAAGCAGAGGAGGAGGAGGAAGAGAAGGAGGAGAAAGAGAAGATAAAAGTGTGGGAGATGCCTCCCTGGGTAGAATGTGTGCCTTGCTATGTGTGAGATCTTGGGTTCAAGTCCTGGTGCCACTTGGGCTCTCCATGGTCATGTAGTGAGGCTGAGCCTTGAGCGGTGGACTGGAGCTGTAGTTAGTGTCTCTCCTCTCTCTGCCTCTTGCTTCCTCACCCATCTCGTCCTCTTCCACTCTCCCAAATTAAAAATGAAAAAGGTAACCTTTAGGGAGTCCACTCAGCACTGGTATTATACATTTGTGAGACCTCTGTCTGCAAAAAGAAAGAGAACATATATATTACTTGCATCAAGGGGCTTCAGGTTTCACTACCTCTTTAGACAACCCCCCAAAGGGCTTTCACTTTCACTTTCTCCTTAGCTTGTAGAATCAGTGCAAAGGAAGATCAATATCATCAACCCCTTTCAATGAATGACAAAAGAGGATAGAAGCTTCAAGTGATCTTCCTTGGCTACCCATCTTCTGAGAGGAACAGCTTGAAAGTCTAATTTGGGAGATGGGAGTCCAGTTCTAGAAGTCTTCCAACTGTAACAACAAATGCATAAAGCACTGGGTGATGGTCCCCACCCTAAGAGGTGTCCCACATAAGGCAACTCTCAAGTCTTCACAGCACGGGGAGTACTCAAGACTGTTATGTGTAAGAGCTCAGAGTGCATTCCTACGGCAAATTTAGCCATCTCCCACTCACATGAAAACTGCAGTCATTTTCAAACCCTATTTCCCAAGCCTCAGTGATTTCCTCCAAATCAGTCCACCCATCTTATTCAACTTTGTATTTTCAGCACCCTGTCAATGCTTGAAATCCAAGAGATAAGAGATATTTAGGATAAATGACTTAAAGATAAAAAAAAAAAATCAGTGGGGAACAGGCAGTGACATGTCTTTGTAGAGTTCGTAGAGCTCACCCTTACTGTGTGCAAGGATTCTGGGTCAAGACCCAAGTGCCCACTTGCAGGGGCGGGGGCGGGGGAAGCTTAGTGAGGAGTGCAGCAGGTCTTTCTCCCTCTCTATCCTCACTCCCCTCTTGATTTCTCTGTATCAATCAAAAAAAACTTTTTAAATGCATTTTTTAAAGAATTCTTTTTAAAAAATCAGGGCTTTTGTTTGTTTGTTTTTCAGATTCTCCTTCTCAGAGATGTGTTTCTCCAGGAAGTTTTCTGCCGGCTCTATGATCAGTGGGTGAGGCTGGGTAGACTTGGTGTCAAGTGGTTGCTTTATGTGAGGGTTTGACATGTTTGGTATTTTCCTGTGTCTTGTGCTCATCTGAATTTTCAAGGTGCATATTTCTCATAACTGCACATTTCCCCCCTCAGAGTCTCATCTCTATGATATGACTGGTATGCAGCTTATTAAAGTTTTCCATACCCCTCTCAATCTAAACATTCTAAATGCCAAGTCTCACTATCATTCTTAACATCATTCAGAGCTAACAGAACAGACTCCAGTGCAATGGTGCTCGAATGGGGGCAGTGGACAAAGCCTTATGGAAACAGGAGAGAGCGAGACAAGACTGTTAAGGAACTCAAGAAGGGCCTCACAAGGAAGGTGTCCTTTGAGCCAAACCCTGAGTCTCCAGGAAGAGTCCAGGAAATAGGCAAGAGGGACAGACAGATAGAAGCCTTTCTTGAGCAAAGGTGCCTGCCTCTTCGAGGCCTCATAGTCTGCACAGAGAGGCTGGAGGGACAGCCCCAGAGAGGCAGAACTGAAAATGTCAGTCACCCCAGAGAAATTAATCAAACAGGTGCCATTTCTGACGGAATGGAATGGGAGTAACTATAACATCTGCTAGTTAGTAGAATTTACACAAATTTCACCCTTTCATTCAAATGCATGAGAATTAGAGTGATAAAATCAGCTTCAGAATAGACTTACACAGTGGATGGGTTTAAGCAAAACTTCGAAGGTAGGGGAAAAACATACATTCCCTAAGGTTAAGACTGACTAGGGGAGGGTCTCCCCGCCCACTAGCTCTGCCCTGACGCCTGCCTGCAGGGAAGACAGGGTGACCTCCGGGGAGGCCCAGCGTGTGGACCACACCTGGATCACATTCCCGCCTGCAGTCGCGCCTGGGGCCAGGCGGCTGGGGTCTAGGCTGCAGCGCCTTCAGGCATCCCCAAGGCCCTCTCAATCAATAATCCCTGGGGTTTTTTATGAGACTTGGATTATGAGGATTTGGAAAGGGGACGACTAAGCAATACTTCAAAGGCAGTGCCAGCCGCACCTGCAGCCTTTATGAAGCTCTATTAAGAGCAAGCCCTTCAGTGGCACTGCCACCCCTAATTCAGAGAGAGGCAATGATTGATGCCAATGGATCTGAGAGGTTGCCTGAAGAAGGAGACCCACATCTGGTCAGGAATCAGGGTGGGCATCAGTCATTTTGGGTTGTGTGGGAGCTTTTGGGCTGTGTCCGTGAATAGAAAACTGTTCAGCTAGGCTCTGAAAGACTCAGTCCCCTGGACTTTTTGCCTCCTGAGACGTCAGCCTTTGAGAGGTGCAGAGACTTGGCACACAGTTCAGCCCTCTGGGCAGTAGAGACCATGTTAGTTGGCAGGGAAGTCTAGGTGACAGTCCCTAGCAAAGTCCCTTCCTCACACAGACCTCCTTTTTGTCACTCAGAGGTCCTCAGAGTACTCTGTGGAAAACTTGGGACTGCTCCAACTCTTCTGGGTCCTACTGGATCCTACAGCTTTAGATACTTGGATTTCTTGCCAAAAAGCGATGAAACAGATGCATTTGTTAATGTCTCAGCTCCACTCAGAGAGCTAAAAGCCAATCCCTCCCAGGGGATACTAGTGCTGGATGGACAAAGAAAGGAAAAATGTGTTCAGACTGCAGAAGGAGGGACTAGCATTATCCAAGACCAAGAGAGAAATTCCACACACAACAAAGGTAGTAAAATAATCTTTTGTCAGTCGTACAGAAAAGAACACTTAGGTAAGGTAAGGTAAGGTGAGATAAGGTAAGGTAAGGTAAGGTATGGTAGGAATGGGGGTGGGGGTGGGGGTGGGGGTGGGGGTGATGATGAACTGTTCTGTTATTTAATGGGAATTCTGAGATTTGAAGATTGTTCCAAATTCACCAGAGCATGATAGTCAGAATGCAAAAGACTGCAGAGGAATTTCACCAGCACTCCACCCATGGCTATATATCTAGACATAGATATAGCTAAAGGTTACATGTGAATATAGATGCACATGTGGATATATAGACATCTTTCTGGTCATTTCTATCATCTAAAATCTTTCTATGATTTCTTCCTCTGACTCATATTTTAATCTATTCTCTACCTGTAACCACTTCTTTTCAATCCTTCCATATAGTCACCATGCATATCTTTTTTTTTTCCAAATCATGTTATTTGGGAAATGACAGTTTACAGGATAGCTCTTGATACATGAGTACAGGGTTTTTTTGTTTGTTTGTTTTTACTTTTTAAAAATATATATATTTATTTATTCCTTTTTGTTGCCCTTATTGTTTTGTGGTTGTTGTTGTTGTTGTTATTGATGTCGTTGTTGGATAGAACAGAGAGAAATGGAGAGAGGAGGGGAAGACAGAGGGGGGAGAGAAAGACAGACACCTGCAGACCTGCTTTACTGCCTGTGAAGTGACTCCCCGGCAGGTGGGGACCCGGGGGCTCGAACTGGGATCCTTAAGCCGGTCCTTGTGCTTTGTGCCACCTATGCTTAACCCACTGCGCTACAGCCTGATTCCCTGTTTTCGTTGTTTTTTTTTTAACTTTTTTGTTTAATTTTTTTTCTTTTATTAGAGGATTAATGTTTTATAGTCACCAGTAAATACAATAGTTTGTACATGCATAACATTCCCCAGTTTTCCACTTAAAAATTTTTTAACATTTTTAAATTATCTTTATTTATTGGATAGAGACAGCCAGAAATTGAGAGGAAAGGGGGTGATAGAGAGGGAGAGAGACAGAGAGACACCTGCAGCACTGCTTCACTACTGGTGAAGCTTTCCCCCTGCAGGTGGGGACTGGGGGCTTGAACCTGGGTCCTTGTGCACTGTCATGTGTGCGCTCAACCAGGTGCGCCACCACCCAGCCCCCTCCACTTTTTTTTTCTCTTAGTTGATAGGGCAGAGAGAAGTTGTGATGGGAGAGGGAGCTTGAGGAAGACAAAGAGATATGTACAGCACAGTTTCAGCAATCATGGACCCCCCCCCCCCCCGCAGATAGAGGCAGGGGTGGCATGTGGGCTTGAACCTGGGTCCTTGAACATGGTCATGGGTGCACTCCACCAGGTGAACCACTGCCCAGCCCTAAGTGCAGCTCCTATCTCCATTCCCACTTCCATACCAAGTCTCTCTTCTCTATCCATTTAGCTCTACTGGGGGATCTGACAAAGACCCACCCTAAGAAACCTATGCCCACTGGTATTGACAGCATTACACCCTGTAATAACCAGAACCTGAAAAGACCAGGTAAGTGGTGTGCAAGTTGTGATAAATATACACAATGGAATACTATTCATCTGTAAAAAAAAAAAAATGGTGAAATCTACTTTTTTGTATCTTGGATGGGACTTGAAGGGATCATGCTAAGGGAGTTATGCCAGAAGGAGGACAAATACTGACTGATCTCACTTAAAAGTGAAACTTAGGAAGCAAAGCAAGAAGAGGGAAACGCAGGATGAAACCTGGACTGGGTGGGTTATACTGCAACAAAGGACAGGACTCTGGGGGGTGATGGGGTAGAGGACCCATCATGCATTTCTTGGTACAGCCCCCAAGTCAACACCTATGTCTGTGGACAGAAATCTGATGTCAGGTAGACAAAACTTCAAAGCACCATCATTCCGGAGGTGTTTTGTGCTCAGCGTGGCAGAGCTCACCTGAGGGTCTTTCTGTGGGGGCCAAGCAGGTGTGTGCAGAGACCTGGCATGGAGCAGGAAGGGGTGCAGGTCAAACACCCCCCAATCCACCATAATGAACAGCCACCCCTGAAAACAGTAGTCTTGGGATGGAACGCAGTTGTGGGAAAGAAGGAGTCAGATTCACCATTGTCATTTCCCTATACAATTAGATTTTTTTTTCTTGTTATGCCCATATTATGAAAAAATGTTCTTATTTATTTATCTATTTATTTTATTTTTTAATATTTCTATGATTTGTATTATATTTTTATTGAATAAACACAGCCAGAAATCAAGAGGAAAGGGGTAGAGAGGGAGAGAGAGGCCTGCAGCCCTGCTTCATCACTCACAAAGCTTTCCCCCTGAAGGTGGGGACTGGGGGCTCGAACCTGGGTCCTTGAGCATTGTAACATGTGTGCTCAGCCAGGTGTGCCACCACCCAGCCCCTAGGTGTTTGTTTGTTTGCTTTTTGTAATAGCAAAGATATAAAGGCAGAAGAGAAGTTAACACTGTTATTCACCACATTGTCTGGAAATAACTATTGTAAATATCTAGATGGGCCTCTGCACATTATTCCTCTAATCTATTCAGAGACAAATGCTACAGATCAATGTAAGAAAGTTGTTGCTAATTTCCCAGTGTGCTTTTTCTTTGGGTAGCATGGTAGGTGCTAGTGGATATTATCTTAGTGTCTCAGTTATCAGCTATCCAGAGTTTAGATTATTATTCAACTCTTTCAACCATTTATTTTGTTATTTAAACTTTTCATTATTTTAAATAAAAGGAGTGTGGCTAACCTTGTTTAGCCTGAACAGGTAGTAAAAGATAAGAGTTAAGATCACCCATGCTGGAGCAAGATTGATTAAATTTAAATCTCTGCCTATCTACTAGTTATATGTCTTTGGGCAAATTTTCATGTGACATCTCTACCTCAGACTCCTTACCTGCAAAATGACTTCCCACCTGAAGAGTACTCACTGGAAACGAATGACTTAGTCTACGTAGAGTGCTTGGAATTATGACACCTGATACATCATTAGGTGCTATATGATGGTTGGTTCTGTCCACTTGAGTGAGGCAAGCTTGTCTATTGAAAATATGTAATGGTCTTTTGAGATTGCATATGAGATAGAGTGTTGAAAGAGAAAGAGAGAGAGAGAGACAGAGAGAGACAGAGAAACACAGAGAAGTCAAAGCAGTTATGGTACCAGAGCAGTTATGGTACCAGGAACTTCAAGTATCCAAGTCCAGTGGTCTACTAGTTGAGCTATTTTCCCAGTCACCCTCAGCTTTTCTCTAATTTACCCAGAATTCACTCCATGCAACTCATAGAACTGAAAAATGCTGGAAAACTCAACCATGGGATTCCATAACCTGGGCTCCCTTTTCCACAATACTGATGTCTTGGTGGTACCTGATGGCTTCATGATTCGAAATCGCATCATCAAAGACAGAAACCCCCCAGGTGCTTTTTTTCCCCATCTTCTTTCACCCACATGCTCTCTCACATTCACATACCACACACAGCAGCTCCCATCATAGACCTCTCCTTTCCCACCACACTCCCAGAAAAACCTTCCTTCCCACGTATCCACAGATGTTTGAAGAGAAGAGTCAGTCCCTGATCTACAAACACTGCATTTGGAGTGATTTTTTAGCCATGGTAGCCAAGGGTTTGGGGCTGCTTGCTCTGTTTGTCTTCTGTTGCCTCTGAATGAGAGGATGACCAACTGTGATTTATGTTCTGGACTATTGTGTTTAGAGCACATCAATCCTCCTTTTATTTAAGGAAGTGGAAGGAGAAAGGAAAAATATACTCATTATGCTTGTTGACAGGAAGTGAGGTGGCAACTGTCCATTACCCATCTCTCTATTTCCATCTCTGTTTTCCTGTGTGCTTCTTCTTATCTCCCTCCATCCCTGCTTTCTCTCTCTCTCTCTCTCTCTCTCTCTCTCTCTCTCTCTCTCTCTCTCCCTCCCTCCCTCCCTCCCTCCCTCCCTCTCTTTTCCAAGAACTACAGTTTGGCAAGCACTTCCCCCAGGGGTTCTGACATTAATGAGGTAGCAGAGAGTGAGAATTGCCTGCTGAGAGATGAACTGGAGGGAGACTGCTCTGAGCTTCCTTGCTCAGCAGAACTGATAAGATTAATCCAGCCATAACCCAGTAAACAAACCACTTGGGAGGGACCAGAAATATCTTATGGTTTTGCTCCAAGAGATGTAAGTTAGGGGGCTCTGGGTGTTGGACAAGTTGACTTATGAGGAAGAGGACTAGGTCAGAAAGCCAACTAAGGGGCTGCTTTCCTGTTTCAAAATCTGTAGTTTGGAGCCACTTTTCAGAATCTCCTGGACTAAAGCTCACAGGAAAGAGACTCTGAAAATAGTAAATGCTGAGATTACTCCTTCCCTGTCGCAGCCTCACTCACTGACTTGTCTCTTTCCTTCCTTGTCTCCAGTCAGACTCCCTCCACCTCCCTGCTGGCCCTAATCCAGGCAGACAGATTTTCTAGGACAATTCTACATTCTGGGCACTCTCTGTTGTCTAAATGAGTCAGTAAGCCTTTACCACTTTTGTGTTTATTTGCTCACTGATAAAGGAGGTCATGTTCTTTCTCAAAGAGAGAGTGTGGTTCCCTGCCAAGGTACAGAAAGGCCTTTATTCACCCCCCACCATGCCAACAACAGAGGTGAGGGCCAGTCAGCAGACCTCAACTTGCTCACCTGCCAAGTTGAACTCCTGCCAGCCTCAGCTATTGCACAGGGTCATTGTAAAGATGGCAAGATAGAACACCTGTCTAAAGTGTAGATGAGAAAGGGCTCTCCACAGCCAGGGAAGCAGCATAATACTTATGCAAAAGGCTCATGCCTGAGGCTCCCGAGTTTAAACCCTAGCACCACCATAAACCAGAATTAAGCAGTGCTCTGCTAATAAAAATAAATCAATCTTTTAAAAAGATCTAAAGAGGTCTATGTACACCAGTGTTCATAGTAGGATAATTTCAATAGCCTAAACTTGGAAGCAACTTCCAATGACAAATAAGTTGCTAAGAAATTTGTGGTATCACACGTACCCATAAACTACTGCAAAATATATACCTGAAAGCAGAAGTACACTAGAGTTTGCAGTGAATACCTCCCTAACACTTCCTCTCCACTATTCCAAGCTTGGGATCCATGATTGCTCAACAAATTGTTTGGCTTCGTATGTTAACTCTCTTTTCAATCACCAGGTTCCAGATGCCACCAGGATGCTGGCCAGGCTTCCCTGGATTGAAGACCCCAGGAATGTGTCCTGGAGCTCAGCTTCCCCAGAGACACACATTACTAGGGAAAGATAGAGGCAGACTGGGAGTATGGACCAACCAGTCAACGCCCATGTTCAGCGGGGAAGCAATTACAGAAGCCAGACCTTCTACCTTCTGCAACCCTCAATGACCCTGGGTCCATGCTCCCAGAGGGCTAGAGAATGGGAAAGCTATCATGGGAGGGGGTGGGTTATGGAGATTGGGTGGTGGGAATTGTGTGGAGTTGTACCCCTCCTACCTTATGTTTTTGTTCATTAATCCTTTCTTAAATAAAAAATTAAAAAAAAAAAAAGAAATTTGTGGTATATAGACACAATGGAATACTACTCAGCTATTAAGAATGATGAAGTTGGCTGGGTGATGGTGCACCTTATTAAGCACCTGGAAAGACATGGATCTGAGCCCCTACTTCCTACCTGAAGTGGTGAAGCAGGGCTGCAGGTATCTCTTTCTCTCTCTATTTGCTCACCCCCTCCCTCAATTTCTCTCTATCCTATCTAAAAAAATTTAAAAAAAAAAAAGAAAAATAAAGGCCAACAGTGAACAGTAGATTCATAGTACAGGCACTGAGCCCCAGCAATAATCCTGGTGGCAATGAGAGAGAGAGAGAGAGAGAGAGAGAGAGAGAGGTCACCAAAATCACTTTTTCACTTCATCTTGGATGGATCTTGAAGGAGCCATGTTAAGTAAGATAAACCAGAAAGAGAAGGATGAATATGGGGTGATCTCACTCATGGATAGAGGTTGAGGAATAAAAACAAAGAGGAAATACAAAGTAAAACTTGGGCTGGGCTTAGTGTATTACACCAAAGCAAATGAGGGCAAGGAGAGTTCTGGGATTGGATAGGTCATTGGGATCCTGGTACATGATGGTGAAGTGAACGGAAGTTGGAGGTGAGAGTATTTTATGGATACCCTCATGGGGAGGTGAGAAATTATACCTAAGTGACAGCAACTGTGAAAACATATCCTTGTGAATTCTGTTGACTCTCTCCTTGACCCACGTTCCCATTTTCTGTCCCCTTTCCCCTTTGATAGATACCACTTTGTTGCCAAAATGTAAATGTTTTTGTTTTAATGTTTTTATGTTTTGTTTTTCTGTCCCCTTCCTCCTTTGATAGATACCACTTCGTTGCCAAAATGTAAATGTTTTTATTTTAATGTTTTTACATTTTATCATTTTATCTTCTATGTGAATGACATCACATTATGTTTGTCTTTAAGTATAAGCCCTTCTGTGTCTGTCTTTATTGCTACAAATAGTGAGATTCCATTAATTTTCACAGCTGAGTAATATTCCACTGTGAGCCTGTTTTCCATCTTTGTCACCTAGTCACCCACTGATTAACATTCAGGTTGTTCCTGTACCTTAGCTATTGTAAAGAATGTTGCAATAGACATAGAGTGTGAGGCCATTTCAACTGGACTATTTTATTCTGTTGAAATGCATGAGCTCCTTGTGTGCTTTGGTTATTAACCACTTACCAGGCAACATGATTTTCAAGTGTTTTCTCCCACTCCAAAGACTGTCTTTTCATTTTGTTGATGCTTTCCTTGGCTATGTAGAAGTCTTTTAGTCTGATGTGGCCTCACTTTCTCTGTTCCTCTCTGGTTGCACTTGTTTGGTTTCAAATTAAATAGATAATCATTACCAAGCACAATGGCAAAGAGCTTATACTCTGTTTTCTAGGAATGTTATAGTTTCAGGCTTTCTATTTATATGTCATCTCTCCATTGTGAGTTTATTTACCCCAGATAATGAGGGAATTAGCTTAGCTAGTAATGGATTACATTTACATGCCTGAGGTTCCTAGTCAGTCCCTGGTAATACATGCTCTAGAGTTGTAACTCTGCTCTCTCTCTCTCTTTCTCTCTCCCTCCCTCCCTCCCTCTCTCTCATGGGAAACTCCCTCCATTTTCATGTGTAATAAATAAAAAAATATTTAAATCAAAGATTTCTTTGGTTCTTCAGTCTCTTGTGGTTTTATATGAATTTTAGAGTTTTTTTTTAATTTCTGTTAAAATAACATTGCAGTTTTTGTAGACACTGCATTAAATCTACAATATGGCTATTTTAATAGTATTGATTCTTACAATGCATGAGCATGAAGTATCTTTCCCTTCATTTGCACCAATGCAGTTCCATTCACCAATATCAGAACTCTCAGTGGATGGATCTTTAATTTCCTTACTCAGACATACTCCTGAGCATTTTTTTTTTCCATTTAAGACTATTAAACCACTAAACTTATGCTTTTAAGACTATTAGTATGAGGTTACCATGTAAATTTATTTCTGGTAATTCATTATTGATGCAGAGAAACTAACTAGTTATTATATACACTTATTTCATATCCTACAACTTTACTGAAATCATCAAGTTCTTAAAAGTTTTTTTTTACAGTTTTCTTTTTTTTTTCTAAGTATCAAACCCAGAACCACATGCTTAAGCATCTTTATTATAGAAAAAAGTACATTTTCTAAATTATATTTATTTATTTATTTATTTATTATTAAAGAAAGGATTAATTAACAATTAATTAATTGTTAATTAATCCTTTACAGAGTTTTCTGTGTATAATTTTGTTACATACAAATAGAGAAAACTCAACTTTCTTCTTTCTAATTGGTGTGTGTTTTATTTATTTATTTATTTTTATTCCTAATTGAAGGCTTCCTGTATTCTGCTGTATAGATGTGATGACAGAAAACATCCTTCCTGTGTTTCTGATCTAAAAGGAAGAGCTTTCTTTCAGCTTTTCATCCTTGAAAGGGCTATTAGTGATGGGCTTGTCCTGCACTGGTTTTGTGATTGAGATATATCCATGCCCATTGTTTGACTTGGCTCTTTCCATTTAAGTGTTTTAGCAATTCACTACAGGGACAATGACATCTTAATTTCCTAATTTCTCCACCCACCCCCTCATCCCCCTTGATTTATCCCGTTATTCTAATCCATTCTCGGCTTGGATGGAATAGCCTTTAAATCAGCCCCAAGTTATTTGCTGGGATGCTTGCCCTAGGTTCCTCCTCATTTCACTGGCTGTGCCTTTTTCCTCCAGTGTTCATTCTGTTTCTTGAGCAAGAGCTTATCGTACATTGTAGTTTGCTCCCCAACATTTCTCAGTGTCAGCTGAGATGTCTGAAAGGATTAGAACTGAGAGCTGCTAGGGGTTTTCTCTGTCTTGTAGAAAGCTGTTCACCCGTGTGAGGGAAGGAAGTCTTTTTTCGTGGCTGAACGGTGGATATGTCAATAGGTGGTATGCAGAATATCTTCCTCTTCCATGAAGAGGAGCAGGGAATCCCCAGTTGCTAAATGAAAAGCTTTTGCTCGGGGGAGTGTAGTGTTTTAGAGTACTTCACCCCCAGATAGAATTGTGTGTTCTTTGCCACCTTTTACATCATTTTAGTTTTCTTTACTTTTTCTTTTCTTTTTTTTTTTTTTTCCCTCCAGTGTTATTGCTGGGACTCAGTGCCGATACTCTGAATCCACTGCTCCTGGTGGCCTTTTTTTTTTTTTTTTCATTTTATTAGATAAAACAGAGAGAAATTAAGAGAGGATGGGGGAGAGAGAGAGACCCCTGCAGACCTGCCTCGCTACTTCTGAAGTGTGCCCCTCCCCCAGCAGGTGGGGAACAGGGGCTCAAACTTGGGTCCTTGCATGAGTCCTTGTGCTTCATTTTGTACTACCTGTACCTAACCAGGTGAGCCACTGCCAGACCCTTCACTTTGTTTTTCTAATGTTACCTCAGGCTCTACCTTATACTTTTCTACCCTCCGCCATAGTCAGACAACTCAAGAACCTCACTGGAAATTATTTACTAGTCATTATGGTGAAAACTGTTTTTTTGAAATATTTATTTTAATTTTTATGAGAAAAAATACAGCACTACTCATCTCTGGCTTATCCTGATGGTGCTCCATCTCAAAACTGAGACCAAGCATTGAAAATAACTTGTATTGAGCATTTTTTTCCACAACATATGTTAAGTGCTTCATTTAGATGATCTCATTTTCATCTCAAAACTCCTCTCTGAAGTGGGTACTTTTATGACTCATGTTTTACAGGTACTGAGACAAGGCTCAGGGTGATAATAAACCCCGTGAGGTTAGATAGCTTGTCTACAGTTACACACCTGGGGAAGGATGGAGCCAGCATCTGGATCCAGACAGGCCGCCTTCTGCAATGGTTCCAACTGCCTTGCTCTGCCACACGGCCACTTTGCTGTAATGCCCTGTGAAAAATGGAATCCTCTTTAACCCTGGCTCAGGTCATGGAGCTTGGAGGAAAAAACCCAGAACAAGCAGGCTGGACACAACAAAGGAGAGGATTTCAGGAAGGTGTGCTTTCTGCACCAATGCCTGGAATTTTTATATCTGAGAAAGCAGACCCCTGAGTAATGGCTTACCCAGGTCACGCATTGGAGATTTAAGGGCCTGTGATGGCTTAGGCATAGGCCGCCCGTTGCTGTGATTAACCCCTGGCTTAGTGGCTAACACAAGACTCTCCTGGGGTGACAGTCCCATCTTCCAGCCACTGGCTGGTTGGGTGTTCAGCTCCTCAGCCCTGCAGAAGTTGAACTTTCTGGTTTCAGAGTTTGAGGAAGCAGGCAGCTGAAGCCTGCCATCCAGGAAGAGCCACACTAGCCAGCCAGAAGCCTCACAGCAGGCCAGTTAGCCAGCAGCTGTCAACAGAACAAACAAGGTAAGTGGACCAAAGGGCTGTCTTGTCACAGACAGGAAGCAGAGCACAGGGATGAATTATTTTTCTGGTCTTAGAGCTCTGCAAGTGCTAGGAAACCTGACATTAATTTTATCTGTATGACAGCACCTTTTGATCTTCATTAGAGGAACCTGACCAAACCACCTTTGGCAAAATGAAGAGGATGTCTCCTTAGCTGTCATGGAAAAAAAAAAAAGTGTTTTCCGGGTTACCACCAGATAATGCTAGCATGAAACTTCTATTATGACTCTGATTAGGAGAAAGATTTGTTTTTTAATCAGGATATATATGACACACACACACAGAGAAAGACACTCAGAAACCAGAACACTGTGCAGGTCTGGCTGATGGTGGTGCTAGGGATTGAACCTGGGACCTCAGAGTCTCAGGCAT
Organism: Erinaceus europaeus; assembly: GCF_950295315.1. Taxonomy (NCBI): domain Eukaryota; kingdom Metazoa; phylum Chordata; class Mammalia; order Eulipotyphla; family Erinaceidae; genus Erinaceus; species Erinaceus europaeus. The sequence goes on along the minus strand of NC_080180.1, from coordinate 6,875,760 downwards.
GAAAATCTTCTGCACATGCATGATGCTGTCTCCTCAGCCTGAGATGTATAATATTATAAAACAGAATATTGCAAGAGCATAGATTCTATAACATGTCTGTCAGGCTCAGTTGCCTGAACTCTGGTTTCAGTTTCCTCATTGCTAAATGGAAATCATGACAAGCACATAATAAATTTGTCTTGGGCATTATACTGAAGTATTCATACAGAATGCCCATAATAGCACCTGACAGAGGAGAGAGAGTGAGAGAGAGAGACAGAGAGAGAATGAGAGAGAGAGAGAGAGAGAGAGAGAAAGAGAGTGAGAGAGAGACAGAAAGAGAGAAAGAGAGAGAGAGAAAGAGTGAGAAAGAGAAAGAGAGAGAGAGAGAGAGACAGTCAGTGGATGTTTAATTGCCTTTAAATATTCTGAATTTTAACTGATCTGTAGAATCAAAAGGTGGCTGTTGTCATCCCGGCTTTAACAGATGATCCCACTGTAGAAGAGGAAACGCCAGGATCGAGTTCGCGCGTTTTGTGTTTAGCTGGGCCAGGGTCAATCCTCAGCTGTTTCTTTCTGAAGTGCTGGAATTTTCCTTGAGCTTCTCTCAAGTTTGCTCCTTGTAGAACAGCTTTTCACTGGCTTTTTCCTTGGCATCAGCCCAACTGCCCACAAGAAAGGAAGTGATGAGACAGTCATTATGTCTGGGGTTGGAGCTAGTGTAGGGAAGGGCCCTGCTGGGTCACTCTCTGCCACACCCCACAGCAGCTTCTGCACCCGGGAGAGGAATTCTGTGGGAATCAGTTTTCAATAAATGGCACTTCATCTGAACACGTGGTTTGCTTGGTTTTTCGGATGGAGAACTGTGACTAATCACCACCCGCCTTGTTTGGGCTGCTCAGAAGCTTAGAGCTGAACGTGTACCCATTCTCTTCTCCCTCCGTGTTCTATTCTTATCCCAGGCTCAAAATTCTTTTTCTTTCTTTCTTTCTAGAATCAAAATTCTTTTCCTTCCTTCCTTCCTTCCTTCCTTCCTTTCTTCTAACCATTATGGTGAACACTGTTTTTTAAAAATATTTCTTTGTTTTAATTTTTATGAGAAAAAATATAGCACTACTCAGCTCTGGCTTATCCTGCTACTGCTGGGGCTCAAACCTTCTTTTATTTCCCCTCTCACTTTCCTGATTCTGTATATTTGTCCTTTCCCCCTTGGTATTATACTTTATATATATATATATATATTTTAAATATTTATTTAATTTATTTATTCCCTTTTGTAGCCCTTATTGTTTTATTGTTGTAGTTATTACTGTTGTTGTCATTGTTGGATAGGACAGAGAGAAATGGAGAGAGGAGGGGAAGACAGAGAGAGGGAGAAAAAGACAGACACCTGCAGACCTGCTTCACCGCCTGTGAAGCGACTCCCCTGCAGGTGGGGAGCCGGGATTCGAACCGGGATCCTTATGCCGGTCCTTGTGCTTTGCGCCACCTGCGCTTAACCCGCTGCGCTACAGCCCGACTCCCTATACTTTATATTTTTAAATCAACTTCTACAGTCACTGTAGGATGAAATATAAGCCCTGGGTAGATGACCCCACCAATGTGTCCTGGAACCCTGCCTCCCCAGACCTCTGCCCCATTAGGGAAAGAGAGAGATAGGCTGGGAGTATGGATCGACCTGGCAACACCCATGTTCAGCGGGGAAGCAATTACAGAAGCCAAACCTTCCACCTTCTGCACATTATAATGATCCTGGGCCCATGCTCCCAGAGGAATAAAGAATAGGAAATCTTTCAAGGGATGGGATGGGGTAGGGAGTTCTGGTGTTGGGAAATGTGTGGAATTTTACCCCTCTTACACTATGGTCCTGTCAATGTTTCCATTTTATAAACAAAAAGGTATAAATAAATAAATAATCTTAAAATACCATTGAACTGATTTTTTTTCTTTGTTAGTGCCATTGAGTTAAACACTTATTTTTCCAGTATTGGGTTAACCCTCCTGGACCACAGAACCATGCTTACTTAGCTCTTCCTGCAACCTGGTGTGTCAATAACAGGGAGAGACTGGGTTGGCTTGAACTGCAGAAATTATAACAATTCCGTAACTAAACATATGCTAATTTATTTCTTCCATGCAAGATTGGCTACTGGGCGCAGAGAAAGTCAGTGTAGGCAGTGAGAAGGCAGACAATGTAACCACTGGAGAAAGCCCCTCTGCTCAGTCAAGGCTGGTTCAGCTTCCCTTTCACTGGGATCTTGCTGTTTTTGTATTATTTTCTTAGTGCCTGAGACAGTGCAATAGTACCAAATATCTGAGCAGCTAAAAGGATAAATGAAGGGTTGAATGGATGGATGAGCTATCTATGGAAAATAGATTAATAGATGATAGATAGATAGACAGACTGACATAGATGGTTCATATTCAACACAAACTTACTGGAAAAAATAAACCAAGCATGCAAAGGAAGGATACTCAACAGAATGGAGTAGGCAGAACACTTGCAGGATTTGGGAGAGGTAATATGCATGCTGTCTATTAAATAAATGAAAATATGCATGCCACGCAAAGAATTAGAAGGAAATTCTAAACTAAGAAAACAATGTACAAATCCACAAAGCTGCAGCAAACACTGATGTATTGGGGAATTGCAAATATTTCAATTTGTCTCCAGCCTGGGTTAAGAGGGGATAGAAAAGAAGAACCTGGAATGTGAATTTTTATCTTGAGCCCCATAGAGAGTCGTTGATGGATTTCAGGCAGAGGAAGGGGCAGGTTGTGAGATGATCATGGACATGTTTTAGGGAGATTATTCTGACTCCAGTAAGGGCTGTGGATTGATGGCAGACATTTAGGAGGCTATTACATCAATCCAGGAGAAAAATGATGAAGCTTTTAATTAATCAGATGGTGGGAGTTGGGATAGAGAGGAGGGGTACAGCGGAGAGGTTCAGAGGTGATGGAACCAACAGAGTGTGATCAATTACTTCGGGTGGGGTGGATGGAGGAGGAGGAGTCTGGCTGTTTCCTATGTTTCTATGTCAGTTAACAGGATAGATGAGGGCATCATTCTACCCAATTAAAAAATTCAAAGGGGGGATAATTAAGTCATTTTTGGATTTCCTGAGGCTATGATGGAGTCATGGATGGAGCCAAATACAACAGACTTTCAGATACAGGGATCTAACCTCCAAAAGTAGATTTGTCTGGGTGCTGGGTCCTTGGGGAGGTGTCAGGGTATCATTAATATCTGAAGGCATGAGCCAGGGTGGTTGACAGACAGATGAGAAAGAAGAAAGGACAGAGAGTGCTGAGAGACACTAACTTCTCGGAAGTGGATAGAAAAAGAGAATCCAGTGAAGAAGGTTAAAAGTGGCTGTTAACACAGCATAACCCTCAACCAAAAAGATCTGTGTATACCTGTGTTCATAGCAGCACCATTCATAACAGCCAAAACCTGAAAGCAACCCAATTGCCCAACAACAGATGAATGGCTGAGGAAGTTGTGGTATATATACACCATGGAATACTACTCAGCTTTTGAGAATAGTGAACCCACCTTCTCCTACTCATTCTGGATGGAGCTAGAAGGAATTATGTTAACTGATATAAGTCAGAAAGACAAAGATGATCCCACTCATAAATAGAAGTGAGAAAGAAGAACAGAAAGGGAAACTCAAAGCAAAATCTGAGTTTGGAGCAGGGCACCAAAGTAAAAACAAAACAAAAAAAAAACCCTCTTGGGGGAGCAGGAGGGCAGATTTTCAGCTTCATTATAGGATAATTCATCATTTAATTTATAAAAAAGTGGTTGTTAGAATTGAAGGATAAATCAGTGAGATCACTAGTCAAGGAAAAAAAAAGCTACTAAAAGAGCAGTAAAGTCTTGTGTTTGGGTCAACTAGATAACCTAAACCTCCTGAAAACAAATGCTAAATAAGATTTAAAACTTACTATCAAATAAATCGCTGAGATGCTCAGTGAAAAAAAGGATTCCTTCTATGGGAAAGGCACATTGAAGGCATGGATCCAGACATGACAGCTGAGGAGGAGGCCCTCATCCTAGGACACAGCTGTTGGGCATCAGAGACCTTCAAGCAAGAGACAACAGGTGAAGAGTCTAACAGGAGGGGCTGGAGAAATGTAAAGTTCTTAGGATGAAAGTGAAATGCAGGAGCTAGGCAGTGGCCCACCTGGTTGAGCACACATATTACATTGTGCAAAAGCCCAAGTTCAAGCTTTCAACCCCACCTGCATGGGAGAAGCTTCTCTAGTGGTGAAGCAGTGCTACAGGTGTCTCTCTTCTTCTTTTCCTCTCTATCAATCCTTCCTCTCTTAATTTCTCTCTGTTCTATCCAACAAATAAATAAAAACCACCTACATTAAAAATAAAGTGAAGTAATTTTTTAATTAAAAAACACATAAATGAAAGGAAAAATATACTGACCCAGCAGAAGAGCAGGAAAAAAATTTCCTTAAGTAGCAAATGTCTTAAGAATGTAGAAATGCAAACTAGACCTTATCTGGTTTGACTATAAAGTCATAGAATTAACAAAATGCAAAAGGAGCATGCTACTGAAATAAGACCAGAGGGGCCAGGTGGTGGCACACCTGGTTGAGCGCAGATGTTACAGTGCTCAAGGACCCAGGTTCAAGCCCCTGGTCCCCACCTGCAGGGGGAAAGCTTTGTGAGTGGTGAAGCAGGGCTGCAGGGGTCTCTCTGTCTCTCTCCTTCTCTATCTCCCCCTTCCCTGTTGATTTCTGGCTGTCTCCATCCAATAAATAAGATAATGCAATAATAATAAAAACTCGCAATGTTGTGGGTAGACACAAACCTCTGATTCTTTTCAAACCATGCAGTAGATCTTTACAGGTTTCAAAAAGATCAGAAAGAAGCAAATGACCAAAGCACACAGACATTAGGAAGATCTGATTGTGACAAGCATATCAACAGGGTGTGTGGCACCTAGAGAAGATAGTGATTACCTTTCTGTTTTGTTAACAACAGCTGCTAGGCCCCCCCCCCCCCGAAAGCCATTTAAACAATTTAAACTGTCCCTCCTATCTTTCTTTCTTGAGTTATCTACTCTCTATGGGATATTTTAAATCTTTTCTGAAACCATACAGATACTATGTATCTAACCTAATAAAGAGACTTTTAAATTTAATGAGCCATCCAATGACATCAAATGCACAGAGATCAGGTAAATGGAAGAATAAAGTGCCCCTGAAATTCACAAACTAGAAGATCCTTTGGCAGCTAGAGCCCTTGGTGGAAAGGAGTTTCAGTATGGTGGTGAGGGCGGATGTTGACTGGGTGAGGTAATTGCTGGTAAAGGAATGGCCACAGAGCGGGTCAACCATTCTTGGAAAATGTCTGATTCTAAGAAGAAAATGATATGGATAGTAACTAGGAATAGATGCAGGATCAAGGAAAATAATGTTTTTGAGGTTAAAAGATTTGAGTACATGTAGCCTGCTAACCAGAAGTAGTGGAAGATTGAAGCTAAGTGTAGTTAAAGAAATAAGATGTTTCCAGAACACAGATGCAGACGGTTAACAGAAAGACAGAGGGTTAACAGAAAGACAGAAAGATGACACCCTTCATTTAATGCAAGGCTACATAGGAAAGACAGTACTGATACTACTACATATACTGACACTACTATATATATTTAAAGGGACATTAAAATGAGTGTGTGTGTGTGTGTGTGTGTGTGTGTGTGTGTGTGTGTGTGTGTGAAAACAGCCTGGGACAACTACTGAGAACAGTGAGGAATGCTGGGCAAGTGGAGAAGACATAAATTCAGGCAGGGTATGGAGCAGCACCAGACATCACTCAGTAACTGAGAACGCAAACAGCAGATTTGCAGGGGGAATGGCAAGCATAGTTGCAAGACTCTGCTCCAGCCGTGCTCAGTAGGACATCCACAGAGAAAATAGAGGCTCCCATTCAGAGCTGGGATTCTGCTGGCTTGGGGTCAGAGGCAGGAGGAAAAGGAGCCCGCATGGAGATGTATTCAAGGTGCAGCTAGTGAAACTGCAGCTCCAGGGCCTCCTCTGCATCTGCCTGCGAGAACCCAGCTGAGAGCACACAGGTTCAGAGGGATTCCCTCAGCGCGGCAAGCGTGAAATATTTCGTGGCGTGAGATCATTTTCTTTTTCCATGGAAGCCTTGCATCCTTCATGCATGCCAGGTGCGGGAATCTTCGTGACCTCACTCAAGGGCAGTGGGCTCCAGGGTGGGCTTAGCAGGAAGTGTTTATGGGGTTCACAGACACATTGATGCATCACTAGGTTTTAGTTCTGCCTTCCCTCTCATTCTAAACAGGAATGAATTTGAGGACTTCATTTTTCTTCAGGATGTCACCAGATGCTGTGGCACTGGGATGCAGGCTCAGAGCCAAGGGCTCTCCTGCTCTGCGCACGTAAGGTGCCCAGCACCAAAGGACTCAGGGACTGCTGATGATTCAACCGGCTCAGAGATGAATCATTCAACTGCAGAACTGCAATGCCAGGAAGACTTAATTTTCATTAATACTAGGAAACTTGATAGACGTCTTCCCAGGACAAAAATCCAAAAATTCTCACCACACCACCGTAACAAGTTGAGGGGCTGAAAAATAATCGTCTGCATTTTAATTTAGAATGTACACTAAGATGTCTGAAGATTAATGGCTAGGGAGAACTTTAGAGGGCTGGTGAAATAGCCCACTTGGATAGCGTGACCGTTTGAACTTAGTCCTCATGCATGAGAGAAAGCTCCCATGCTTTGGCCACTCTCTCTCTCTCTCTCTCTCTCTCTCTCTCACACACACACACACACACACACACACACCTTTTCTATTTCCCCCTTCCCTCTTAATTTCTCTCTCTCTCTCCAATAAATAAATATTTTAAAATTCCCTCTAGCCTTAAGAAGCTTGACAAAAAACAGACTAAGTCACCTAGACACCAAGTACATAGGATGAGGACTGGGACTGGTTTAGCCAGCTTCTTTTTTCTTTTTCTTTTTCTTTTTTCTATTTTCTTTTAAGCAGAACACCTGCTCTGCTCTAACTACTAGTGGTGCCAGGGATTGAACCCAGGTCCTATTTCATGTAGGCCCTGTGCACAACTGTTATGCTATCTCTCCAGCCCCTTTACTACCCTTGTTATTCTTTTTTTATTGTTGTTGTAGTTATTATTGTTGTTGTTATTGATGTTTTCATTGTTAGATAGGACAGAGAGAAATGGAGAGAGGAGGGGAAGACAGAGGGGGAGAGAAAGATAGACACCTGCAGACCTGCTTCACCGCCTGTGAAGCGACTCCCCTGCCCCTTTAGATAGCCTCTAGCTCCTCTGTAACACAGTTAGGATGGGTTTTCTCAAGTAGCTTGTAAAGCTTAACACTTATCTCCTGGGCTAGAGTCTCTAGATACTTGTTCCAGGGTGGCTCTCTGTGGACTTGACTGTCTCAGAAACAAACAGGTAGGGATAGCTCCTGGAGAAGTGGCAGGTTGGGAAGAGTGTCCCTACAGATGGCAGCTGGCTGGGGAGGCCCGGCTACCAGGAACTGTCAGGCTGCGTACCACAGCTGTCTGGGGATTGGGTTTCCAGTCACCTGCTCAGCCCAGCTGCAGGAACTGAGCTATCAGGCAAAGCCTGGTAATTGCCCTGTACTCATCTCCACCTTCCTGATCTCTGTCCTAATTGAGCTTTAATGGCTTTGGTCTTTGGTCATGGGAGGGGGATTTTCCTGCCTTTCTAGACAGAGAGTATTTCATCTGAGCATCAAGCCAATTAGTTTAGCAGCTGAGGGGATTGACAGAAGCCCGACCAGACTGCATGGGATTCTCAGACCAGTAAGTTCATCATGGTGGTGGTGGAGGAGTGTGTGTGTGTGTGTGTGTGTGTGTGTGTGTGTGTGTGTGTGTGTGTGTGTGTGTGTGTGTTGAGGGGGCAGACTGGAAGCTGCACTCTGAGGTGGAGATCAAGAAGTTGAAGCATCTAGGACATTTCTGATCTAAACTTCACAAACACCTTTGATATATATACACTTTCTGCTTCTATCTTGATGCTGCACCTGTTTATTGGATTATAGATTCTCTTTACAAACTGGAGAGGAGGGATCTTGATTCTCTTTAGGTCTTACCCTTTTTGCATAGTTTTTCTCTTTTTCTTTCTTTTGGATAGAGACAGAAATAAATTGAGAGGGAGGGGGGTTAGAGAGGTGGAGAGAAAGAGATATCTGCAACATTGCTTCACCACTCATGAATCTCCACCCTGCAGGTAGGGGACCAGGGGCTTGAACCCTGGTCCTTGTGCCCTGTAGTGTCTGTGCTCTACCAGATGTGTTACTGCCGGCTCCCATAGTTTCTTTTAAAATATTTTATTTACTCACTAACAGGGAATAAATGGGGGAGGGACAACCAGAGCATCACTCTGGTACCTGTGATGCCAGAACTTGTGCTCAGGACTTGGTGCTTTTAGGCCCAAAGCTCTAGCCAATATGCCACTTCCTGGGGCTCTCTGCATAGTTTCTAATCTACCTAAAGACACAATTCAGAAACTGTCACATTAAGTGGGGCCCTGTCTTATAATGAGGCATCTTTACTATTCTGACCTTTGGCACTTTTTTCTCCTTTGCTTCCTTCTTTCTGCCACCCAAGTGTCAACGCAGGCAGTTCACTCAAACTTATTCTCCAAAATTCAATGGGTGTAACCCAGGCCTGTGTGGTACCAAACTTGAAACAAAAGGCTTGGGGCAAAAAAGACCACTGTTTCCTAAGTTTGCTTCTCAGCAAGCCAAGAACACTGTGGGCACACTGCCTCTTAGAAGCTTGGAGCCCCGTGAGGTCCAAGGCTGTTGTCTCAGTAGCTGGCCAGCACACACAAGGCATTCAGGTCAGCTCAGGCTCTCCAGGTAAGAGCTGGAGAGACTCCACCAAAATGTGGGAAATATCTGGAGATTACTGCTGGGAAAAAGGGCACCCTGCAGCCAGCTCATGGAATTTTAGCTCTGCTCTAGTATCTTTCAACAGCGCTGAGATAAATCTCACCAAGGGTGAGAACTTGGCTGTGGGGCACCTGGTTAGCTCAGACATTCCTTAAAGTGTGAAATAGAAAATTGTATATAAAAAAAAAAAACGGGGGTCGTGTCACACCCATCTGAGTGCACACAGCACACACTACCTATCATGTGCAAGGATGGGGGTCCAAGCCCCCACTCCCCACCTGCAGCAGATATGTTTCACGAGAAGTGAAGTAGGTCTGCAAGTCTTTGTCTTTCTTCCTCTCTCTCTTTATCTCATCCTTCCTTTTCAATTTCTATCTATTCTATCAGATAAAATATAAAGGAAGGAAGAAGAAGGAGAAAAAGAGGAGGAGGAGAAAAGATAAGGACAAATATGGCAGCCACCAGGAGCAGTGAATTTGTAGTATAGCACTGAGCACCTCCTCCAAAAAGTGAGGAAAAGGTCTGAATAGAAGTTTCTTCTTAAAAGATACAGTTGGTTCATGACACATCAAAAAAAAAAAAAAAAGAAAAAAGCTCAAGCCAGCAAAATAGCTCAGCTGGGTATATTGTGCCTGACTAGCCATGAGCATGATCCAGGTTTGAGGAGTTCAGCTCCCAGAGCATTGAAAGATGCTTTGGATACTGTGGTGTCACTCTCTTTCCCTCCCTCCTCCTCGTCTTTGTCCTCCTATTTCTCCTCCTCCTTCTCTGTGTGTTTCTACGTAAAAATTTGATGTAGGGTAGTAAAACCCTGCTGCTGATATGTAAGAAAAACATCCCAGTGTCATTCATTATCAGGAAATATAAATCAAAGGCAAAATGAGATGTCACCTCACATCAGTGAAAATGTCTGACATCATAAAGAAGGGGCACAAGAAGTTCTGGTGAGGATGTGGAGAAAAAACGAATCCTGATACACAAATGGGGAGGAATGCAGGCTGGTGCTGCTCTATGGAAAATGGTTCCTTAAAAAAAATTTTTAAAAATGGCAGAAACACTCCTAGAAGATATTCGGAAATGATCATCAGAACATGAATATACTATTTCAAATGCATATTACATCCGTATTCATAGAAACAGTATTCACAATAGCCAAAATATTTGAGTCAACCTAAATACCCATCAACAGATGACTAGATTTAAATATATATATATGAGAGATAGAATCAACAGAATATTACTCAGTCCTTAGAAAAGATGAAATCATGACTTTTAGGACAAAACTGGTAGAGCTGACAGTGAATCTATTTAGTAAAGTAAGTAGGAAATACAATGCAATTACTGGAGCCTAGGCGGTGGTGTATCCAGTTAAGCAAACATGTTACTATGCTCAAGGACCTGGGTTCAATTCCCTAGTCCCCAGCAGCAGGGAAGAAGCTTCACTAGTGGGGCCAGGTGGTGGCATATCTGGTTGAGTGCACAGATTACAGTGCACAAGGACCCAGGTTCAAGCCCCTGTTCCCCACCTGCAGCAGGAAAGCTTTACAAGTGGTAAAGCAGTGCTGCAGGTGTCTCTCTGTCTCTCTCCCTCTCTATCACCCCCTTCCTTCTAGATTTCTGGCCATCTCTGTCCAATAAATAAATAAAGATAATTTAAAAGAAAAAAAAAAGGAGAAGAAGCTTCACTAAGTGCAGGTGTCTCTCTGTCTCTCTCCCTCTCTATTACCCTCTTCCTTATAGATTTCTGGCCATTTCTATCCAATAAATAAATAAAGATAATTTAAAAGAAAAAAAAAGAAGTTTCACTAAATGCAGGAGTCCCTCTCTCTCTCTCTCTCTCTCCCTCTCTATTACCCCCTTCCTTACAGATTTTTGGCTATCTCTATCCAATAAATAAATACAGATAATTTAAAAGAAAAAAAGAAGTTTCACTAAGTAGTTAATTAATGACACAGGTCTCTTCCCCCCCCCATTCCCCACTTCCCTCAAAAATCCTCTCTGCCCTATCAAGTAATAGAAAGAAGAAAATGAATAGGAAAACAAGTGGTCATCAGGAGTATTGGATTCACTGTGCAGGCACTGCGTGCTACACCTTTGTAGCAACAAAACAAACACTTGCTATTACTGGATGACTTTACTTATAGGTGGAATATAAATAACTAAAACAAGAAAACTGAAAAAAAAAAAAGCATGAAAGCTAATGGTTAGATACTGAGAAAAAGTGTGGCAATTACTGGAAAGAGGGAAAGTAGAAGGGGCAGGAAAAACGAGTCCAGGGGCCATTCTGGCAGCATACATCGGAGCCATAGCAGTGGAGGCTTATATGGACTTAGACGTGTAAAACGCCACTGAAATCAATGTTCGGTCAATTAGAGAATCCAAAGTCGGAGCCTTCAGAAATACTGTTTGTACAAGTGGGAACATTCATGGAATTTGTGGGTGAGGACTGAGAGCTGAGCGGCAAAGGGAAGTGATGGGTAGATCTGGAAAGCCTGTGAATGCCTGTGGCTTCTGCTGCCTCCTAGATGACAACTCTGAGCCAGCCGGGGTGTATGTCTCACAGGTCAGACTGCAGAAGAAGAGAGAGAGACATGCACAGGTTTCTTGTTTGGATCACCAGTAATGGAGGAAAGCAATGGGGGTCCTCTCTAGTCAACCCTTGAAAGGGCTATTCCAGTTCATCAAACTGCAACTGTTTCCTGACAGAGTCAGATGTGTCGGGCCGACACGGAGCACCTCAAGGACGTGACAGAGCAGCTGAGCGTGACATCTGTGCCGTGTGATTGAGGAGAGAAGCACAGTCGACGTAACAGCAGAAACCACAGAGCCAGACAGGATCTGACTAAACATTGACTTGCCTGTTTGCAGCAAAAGTACTTTATGGAGGAAGGGATGAGGAAGGAGAATCACGAACGCTTACTGTGTATCAAGCACTTGGTAAAAACCTGGCAGATGTGACTTAACATTATTTAGCCTCACAGCAGTCTCTGATGTGGCTGCCATTATTATTTCCACTTTGAAGTTATGTTAATAGAACAGTACTCAGCTAGAAGAAATGGCAAAACTTTCTCTTTGGCTATGACAGGTACATAGATGAAACTGAAGGGAATCATGTTAATTAAGTGAGATAAGACAAAAGGAGGGTATATATCAGAAGATCTCTACTCTGAGGATCCTGCCTTCCAGTATTTATTCCCCATTGTTAGTAGGGAGCTGATGGAAAGAACAAGGTCGTCACTTCAACGGTACCTAAGACAGTATTGACCCACAAATCGCCAACAGTATTTTTTAGCATGCAAAAGCCTTTATGACTTCTGCTGTTCAGAGATAACGTTGTCACGGAAGTCATAAAAAGCCTTTCCCCTTTAGAACGGCACTTGAGTGTTCTAAGTGTGTATCTTCTCTCCAGTGAACTTTTCAAGTAAAAAAAAAAAAATTAAACTGGTAGTAGGCTTTGGTTTGAATTAATTTGAAAACAAACAAACAAACAAAAAAACGTATTACACTGTCCCATTGGCAACTGTTTTGATCATAGAATTCTGTTAGCATCCTGGACATTAAATTCATGGAATCAGCAACATTGGTAACAGTAGATTGGTTATTTGCCATATAGTTGAAAGGTTGCATAAAATAAAAGAAAGAAAAAAGAAATATAGCATCTTCCAGAAGTATCTTGATGATTTTCAGCTTTGAGCATGAAAAATTATTTTAGGACTCTGAATACAATTCCATCAGCAGACCCCGAGCTTACTTCGACTAGCTTATGATTAAAACGTCAGCTATTTTAAATGTCAGTTAATTTATCAACGTACAAAGAGAAAAGGGTAAGTCATTACTGGGTTCATATGTGTTATATAACCCCCCACACATGCTTTTCTATAATGCCCAACCCATATTATAAAATACCTCAAAACCAATTTATTTTTATTATTTTTAACAGTGACCTTTGCCAATGGTCAAACAATTCATATAAACCATTTTCTGTGTCTTTTATACTTTGTGGTATTAGCTGTACTGGTTGAAAGAACAAAGTGCCATTTCAACATTAGCTTATTTGTTGGTTTGGGGGCATTTCTTCATTTTGGCACCTTTTCAAGTAAAGTCATCCATTCGATCAAAAAATAATATATATAAGAAGATCTCATTCATAGGTGTGACTGGAGCATCAAGACAGAAGATAATCCAGGGTGAAATCTCAAAGGACTTATCTGACCAGATCCAGGGACTTGGATGATGGAAGAAGATGGTGGTTTGGCAAAACATGGAGTCACCTAACTTGAGACGTGGGATAAGGCAGCAGTTCTGAACACCAACATTTCTTCAGCAGTTATTTAAAAGAATAACTACTATCCCCATTCAAAGGTAAAAAGGAGCCTACTTTTATATAGAAATAACTTATACAAAGTACATGCTTAAGAACTTATTATTTTTCTTTACTGGGGAGATGAATGGCTTATAGTCAATAGTAAAATCTGTATGTGCATAAGATTTCTCAGTTTCCTACATAACAATTCAACCCAACTAGGTCCTCCTCTGCCACCATGTTCCAGGACCTGAGCCCTCCCCACCCCCCAGAGTCTTTTACTTTGGTGTAAATACACCAACTCCAGTCCAAGTTCGGCTTTGTGTTTTCCCTTATCAAGGACCCACTACTTCTATTTAATGAACTAGTTCAGCAAATACAGAAAGATTTAAGGAACTCTGCTTTATATTTTATTTTTTCTTTTATTTTTCTTTTATTTATTTATTATTGGATAGAGACAGAGAGAAATTGAGAGGGGAGGGGGAGGTAGAGAGGGAGAGAAACAGAAACAAACACCTGCAGCCCCGCTACACCACTTGTGAAGCTTTCCCCCTGCAGGTGGGGGCCAGGGGTTTGAACCTGGGTCCTTGCGCACCGTAATGTGTGTGCTTATCCAGGTATGCCACCACCTGGCCCCAGGAACTCTGCTTTAAAAAGCGCCTTTATATCCATCGCCCAGCTTAAAACATAACACGTGATCAACAGGTGATACCTTTGAACATATCCTGAGTCACAGCTCTTCTTTTGCAAATTTTGAACTTAGACTCTTGACTACTACCTTAAACTACATCCCAGAGAGTATCGATTGACTTTTCAATGCCCATGTTTAGCAGGGAAGCAATTACAGAAGCCAGACCTTCCACCTTCTGCACCCCATGATGATCTTGGGTCCATACTCCCAGAGGTATGAAGAATAGGAAAGCTATCTGGGGAGGGTACTGGATACAGAGTTCTGGTGGTGGGAATTGTGTTGAATTGTACCCCTCTTATCCTATGGTCTTGTCAATATTTCCATTTTATAAATAAAAATAAGAAACTATATCCCAGAATAATAAGAGGTGATATGAGCTGTCAGAAAGACACGGAAGTAATTCACTTGGATGGTGATTGAGATTTAGATCAGCAAAGAGAAGGGCCATTGGCACATGGAGAAAGAAGAAGGACCAGAAGGCTGGGTGAGGAAAAGGGCCCTGGTACAGGACTGGATGGGAAGAGAAAGGACACTGTGGCAAAGGCCTAGAATTATAACCCTTAGGGAGTAAGGTATACAGTCTGGTCATACATGTCCCAGATCAAGGCATAGATATGATATGGGAGAAACAGTAGAGAAAAAAATGAGATAACTGTAAATAAATCATGCTTCTCAAACTTCTCTTGCTTAACACTGCAGAAAGGGCTTACTCAGGCCCACCTCAAAAGGGGTAGTCAACTTATTTTCATTCTAGTAAAAAATTAATGAGTTTTCTGAAAAGTCAATGTGTCCCTGTTTTTCTAGCTCATTAGAGTTGCCATACATGAGAGAGAGAGACGGAGAACGAGAAGAAACAGAGAGAGACAAGGAGACAATAAGAAGAGAGGAACTAACACAGAGAGAGACAAGGAGATAGTGAGAAGAGAGAAACTAATGGAAGAAGGAGGCAAGGGAGGAGAGAAGGAAGGAGGTGCCACACAGAACTTCCCTGTGTCATCAAAGAAATCTGGGAAGAGGAAGATGCAGAAAACCCAGACCACTTAACAGAAAATATAAACTCACTGCAACTATGAATGTGAAGGAGATGAGCCTTTGTTCCAGTATAAAGTGACCGGACAGCTCTTGGTGACCTCTGGCTTCAGTTCCATTTTCTAGCCTTCCATCATGCCCAGAAAGACCATCAGGAGGGACACTGCTGGGTGAGGTGGTTGCACATCTGGCTGAGAGCCCACATTATCATGTGCAAGGATCTGTGTTCAAGCCACCAGTCTCCACCTGCAGAGGGGAAGTTTTGGGGGTAGTGATACAAGACTGTAGTTACTCTCTTTCTCTTCCCCTCCCTATCCCCTCCCTTTCAATTTCTCTCTGCCAAATAAATAAATAAATAAATAAATATTTTTTTAAAAAAGGAATACTGCTCAGAAAGTTCCAGACCTATGTCCTCCTATACTTTACTTAATATTCGACTCAATCATTATTTTTTTTCCTTGCAGGAGTTTCATTCATCTCCCCTTCATGACTTTCAATTGTTGACGAGCTCAAACTCAAAGTTGTTAGGATGACACATTGCGGAGGGTATTAATCCTTCAGTCTGTGTCTGCCTGTCCAGTTTCATAGCCCGTCATTTACAGTGATGCCAGCTCTCCCCCTGGTCAGTGAGCTCCATAGCTTCAGATGTTTGCTCATATGGTTCTTTATCTGGTATGCCCCCAGTTCCTTTTCTAACTCCTGCAATCCTGTATCCTTCTCAAGGTGGAAACCAGATGGTCTATCCTCTATGATGTCTTTCCAGCCTTTCTTAAGGTTGAGTTCATCTCATCCTCCCCGGGGACACATTTCCTCTATAGCATAGACCCCATTGCACGGTAATTATTGGTGCTTGTGTCTGTCTTCACAGGAGACTATAAATTCCTCAAGAGTGGAAACTTTATCTCTGAAACACCAGTTCCCATCAGCATATAAGCTTTATATTCCTATTTCTAAGCATCTATCTTGACAAATAGAAGGTGTGTGTGTGTGTGTGTGTGTGTGTATACATTCACTTCTGATGTAATGTTGAAGAGATTTAGCCATGCATTCACACTAAATCACCCGATTTAGCCTTAGTCTAATCCAACAATACTCCTTGTTAGTGGTACTGACATAAGAAAAAATAGTGGCCTGAGAGAGACTGAGTATGTCTCAGGAAGTTGACGTGCAGACTTCCCGCCACCACCACCACCATGGTCAGGTTGAGAGACCCCCCCCCACCCTCCCCTTCAGCCAGCACAGGATGAGGGAAGTATGTCCTAGGGTCTTGCTTGTACTTCATCTCTACCGAACCATAATTCTGATTCCTCCCTGAAAACCTGGTAATTAGTTATTCTCAAATACCACAAGCTACAGAGTCCAACAGTTTATCAAATATAACATGGATGCAATGCAGTTTGAAAACTACTGACTAAACAATTCCCCAAGCAAGGTGTGTTGTGACTCTTCCCTGTCCAATGAAAAGACCCACCACAGATCTACTTTCTTGGAAATTCCTGACACTGTCACCACTTCTTTTTAACTTAACGAAGGTTTTCAATTCTAGACTCCTAAGATATTCATGGAAGCCACTTAGATAAAGACCTTTCTGATAGGAAGTACAGGTGTGTAGACCACACATCATCTCTATTGGCTGAAGACCCCACTGAACATTGGCAGCAGCTAACAGGCCCATTTTATTCTCTCCACCTTTGCCTGAAAGCCTTGTTCTAGGACACCCATACCCTGGCCCCTCTTCAACATCTCAGTAGTAACTCAAAACTGCAGAACTTTGGGGACTCAGGGTTGTGACTGAAAGGACTGTTTAGGCAAATTAGTGACTGCCTAGAGTTTAAAATTTGTGCTTCTTTTTCAGTGAATGTGCATGGTGATCTTAGGGATCTAACCTTACCCTGTAACTCTGACAGTACTGAAAGCTGTATTTTCAGTTGCAAACAATCAGTATATATATAAGCTTATATATATATATGAGTGTGTGTATATATATATATATAAGCTTATATATATAAACTTTAAAGACAATTTGATTCTAAGGCTTCCCACATCAATTCCAAGGCTGCCATGCTCAGCCTCTATGGAGCAACTACAAGAGAAGATAAATTCCTATCTCTGCTATGCCCCACACTGAAGAAAACCTTTCAGGCAAAGACATGAGGTAGCTCACCCCTGCAGTGCATTCCTGTGTGACAGACAGTTGTTCATTTTGGCAGCAGCTAATCCTCCTAGCCAGGAACAGATTTTTATAGTGCTAATGAGACATATGATCCATTGGTGAGGTTCCTGACATTTCATTAATTCAATGACTTGTTATGTGGCTAAATGCAGGAGAACCAGTTGAAGATAAATGGTTCTGGGTGCTATTGTAGAAGATAATTGTCTTTAGTGCATGAAAAATGGATGAAGGCGTCTTGGCATTGTATTTCTCTCTCAGAGCTTTATTAACTGCACAAAGGGACATGCCCTTTAGTTTTCAATTAGCAGTCATTTTTTGAGATAGGTTTGTCTGAGAACTGAAGTAGTGGGGTTCTGATTAGTCATTCTGAGTACTGTACCTTCAGGCTGACTGAAATTCTCACAGATAGTTGGTACCCAATAATACAACTTTTTTTCTTTCTGAATTAGATGATAAGCTTCTTGAAGAAAGAACAGGTTCTCTATTCACCTTTGTCTGATAGCATTGTATATGGCTGAACAAGTCCAACTGAATGAAAGAAGATTCATTTGGAACTAATACACTCCAGATAGCTACCAAACAAAAGGCAACCTGGGAAACATGACCCTTTTCAGTGACCAGCTTTTTCCAACTTCCGCAGTTCACTTGGTGGCTCTGAGTCATTGGTGAGTCAAAACATTTATTTACTATGCATCAACCAACCATTATAAAAATAAAATAGAATAAAAAGTAAAGCAAAATAAACTGAAACATTAGAGAAGACAAGTCGTATTTGTTCAGTTATGTGACAGTTGTGTTTAGTCTGGGTGCAGCACATTGCCAAATAGCTTCTATTCTGTTCTGTTCTACTTCTGTTCTGTTCTACTCTACTCTACTCTACTCTACTCTACTCTACTCTACTCTACTCTACTCTCTACTCTACTCTACTCTACTCTACTCTACTCTACTCTACTCTACTCTACTCTACTCTGTTCTGCCTTGTTCTGTTCGACTCAACTTCTCTTCTCATCATTGTATTAAGGGTTTAATGGCTTATAGGATAGCTGTTAACATATGAGCACAATATATCCTTTCTCCATGATAGGTGTCTGCAAAAACACAGTCATCCCTATCTTAGGTCCTTGTCTATCAAAATTGCACAAGAACCCTCAAAACCTTGTGCCAAGTAGCTCTTATACCAAATTCATCAGTGGATTTCTTGGAACTGAGCATCAAAATCAAGGACACCGAAAGAGCTGCTTTGGAAGCATGCTGATAGCCTCCTGGTGGTTTATTTCTTAAGTTTCCTGAAACATTTTTAGTGGTATTGATCCACCTGTGATGGGGCTGGAGATCCAAGATGGATTTATTACAGAGGTGTGGTTGAAAGGCCCAGGGGGACTGGTGTCTGACTTCCCCATTTCTGATTCCTGGTGTACCTCCTGTGCTTCTTCCCCTCCTTGGCGCTCTTCAGTAAATGTGAGAGGCTTTATAGCTTGAGGGACTGCACAGGGATGTTAGGAGAACCCACACAGATGTCTGTTTAAGGAGTGCTTTAAATCCTATGACCCTGAATGTTCCCAAGGAGGAGACAGACCCATGCTTTTCTCGGTCATCTTGACCTCTCACGCCTTTAATGATTTTGCATTTCCAAAGCTCTCACACAGAGGCTGCACATTCTTGGAGCCAATTAATAGATGCTGAGTGAATGAACAGCAAAGCCAGCCACAGGTGGCAAAGAGAAAGGATGTTTCTAGTTCACTTTAAGAGAAAAAAATTCAGCCGATTTTTTCTCCTACAAATAACCTTAACAGTACAGGAGCAAATTAAATGACACTTTAGGGAAGCAAACAGTTAAACCCACAGTGTGGGACACATCTATGGAAGGAAAATATGGGTGCTGGGCTGGAGAAACAGCATTAATGCAAAAAGACTTTCATGCCTGAGGCACCTAAGGTCTCAAGTTCAATCCCCAACAACACAATAAATGAGAGCTAAGCAATGATCTGGTTTAAAAAGAAAATGTTGCCAACAAGCTATATCCAAACTTTGAAAAGAGGAGAGGAACTACTGCTAAGCAAGAGACCTAAGATCATAACAATGAATGCAGACTCTGCTTGGACTCGGAACTGTAAATGATGGACTGAGTCTCAAAGAAATAAATGTGATAAGGATCCCGGTTCGAGCCCCCGGCTCCCCACCTGCAGGGGAGTTGCTTCACAGGTGGTGAAGCAGGTCTGCAGGTGTCTATCTTTCTCTCCCCTTCTCTGTCTTCCCCTCCTCTCTCCATTTCTCTCTGTCCTATCCAACAACGAACTGCGTCAACAAGGGCAATAATAACAACCACAACAAAGCTACAACAAGGGCAACAAAAGGGGGGGAAAATGGCCTCCAGGAGCGGTGGATTCATGGTGCAGGCACCGAGCCCAGCAATAACCCTGGAGGAGGAAAAAAGAAAAAAAAAAACAAGAAAGAAAGAAATGTGAACCAGGTATTAGATAACTTTAAGGGACTACTGTGAATTTTTGCTAGGTGTGAAACCAACACAGTGATTATGCTAAAAATCAGGCCTTAATTGGTGGCAATGCACAGAACTGTTTACAAGCAAAGAAGAAGCAACATCTGTGATTTGTTTTTAAGCTCTCAGTAAAGAAATGTGTATGTGTTGGGAGAAGATTAGGTCAGATAAGATCATCTAATTGTTGGTTATTGTGAAGGTGACAAAGGAGTTCAAAAGGTCCTTTGTGCTCACAGCTCTACTTTGCATATATCTGGAGATCTCCCTAATAAAACGTTTAATATAGTGGCTCTCAGAAAACACAGAAACAGCCATGTAAAACTCCACAACTGCAATTTCATGCTGCCTTGAATAGCTCTATTCTAGGGGGCGGGGGGGGGCATACAGCACTGATGGGGCTTTGTACACTGGCTTTGAACATTTTCCAAATGCGATCATCGGGTGCAGCGTGCTCAGCGAAGTTTAAGGAGAAAAGATCATATGCCCTGTTAGAAGCATCAAAACTCCATTCTATTCATCTCAAGCAAACTGTTGCTCCCAGCGCAGCCCTTTCCTTGAAAGAGGAGGAGGGTGGGGAGAGGATGGGGTAAGAGAAACGGCCATTGAGTTTTTCCACTTTCAGGAGAAGGGTAAGATCCTTGGGGAGACAGTAAATTGAAATTAAGGCTGTTTCGGGCAGCCTACAGGATATGCCTGCAAATGTGGCCAGACCCAAATGGTGAAAAAGTCTGTTTGTGCCCATTCATATGAAGTGAATGCCTTGTAATGGACTCCAGCCCCTGGGAATGGTGGCTGGCTTGGGGAGAGGGGAGGCCGGAAGAATGGGATGGATTTGACATAAGCACTTTTAAGTGTTCAGAAGGCTGGGCTTGTCCCTGTGGTTTAATAGCAAGGTCCAGCGGGAGCTACAAGGAAGGAGCCGAGTGAATCCCCACAGCTTTTCGTTTTAAGGATAACAAATCTAAAAACAGGTGTGAGCTCAGAGAGATCCTTTTACTCCCTGTTTTCAGTTGGCTGTGGCCAGCCAGCTCTCTGTGTATTATTATCATTCCACAGAATGAGGTCTGGGAGAAGGGAAGGCAGGAGAGGAAAGAGAAGCTGAATAAACAAAAATTGCTTCGAGTGACTAATATTCATTAAGTCCACTGGTCATGCGCTATGAAATTTATTAAACTGAGGTTTCCAAGAGAATGTATTAACAGAGCTAATGAACACACATTTAAAAATATATATATGAGGCCTCCAGGAAATGGTTTTCTGGTCCTGAATGAGTCTGATGAGTAATGTGACAAGAGATTACAACGTTAAAAGCTTCTATTATAGTCTAGAAGGCTGATTATTGGAAGGGGTTTGCCCTCAGTGGGGGAGGAGAGATAGGAGGGAGACTAAATGTCTGACTTGCTTGAAAAAGGGTGTTTTTTTTTTTTTTTTTTTTCACTTAAGCTTTTCATTTTATGCTTTAAAGACAAGCCCCACACTGAGGACCTCTGAGCTTCAGTGCTGCCATCTGGTGGAGAAGACTCAGAGTGACCACAGAATAAAGATGGCAGCCGCCATCTTCAAAATGATTCCTGAGAATTGGAGCGCTCCCTTCACTGTTCCCTGAGCAGCGGGAGTTGGAAATCTGTAACTGTGGTGCCAGGTTCTAAGGCTAATGCAAATCCACCACTAGTGCAAATCCACCATTTGTGAGCACTCCAACTTAAATATGCTAGCAAGAGAACTCTGCTAGGGACTGAGCAATAAATAGCTCACCAGAAGAACCAGTGCCTTACCATATGCAAGGCCCTGAGTCCAAGCCCCAGCGCCTAATAGGAGCACCATGGATGACACCAGGAAAACTCTATGGATGACTGCATGATACTGAGCTGTTTCTGACTTGATTCTCCTCTCTTGGCCTAGCCTCCTCCCTCTCCAAATTAAAAATGAAAGCGAAAACTCATTGGCCTGAAAAGCCACATAGCAGTATCACACACATGTAAGACTCTGAGTTCATTCCCCGGTGTAGCATTAAAAACCACTTTATTAGTAATTGCTTTAAGGATCACTGCATGAATCTTAATTTATCACAATGTACTTCACACACTAATGCTAACAATTGTGTTAGAAAAAATAGAAACATTAATAGAGCCCCATTTCTGCTCTACTTCTTTGTGCTGTGACTATCATGTGGACTACAGCTGGGCATGCTTAACACCTAACCACACAGCACCGTAGTGACCGAGCGTCTGCCATGAGAGCAGCTTCAAGCCAATAGATGTAAGACCCCTGTGCTGCCGATACCAGTGCTTCCATCACCCTTCACCTTGGCATTGCCCACCACTCCAAATCAAAAGCTGCCCTTTCAACTGTGGCAAGAGCTTCCTGTTTTCTTGGCCTAACAGATCCTGTGAGGCCTTCCACACAGACTGAGCTGCGTGTGTATGTGTGTGTGACTGGGGGTGGGGATGAAACAGATACTTACCTCCCCACGCAAGAACCTCACAGACTCCCACTTTTCTTACTTAAAGTTCAGCTGCTTCTTAAGCACGGAGGATTCTCTGATTGTACATGACTTTGGTGGAGTTCCAGAAATAGTTGTCTTTGGGGAGAGGATTTGCTGATCCCCTCACATAGCCATGTGTGTGAATTCTTTAACTCCCAACTCAATTCTAAACCCTGGGAGGCAGCTACCACATCTCCCACTGCTTTTTCACTCATGAAATAAGGTAAATGCTAAGTGCAGTTTTTCCTTATCATACAGTGTCGCAAGGCAGAAAGAATTCAGAATTTTAGTAGTAAGTGAAGCTTCATTTAATAGTAAGCTCAGAAGAAAATAACCATTGCCAGTACTTTTGTCTTCAGAAAGAGAAAAATGCCTGACAGGCTTCTCTGAAAAAGGTAGGGCAAGTTCCAGGCAGGAAAAGATACTGAATGCAACCCAGGGGTCCAGAATTTGACTCCTTCAAAGACAGAAAAAAGAAAAGAAATTTAAATTCCTATAGAATATAATCTGGTTAGGGATTTTACAGGAACTTCTGCAGAGAAGGCATAGGGGTTTTTATTTTTCTAAAGCATGTTAAAGAAAATTCATCTCTGGAAACATTGAGTAAACGGGACTATAATTATGTTTCTGTCATGTGTTAGATTCAGATTTGTCTGAGGCCTGGGGATGGGGGAGAGGGGTTTCAAAAGTCCCTCCTAAGACCCTCCAAAAGTTGATGTATAACCACCCCCCCACCCTGCACCACATCCATATTCATAGTGGTATTTTATGAATTAAGACTTAGAAGATTTATCAGTTTTCAACACACAAGAACCTCATACATTTATCTCCACGTGTCACCATTGTGGTCAGGGTCCGAAAACTTATGCAAAGTTTGAACTGTGTTTTTATGTTTATACCTTCCCTATAGTGAAAGACAAATCACAGCCAGAAAATCTTGCTCTACAAGAGAAAGGACATAGATGATACCCAAATTAGGCCACCCAGAATGCAACAGGATTAATGACAACAGGGCCTGACAACATCCTAACCACAAAAGGTGAGGTCACTATGGGACGAAAATGTGTGTTGTAGAACAAAAATGAAATCAGTTGAGTGAAAAAGAAAAAGTAAAAAGCACAAAGTCTGAAATATATGTTGCCCAGGTATTTTCTCCTATTAATTCTGGAAGCCCGTGAGTGCTTGTAGAGAAATATAATATGCATGTTTCTGAGCTATTTACACTTAACTCATCACAATAATTTTCTAAGAGTCATTTGTTGTCCAAGAACTCCTCTGAACCTTGCTCATAAAGACTTTTTATTGAAAGAGTGTTTTCTTTGTCCTTACAATAAAATAGGACTTTTCCAGATTGAAAGGAACACTCAAGTGAACCCTAAATGTAAAGTTTGTAAGATACCAGGCAGATCCACTTTTGATCAAAGAATATTCCCATCCACATTTTTAACGCAAGATGCTTTGGTCTTGGCCATAAATTCCAGCAAATTCATTCTTCAATGAAAAAAAAAAAAAAAAAAAAAGCAAGCAGACTTATTGATCCTGTGGTAGCCGAAGTGAGCCCTCTCAGGCCTTTTTTTAAAAGAAAGGCATTTTAAGGAACCCAGCCAGCTCTGTTTCAGAGCCCATAGCAAATAAAGCTCTGAACTCAGAGCATGGGCTGTGACACTGGAAACTCCAGACAGAGATGCTTCCTAGTCTCAGAGATTTTGTTATCCAGGGCCCTGTAATGTAGCATCAGGGTTAAGAGAGGGCCTATGTTGTAGGAGCACTGGAAGGACTGGGCAAAATGGTTGTGTGCAGTGCTTGACATTATCTAAAACACAGTGAGATCTTAATAAATTGTAGCTACAGTAATCATCATCATCATAATTTATCTCTGTAAGTGTTTGTACTGGCAATCAAACACTGAACCAGGCTTCTCAAAAACAGAACATGCATTAAGATGAAAAGATTATTTTATATAAATGCTCATTCATGGATTGACTCTCCTGCCAGCTCAAAATAACCTTGGAGAGGATGAATGTCTTCTAACACCCAGACTTTTGCACTGAATTTTCAAGTCATGATTGAAAGCCTAACTAGAAAACTACCGTAATAAAAGTTATGGTTATATTATGCAGATCAAAGTGAGTCTTATTTTGTGAATCAGCTAATGTATTGAATTCTATATATATAAATCTAGGTCCCCCCCCCTTTTTTTTGGTACCATTTAGACTTTAATAGCAGTAAGAATATTTGAAGGGCCCTTTGTTAAGTCTCCTACAGAATATTGATGGATTATACTGTTTTTAGTATCTCTGCAATAGTTTCATTGTCATCTTGGCAAGAAAATGGTTTAGAGATATCTAGTCAACCCCTAAACTAGGTGTTGTTATGAATGTGTCTTAGGTCTATAGTCAATATATAGATTTTGCTGGCTTCAAATCAAGGTGATTTGAAATGGGCCTGAATTTGAGTGTAACATTTACTCAACCTAGAGGCTTCTTAGAGCAAAATATGAGGTTCTTCGAAGAGAAAACCCCACTCTGTCTCCAGTATCAAGTTCTGACCTCACTTCCAGCCTGTTGTCTTGCTCAACACATTTCAAACTTGCCAGCTCTCATGATCAGACACAAAACTCACCCATCTCTAAAAGTGCTGAGAATTACCCCCTTAGAGACATTCTCTAGACAGCAACTGGCTGTCCCTCCCCACCCCCCAATAACTTCTTAAGCCAGCAATATAGGATAACAGTACAGCTGTCTATGAAAGACAAGTTAACTCACTTTCTGAGGAGGAAGTGACATTGGGGGTTCCAATGCAAGGACTCCAACAATATAATAAAGTGTATTTTTGACTCACGTTCATCAGTTGAAGCTCAGTGAGTGAGAAGTGAGAATCTAACCTTTCACAGTTGGGAAGCATGGTGGGTTTGTTTCTTTTTATTTTATTATTATTATTATTATTTAAATTGGGAGTTAATGGTTTATAACAGTCATTGGCACATGGATGAAAATTTCTCACCATGACAGGTGTCTTCAAAACACTTTCACCCGCAGCCAAGGTCCCTTTTTACCATCCTGCACCACCGCCACCACCTCCTTCTTCTTCTGCTCCCTCCCAGAGTCCTCTGCTTTGGTGCAGTACACCAAACCTCATCCAAGTTTTACTTTGCGGCTCCGCCTTTAAGTTCTGCCCGTGAGTGAGATCATCTTGAATCCGTCTTTCTCTTTCAAGTTTACCTCATGTAACACAACTCTTTCAAGTCCTATCCAAGATGAGGGGAAGAAAGTGACCTCATCATTCTTAGTAGCTGAGTAATAATAGTCTATTGTGTTGATATGTTTCACAAGTTTTGTAGCCACTCATCTGTTGTTGGACACCTAGGTTACTTCCTAGTTTTAGGCTATTACAACTATTAGCTTGTCAGGGAAGTCATGATGTATTTTTCTAGGTAATTTTATGCAAAAATGCATTGTGACTTTCCTGATAAGCCAGTATTTTCTTGTTGTTAAAGAGAGAGGAATCCCAGGGCATCATTCAACTATGGCTTACAGTAATGCCAGTGACCTTGGACCTTGAACCTCTAGGGTCTCAGGCAAGTCCTGTGCTCTTATGCTGAGCTGTCACTTTGCTCTCCCATGGCTTTTTCCTTACTGTCTGCTTTGTAATACATGCATACTTGATCCATTTGCTCCTGCTAGTGATTGTCAGGCTTGATTGGGTAAAAATAGAAAAAAAAGAAAGAAAAAAGGCCACAGTTCCACTGGTAGGCACATCCTACAAATTCTGCTTCTTATTTTCAAGATTTCAACAACTTTGAGCCACTGAATAGTCTGCCTACTTTTACCAGTTAAGTTACATGGACAAATATACTCTATACACATGCTGTAGGAAGTGTTACACTTATTAGAAAACATTAGTAAGACTAATTTAGTTTTTTTTTAAATTTTTTTATTATTTATTTTCCCTTTTTTGCCCTTGTTTATTATTATTATTATTGTGTTTGATACTGTCATTGTTGGATAGGACAGAGAGAAATGGAGAGAGGAGGGGAAGACAGAGAGGTGGAGAGAAAGCTAGACACCTGTAGACCTGCTTTCACCACCTGTGAAGCAACTCCCCTGCAGGTGGGAAGCCAGGGCTCAAACCAGGATCCTTAACACCGGTCCTTGTGCTTCGTGCCAAGTGCACTTTACCTGCTGCACTACTGCCCAATCCCCAGACTAATTTAGTTATAAAGTTTTTTTTTTTTTTTTTAGGGTAGGTAGCATGATGGCTATTTATGTAAAAAAAAAAAAAAAAAAAAACTCATGCCTGAGGCTCCAAAGTATTTTCCTATTAGCCTTTCTTTTTTTATATATTTATTTTCTCTTTTGTTGCCATTATTGTTTTAGTTATTGTTGTTGTTGATGTCGTCGTTGTTGGACAGGACAGAGAGAAATGGAGAGAGGAGGGGGAGGCAGAGATGTGGAGAGAAAGACAGACACACGCAGACCTGCTTCACTACCTGTGAAGCGACTCCCCTGCAGGTGGGTAGCCAGAGGCTCGAACTGGGATCCTTATGTCAGTCCTTGCACTTTCCGCCACGTGCACTTAACCCGCTGCGCTACCACCTGACTCCCTCTATTAGCCTTTCTTTTGAAGTGAGAAAGTGTGTTGTTTTTAAAATTATTTCATATAGTTTTTCATGCTGAGTTTCTTTTCACAAAGTTGAGAGTAAGAAAGTGTGCTTATTTTGAACTCGTGCTTCAAAGTGGGTACCTTTCTTATCATATGGTTTAAAACTCTTAGTTGGATTAAAGATCATCAAGAGATTTTTGGCCATGTGCTCAAAATGAGAACAGAGGAAAGAAAACTATTGGCATATTTCTAAAGACAAACTTGAGTGAAAAAGCAGGAAGCTGGAAATTGTTTTGGGATTTTTCTGAAAACAAGACAAGATACTCCAACAACAACTTAATTGATGATAAACTGTGCTTCATGGTGAAGTCAACCAACTAAAATGTCCAATCACCCACCCAATTTCATCTGATAGCCAACACTTCTAGGGGGAGTTTCATTAGCAAATGAAGTTGGGCTGTAGCCCTGTTCAGCATTTGTCTCCAATCAAACTTACTTGTCTCCCTTTTCAGTTTGGCACAGGAGCATGCATATTACAAATATCTATATTGTCCCAGCACCCTGTAATGGTATTACAATGACAATTTTATTAGGCCCATAAAAATTTTGCAACTTCCCTGTAGCACACTGTAATTTCACCAGCAGTTGTAAAAGGTCTTAAATTATTTTTGTGCAAAATTGAGATGAATGGGTTTGAGCATTAATGCATTTCTCATTGTGTAATGGGGACTGTTTTTTCCCCTCTCCCTTTGCCAAGTACAAAGAAAAAAAAACTATCCCATTCAACTATTTGACAAATCCCATTAGAAACATTTAATACTAATAAAATTTATGGATTCAGTTTCCAAAGGATACTGCCAGAGGACTTCAGGATTACTCCATCAGTACTTAAATACAGCCATTGTTCACCTTATAAAAATCTATATGCGGCCTGACAAGTATAAAATGTAGCTTTGTATGCTGAGTCAGCATCAGAGACTGCTCCTTCGGTTGAAGCAGAGTTCATGAAATAAAAGCAAATGTGTTCTCAAGTCAGCGAGGAAAGATTGATCTGAAAATATCCCCCCCAATAAATATGGAACTGACAGATTGCGATGTTATATGTCCTTTCTCAACTGGAAAAAAAAAAAAAAGTAAAGCATGTTCCATGGTTCAGTCTACTCCAGAGGTAAGAAATAGACTAATTCATTTTAAAGGCTTTGCATACATACTTCCACAAGTAAAACCATGAGCATATGAGTCACATGTTCTCAAGTCCTATCTTCCCTTCAGAGACTGTGCAGGCAGGTCCTTGTCTAGAAGTCCAGAGTGAGACTCTGCACACTGTCCTTGGGGCCTGATGCTTTAAATCACAACCAATTGCTCTCTCCTCTCTCCTTTGCATCTGTACAACTTGCTGCTTTCTCATTTGTGCAGTAGTTATTTCTGTCCCGATTTTCTTATCCCCACAAAATAGGGGCTCTGAATTTAAATCTCCTTCCTCTCTCTCTCTCTCTCTCTCTCTCTCTCTCTCATCTTATAAAGTCTTTATCTCCAGCTGAGCTACAAGGACTTGGTAGTTGTTTATGAAGTGTTTGTTGATTTTAACAAATAAAAAAAGAGTGAAGGAATGAGGGGTCCATCACACAAAGCTGCACAATCTAGAACCCCTGGATCAAACTAGGTCATGAGAAGTAACACCTTGGAAGTAAGAATTTTATAGCTGTGATTTTATTTTAATCATATACACCACTATTAAGCTAAATGGTTAGTGCACAGTTAAGATCGTGGTCTTTAAGCCAAAGAGAATAAACTTATAAAAATATAAGTTTTCTTTTCTTCTTCTTTTTAAAATATTTTCAAACTTTTTAATGTTTTATTTATTTATTGAGAGAGAGAGAGAGAGGCCAGAGCACTACTCAGCTCTGGCTTATGGTGGTGCTGGAGATTGAATCTGGGACCTTCCAGCCTCAGGCATCAAAGGCTTTTAGTTTAACCATTATGTTGTCTCTCTAGCCAAAAAATACAGGTTTTCTAAGGCAAGTGTGTCTGTTTAAGAAAATACATTTTATGATTTTTCAATATGCTTCTTGTTAATAATTTGTCAGCTGGAGAAAGTATCTGGAGTTGAGATTTCCTGGCCATGCCCTCTTCTGCAGGTGGACAAGAGACAGACACAGTGGTGACGCTGAGGAGCCTTGTCCAAGGTGTCCATGCTCCCACCCCTGCCCATCAGAAACCATGTTTGATAGTAGCGTCTTAGGCACATATACCAGTGAGAACACCTCTTAAAGATCCCTGCCTTAAACATTCCCTGGAAATGCAAAGTGTGGCAATGGGCATAAATGGTTATCAATCCCTTTGTGATAATCTGAACTCAGACATGCTTTTAGGACAGAGTAGCAAGCAAAATGAAGATTTCTGTTTAACAGTCTTGTCTTTTCCAGTCTCCAACTATTTTTATTTATAATGCACTGTTCCTGAGGGAGGGTTCTGTGTGAGCAAAGACAAGAGAATGTTGGAAAGAAAAACTACTGAAGGTCACATCTTTTCCTACCCAGCCACACACTCTCTTGTAGCAAAGATTCACAGTGGCTGTTTATTCATCTTGAAGCTGGAATTCACAAGTAAAATGATCACCAGAGAAGTGAATAAGCAGGTAACAAATCTAATTCAGAGGATTTGACAATGAAAACCAGCTTTGACAAATGATTATCTGCAATGTGGTTCTTACAAATTCTTAAGAGAACTGCATAAGCCATTCAAAGGTCATGATGAAAATTCCTGTAAACATATGCTCACATTATTTCATTTTATTTATTATTTGGGCTAAGCAGTGTGTTTAATTCACACAAGTTTATTTATCCAACATGTTTTACATACCATCTATGTATACTAGGTTAAAGGTGTCTCTAAGTGAAAAGAAACTGGAATAATTAATATTCATTTTCTAAGGCTCATTAAAACTCTCTGAGAGATCTGCTTAAAAAGGTGAAGAGGAAGAAGGCTTAACTGCATTACCTTTAAATGAACTGTTAAAATAATTTTTGATGGCAGAACTTATGCTAGACCAAATCCATGCAAAATGAGTTCATTTTAATTCATTAATATATAAGAGGAAGTAATTCCAATGTGCTTGGGAAATAGCATAATGGTTATGCAAAAAGACTTTCATGCCTGAGGCACCAAAGATCTCAGGTTCACCAGCACCACCATAAACCAGAGCTGAGCAGTGTCCTGGTGTACAGTTAATTAATTAATTAATTCCTCTGTAATGTGGTTTTAACTACAGCTATCAAGACCTTAAAAATTACAAGCAGAAGTGATTCTGAGCTTCATTTCATTCTGCTAATAAAAGGGGACAAACTAAAAAGTGGACTTCTCATAACATTTTGTATTATCATATGAATGACAATTATCACCTGCAAGCATATAACTGACATACATACAAAAAAAAGTTAACTAGTCTAGTAAGCAAGTTTCCCAGCACAAAACAGATCAGAAAAATGATGTCAATACTTCAGCTAGACCAGTGGATTTAGAGAATTTCTATAATGTGATTTTTTTCCTGAGAAAAATATTCTGTCCTATAAAGATGAGAGTATATACATGCATTGTGTTCCTGGCAACATCATTCTTACTAGTCAAAGAGGTGGAACTATTAAAAATGATCATGATTGTAAAAAAAATGTGTGCATACTGTGGAATAGTATTGAGCCTTAACAAAGAGGAAATAGTCAGATGCATCACCACATGGGTAGACCTTGAAAACATGTTAAGTAAAATAACAAGGTGCAGAAAGATAAACAGTACATTAGCCAATGTAAACAAGGTGCCTAGAATGGTCAGATTCATTGATTATACAAAGTGGGGTCGGGGCTGGGGGTTGACAGCAATGGGGGGGAGGTCCATATTTATTGGGTACAGTTTTTTTCTTTTTTCCTTTTTTTTTGGATAAAACAGAAAAAAATTGAAAGAGGAAGGGGTGGGGGGAAGGGAACATAGGGAGAAAGAAATACTACTCCCTGCTGGTGGGGACAGGGAGCTCACACCTGGGTCCTTGCACATGGAAATGTGTGTGCTTTACCAAGTGTGTCACTTCCTGGCTCCAATAGTTTCAGTTCTGCAAGATAAAGAAGTTCTGGAGATGGAGGATAACGATGGTTTCCTAACAATGGAATGCACTTGGTGCCGTGGATTTGTACATTTTAAAATGTGTTTAGTTAAAAAAAAAAGTTGCATGATTAAAAACAGTCAAGGGATTCACTCATCTCATGCTATGTTATATTTTACTGTTATTTAAGAGGATAGTAAAATTGAATTGATGGGCTATTTAATTCTACTATTTTCCCCGAGAATATATTGATATTTAGTGACTCTCCAGTTCATGCAGACGTTCTGCTACTTGTGCACAGACTCACACGTGATTGATGCCATCAAAGACCTGTTAATGGAGTCCTGTTGGCAAATCAATCCAACGTGCCCTGTCAAGGACTGTGAATCTGTAGTATAGGAGAAACAGATACATCAAGTTTCTGAACTAACTGAGTCTGAGCCTGGCTTCTGCAGCCTGATAATTCGTTTCGGGCAAATGCACTTAACAAAACAAATTCAAACTCCTTGCTCAGATAGCTTTCTCCACAAGCAGCCATTCTTTAAGTAGAAATTAGACAACTAGAATTCTTGAGAATGACACAGAGTTCTTAAGCTACATGATACAATAAAATAAGCTGTCTTTAAAGTTGCATTAATGTCAACTTTCCTAAAAATGTCCATGACTAGTGCCAAGCCAAAAATAAAACATTAAAAAAAAATACCTCTGTTGAACTGAAATCAAATGAACTGGAGCCCTTCCAAATCTTGCTTTGTTTTATGCTCTGTGGAGACAGCCTCAGTCCCTTAGTCCCTCATCTTTTCAACATTTGTGGAAAGTAGATCACTCTTGAGTATTATTCTCCCCATGTTGATGGAAGAAAAACAGTTATGTGCTTTGTCCCAGACAGAGGGTAAGCTGAAAATATGCTGGTAAGAAAATCCTACCTAACTGTCTTCTGAAATAAAACAACAACAATCAACAAGGTCATGGAATGTAATTATAGGAAGTGAGCACAGAAAGAATCAATACTTTCAACTCAGATTGGAAAGCAGAGGCCTAGAGTAAATAAAAGACATCTCTGTTCCACACTGCTATCATGAAAACAAACAAACATAAGTCAAGAGAGAGAGAGAGACATCTACAGGGACCAAAATAAGACAAAAATATAGATCTATTTAACCCATTCTCTTGGTGTCCAGTTCAGCAGTTCATTCGCTTCACCTTTATGAATTAAAAGGGGAGAAGAAAAAAAAAACCTGTACAATTCATACCAACCAATTCATTAGGGTCACCATGAGCAGAACATGTGACTGTTGGTTCCTGTGGGAGGCTGATTCCATTTGCTGCATTTTAGCATCAGTGCTAAATCAGGTGGGAGTCTGGATGACTGTTCCAACACCTTTGGGCTACTCTAACCTGAGCAAGGAAAATAAAATCAAGAGTGACAGCAGCTCACAAAGTTAGTTCATCTAGCATCTCTGAGGCCTTTCAGAGATCCTTACTCAATAACCTTGACTGCGTGTGTGTGTGTGTGTGTGTGTGTGTGTGTGTGTGTGTGTGTGCACAGCACACTGACGAGGGAGCTGGAGAATGTCTGCCTGCCTCCCCAACCCAGTGCTACATGAGGATGGAGTCCTTATACAAATAGGCTTTAGGATAATGGGGGCCTTATAGCTGGGGGAGCAGGAAGGCTTAGCTGACCACATTTAGAAATAATAAAGACATTCACAGTGAGGTTTTTCTGTATCCCCTGATTATCAATGACTACTCTAATTTTTCTCCTCAATATTCTCTACAGTAAATCAGAAACCACATGACCTTTCTCCCTCCTGCTGTAATTTACAGAGAGAAAAGACAGCAAGCAAAACAAATGACATTGACTCAGGTTCCAAAGGACCCAATAGGATCAGATTTCCAGGCAACAGTAGGGAATAGCATTCATCCAGCCATATGATTTTTCTTGGTGGGGAGGGAGGGAGGTAGGGAGGGAGGACGAGGTTAGAGGCTAGATCTGATGAACAGAGGGTAAAAACAGAAGGGCAAGGGAATATTGATAACTCTGTCCATCTAAAGAGAAGTCTCCTTCATGCTATAAGCAAATACTAGAACCTCCCTAGTGTATATTCAGCATTCAGAAAAGAAAAAAAGGAGAAGAAACCACAAAAAGTGGGAGAGAGGCAAGGAGAAGGAAAGGGAAAAGGAAAAGAAAGAAATGAAGAAAGGAAACAGACAAGAAAGACTCACAATTGGTGAAAACTACTCCTTGAGAGAAAAACAAAGCAGAGGCCACATGTTGGGGAGTAAATGTGTTTCCACATGTGAGCGCCAATATATTAGTGGCTGTGCCCTGAGTCATAAATATGACAATTTGCCTCATTTCATAGTGAGGTCAGGTTCAACCCCAATAAGCAGAAATCCTCTGCTTACTTCTCCTTGCTACATCTGAGCTTGCCCCAAAGCTCCCAGTGCATATAATGTAACACCACGTGCAGAGGCAGTGGGGAGGGGAACTGGGAGGTGACAGAAAGCAAGCTGTGAACACAAAGATACTTTTAAGCTGAATATTTGTACATGATATATAGAACAGAAGGTCATACATCATGGTTATTGAAACTGTGACCAGCCAGGCTATAAACCTGACACGAAAGAAGAGAAAATATGACTTGTTAGGTTGAAAAAGCACCAGAGAGGGAATTATAAAAGGGAAAATTTCATGACAAATTAGTTTGTATTTTTTGTTTTCACTTCTGACACATGGAAGGAAATGCTCTCTGTTTGCTTAAGGAAGTGCAAATTTCTCCACTTCATCCATTTAAAATCCTCACCCTCGGGCCTTTTGTACTGAAGCATAAAGTTTGGAGACCTTAAATAGTCATAATGTCTCCCTGAAGGATTTGGCCTCCAAAACATATTACAACTCCGAAGGGCTGAAGAGGAAAAAAGCATTTTCCAGCGACCTGGCGGTATCTGCTGAAAACAGCTCAGAAGGAGCATCCATTCACTCTGGTGGTCTCTTTACCACATTTAAAGAAACGTTGGACACAACTGGAACAAGCAGCCCAAGCAAGTAAACTATAAACTTGGGGACAAGGCTGTAAAACAGAAAGCCTGTTAACATGAAGTCACTTTCATACTAGGGGAAAAAAATGAATGACCAGTGGCTGTTTAGATAACAGCCATGCTAGAGGTTTTGGGGTCACAGATGTTGAGAGTCAACCTGAATTTCATGTACCTTCTCCTTTTTGTAACAGAGATTTGAAGCTGATTAATCGCAATGTCCCCACCTATGAGTAGCAGGTAAAGCAGAACAAATGAAAGAACACAGAACAAGTTCAAGAGAGAGTACTGAAAATCTCTATCTTCAAATACACTGAATTCCATGTTGAGTTGAAGTTGAAGGGAAGACAGGATAGAGGAACACTGCATTGTAAGCAACATAGTAGAAGTTAGAATAATGGGGGTTCAGGTGGTAGTGCAACAGTTAAGTGCATGTGGCGCAAAGCGCAAGGACCAGCATAAGGATCCCGGTTGAGCCCCTGGCTCTCCACCTGCAGGGTAGTCGCTTCACAGGTGGTGAAGCAGGTCTGCAGGTGTTTGTCTTTCTCTCCCCTTCCTTGTCTTCCCCTCCTCTCTCCATTTCTCTCAGTCCTATCCAACAACAACAACAATATCCACAATAAGGCTACAACAACAAGGGCAACAAAAGGGGGAAAAATGGCAGTGGATTCATGGTGCAGGCACTGAGAACCAGCTATAACCCTGGAGGCAAAAAAAAAAAAAAAAAGAAGTTAGAATAATGGTGATACTGTATTGTTAGTAGAATATCTATGCCTTGTCATTGCAACTTCAATTTTTAAAGATTCTAGTTTGCCCTAAATTAATCAATGCTAAAAAAAAAAAAAAAAAAAAAAACTGTTGAATTCTGCTATCCCGATTGTCTCAAAAATGTCAATCAACTGTGGAGAGTGGAGTGTGCAGACACGTACCGAAGATGATGTAAAACTGCGGCTCTATGACAGTAGTCTTGCAAACCAACATTCCCTCAAATAAAAAAGTGATTTTCAAAGTCCTGAATTTAGCTAGAGAGTAAAAAGGTAGGAGCTGGCCAAATAGCTACCTTGGATAGTGCACTGGCTTTGCCATGTGCATGACACAGGTTCAAATCCAGCTCCCACTGCAATGAAGGATGTTTTGGTGCTCTGCTGTTGCCCCGTCTCTGTCTCTGTCTTTGTCTCTGTCTCTCTGTCTGAAGAATATGAACCCAGAGCAGTTAAGCCCTAGTTATGATCAGGTTTTATTGTTAATGTAAAAGTAGAAATAACTAGATAAATTTTGAAAAGGAAGATCAATTGGAGGGGGGATAACATTTAGTCTAACAGATATTAAAATGAACTATAGAAGAGTTATCACCAAAACCATCTGGTTTTATAGTAGGAATGGAACCAGAACAAGAACTCATTAAAACTTGGTGTATATCATAGGTGAGACTTCAAATCCATACAGAAAAGATGGTGTACGCATAAAATAATCCTGGAAAAAACCTGTTAGCAATTTATAAAGCAAATGAAGCTGCATCCCAACTCACTCCTGCTTCCAATAAAAATTTTGAATGTATCAAGTATTTAAGGAGGAAGTAAAAATATGAAAGCACTAGAAAAGTATGGGTGAATACTTTTACAATTTGTGATGGAAAGAATTATTCCAAGCATAACAGAAATTTCAGAAAATATATTCCACAATATAAAATGGAATTTTGCTGCACCATTTATAATAAAGAAAACTTAGGAATAATCTGAAAGTCTAACAACTGGGGAATGTGTGATCAATTCATTATAAAAAAAAAACAAGCAACTTAAACTTAGTGATGTCAACAACAACCACTTATTCAGCTCCAGAGTTAAGGGCTGGCTGTTTGGTCAGGGCCTAGTCGAGTGGTTCTGTCCTGGGCTGGTCTCACTCAGGTGTCTATATCTGACAGTCAGTTGGACTTGTTCACAGGACAAGTGGGGACGATTCTAAAGAGAAATGGCCCCTTGCAGTCTAGGACAAGAACTTGCATACTATTTCTTTCTTCTTCTTTGCTTGTTCTCTCCCCCCCCCCACACCCTCGCCAGGGTTATAGTCGGGGCTCAGCCTGCACAGTGAATCTACAACTCCCAGTGGCACCTTCCTTCCTTCCCTCCTTCCCTCCTTCCTCTCCTTCCTCTCCTTCCTCTCTTTCCTCTCCTTCTTCTCCTTCCTTCCTTCCTTCCTTCCTTCCTTCCTTCCTTCCTTCCTTTCTCTCCTTCTTTTATTTGATAGAACAGAATGAAATTGAGAGGGAAGGAAGCGATAAAGAGGGAGAGAAAGAGAGAGCATGAGGACTGAGGACATGAATGGGCTCCTTGCTCTACTGGATGTTACACCACCCAGTCCTTCCATATTTCTTTTTTTTTTTTCAAAAAAATATTTTATATATTTATTAATGAGAAAGAAAGAGAAATAGACATCACTCTGGTGCATGTGCTGCCAAGAATCAAACTCAGGGCTTTGTGCTTGGAAGTTCAGTGCTTTATTCACAGTGCCACCGCCTGGACCACCCTCCATAATATTTCAATTCCATTATTTCATCCAAAGTATGTCACAAGCACAGTCCAGATTCAACTTCTGTGTTTTTTTCCTTCCTTCTTTCCTTCCTTTCTCCCTTCCTGCCCTCATTCCTTTCCTCCTCCTTCCATTCCTGGCATTCTGACCTTAGTTCCTACAGTTAGGTGACTAGACCCTGCTCCCTGCGCCTCAGCTTATAAAAAGTCAGTGTGGACATTTCCCTATGACCTTAGAGGTGCATGAACAGTAGCAAAATTTTCAGGTATGTTTCGATCCCTACTTGCAACAAAATTACTGAAGCAAGTTGAATAGTCTCACTCAGAATCAAGGAGTAGGGAATAGCCCCCATCTTTTGATGAGAGAGGTTGCAAAGAAAGTTGCATAACAAGGGGTGTAGATAGAAATCTATAAGAGCCAGGTCGCTGTGCAATCAATTATAAAAAAAAGAAAGAAAAGAAAAGAAGAGTTCTGATCGAGTTGGAAGGAGACCTAGAGAATGTCTTGAATCTGTGTTTACACAACAAATACATTGTCTTCACCCAAAAGAAAACTATTGGTTTCAAATCTGGCAGGAGGCTATTGGAGATTATACAATATAAAGCATCTTCACCTACCACCAGTCTGCTCACTGATGCCATAAAAATAAAATTAAATAAATTTTAAATGGCAGGAGCCTGGAGGTAGTGATCACACCACAATGCACAAGGGCCCAGGTTCAAGCCCCTGGCCCCCACCTGCAGGGGAAAAGCTTCACAAGTGGTATATCAGTGCTGCAAGTGTCTCTCTGTTTCTCTTCCTCTTTTTTTCTATTTATTTATTTGTTTGTTTGCCTCCAGGGTTATTGCTGGGGCTTGGTGCCTGCACCACGAATACCCTACTTCTGGAGGCTTATTATTTTCCCTTTTGTTGCACTTGTTGTTTATCATTGTTGTTATTATTGTTGTTGTTGTTGTTGGATAGGACAGAGAGAAATCGAGAGAGGAGGAGAAGACAGAGAGGGGAAGAGAAAGATAAACACCTGTAGACCTGCTTCACTGCCTGTGAAGTGACTCCCCTATAGGTGGAGAGCCCCAGGCTTGAACCGGGATCCTCATACTGGTCTTTGAGTCTCATGCCAAGTGCACTTAACCCATTGCACTACCGCCCACCACCCTTTCTCTTCCTCTTTACCTCCTCTCAATTTCTCTTTATCTCTATCCAATAATAAATAAATAAAATTTAGAAAAAATGTAAGTGCTTTGGAAAATGCAAAGCTGTGTACAAAAGAACATTCTATGATGATCTCTAGTTGCCAGATGGTGTCTCCTGAGTCTCCTTTGCTTTCCTTTGAGTGAGTACTTAGGCAATCCAAAATATCACCTCACTAATAGAGAAAGCCAAACACAGTTGGGTAGATAAATCTGCAACTGCAACACAAAGGCATCACACGAGGTCGCTTAAAGCCAAACATACACTCAATTACCCTGGGAAGATTTACAACAGCAGTATGGACGACTGGATTTTAGCTAGATTCTTATCATCATGCCACTACTATTCGCTTTTTTTGTACCTACCAAAGAGCTCGATGATATTTAAAAATCAGATAGAGCTCATCAAACGGTTGCTTTCATGAACATGAATCTCTGCCCAGGAAGACTCTATCATGAGTCACTCTTGTTTGAAATGTATCCAGCTGCTGCAGCAGCTGTAAACTGGAGAAGTCCATGCGCCTCACTGCTGAAGTGAAAGAGTCACCGCACCCCACCCTTTGGAAGCAACTTAGGCTACAAGGCTCACACAGAGTTCAAGGCTTGCCTGGCCCAACGAGGCCGAACGCCTTTAATTAATCGATTTGCCTCTGAAGTTTCTGTGGTCCCTGAGTGTTTCAACTTCACCACTGCCTAGCAACAAATCTTCTGTTTGCTCAGCCTTTCTCTGGGAGCAAAGCTACATGTGTAAAGATACCTTCCTCTCATGGAAAAAATAAAACTTGGCAAAAATCTCACCAGGGTGACTTCTGCCACCAGAATAGGATGTGTAGAGTTTTTTCACAAAGTCTTCCTAAGATAGGTCTCTCCTTTACCCACCAAATAACTATATCACATCCATCTGCCTCTGGTTTCTATTCATTTTCTCCTTTTCTCTTTTTAAAATATTTTAGCTATATATCCATTTATTGGATAAAGGCAAAGATAACTTGGGAGGGGGGATATAGAGAAGGAGAGAGAAAGAGAGACACCTGTAGCTCATCAGGTGAAACTTTCTCCTTAAAGGTAGGGAGCAGGTACTTGAACCCGTGTCCCTGTGCACGGTAATATGTGCTCTCAACCAAGTGTGCCAGCACTTGGGTCCTTCTTTCTCTTTTCTTTTCCTTCCCTTCTCTTCCCTTCCCTTTTCTTTTCTTTTCTTTTCTTTTCTATTCTTTCATTTCAGAAGCAGGGCCTCACATATGCAATTTCACTGCTTTGAGGGTCAACTTTTCCATTGCTTTTTTTTTATTTCTCCCATTTTGGGGAGACAGCATTCTATTTCTAACTCTTAGTGACTCTTGTGAAAAGTCAGCTGTCCGTCTAGGGGGCTGATTTAAGTACCAATAGGTAATCTTCCCTTTTCATAGCAGTCACTTTTAAGATATTCCCCAAGCTTCCCTATGATGCATTCAAGTAAAATTACTTTTGCCTGATCATTTCAAACATTTCTTCTCTACATGGTATTGAATGAACTTTCTCTTTACATTTTTAAGTCTTCATCTACATGTGCAAATTTATTTCTATTTTTTTTTTCAGTTTAAATTTATCTCACCAGGCTACTTCTAGGAAATTTCTTCACATCTATCTTTTCAACTCAATTTCAAAGCCAGTATATCTGACTATGAAAAGGGGAGATTGCCTACTGATACTTAAATCAGCCCACTAGGCTGCAGGTATCTCTCTGTCTCTTTCCCTATCTCCCTCTGGATTTCTGACTGTCTCTATCCAATTAATAAATAAAAGATAATGAATAGAAATTTTTTAAATAATTAAAAAATCAAAAAAGAAATTATGAAATATTACATACCCTACACTAAAAAGCTTTACCTCAACAACTATTGTTTTATTATCAAGTTTGTGGAGGACGTGAACTTCTAAAAGAATCTGTATTAAACATGGGATGATTTATGCTCAAAAAATACACAAACAAACAAACAAACAAGTAAATAAACTGTCCTTCCAAACACGGTTTATTTTCCCCTGGCCCAATGCTGGTTTTATGATGATGCCATAGTCTGAGTACCCCTTGGCCATGCTGGAAGTAAAACTGATGAACTAAAATTCCACATGATATTTAATAAAAGTTGTGTGTGTGTGTGTGTGTGTGTGTGTGTGTGTGTGTGTGTGTGTGTGTGTGTGTGTGTATTTCCATGTCCTTCAAAACTTAGGTCCTAAAAAATGCCAGCCAGGAGTGGTGAATTCATTACATAGCCACTGAGCCCTAGTGATAACCCTAGTGGAAATGAATGATTTTAACTTAAGTAAGAAGTGAAAGTGGTTCATTAACATAAAAGTAGAAGCAAAAGAAGATTCTAACATACAAGAATGGAGTAGTTGACTGGCATTAGGATCAGGAGGAAAGGTGACTTAAAAAAAGCAGTCCATACATTTATGATAGTTTTGGTCTCAGAATTTGAAGACTGGAATTGTCAGTTGGGTGAGGAAAGTTTGCATTGTCTGTGATGAAGGAAGCCATCAAGTGCATCACCACAGTCTGTTTAAGCTATGTATGTAAAATGCTGGACTTGCAACTACTCCCAAAGTTATTCTTTCAAGGATGATTCTCTCAAGGATAATTTCGCTCATGGGAAGAATTTAAGAAGCAAGAACAGAAAGGGACAACACAGAGTAAGACTTGGACTGGTTGGATGTGTTGCACTAAGGTAAAATCTCTGGGCAAGGAGGGCAGAGAAAGGGATTAGGAGCTTGGGAGCTTTCAAGTCCTGGCACGTGATAATGGAGAAGGGTCCAATTTGGGGGTGAGAATATTTTGTAGACTCCTGTCTGTTGGGAAATTGTGCACATGTGGTTAAACATTGTCAGGGCCCAGAAACCACTATATTTCCATGCAAGTATTATTTACATATCCCCACCACATTATCCCCTCAGGGTATTGCTAATCCCACCAACTTTCTACCTTCCCAGAATGCTTTTTTCTTTTCTCCACCCTCTTCCCTAGCCAATTTTGTCCCGACTTGCAACTTCAGGAATTCTCTTTTAAAAGTCACTTCTGTTTCCGCTCTCTCTCTCTCTTTCGCTCTCTCTTCCCCTCTTTCTCTTCCATGTCCTGACCTGGAGAAGGGCTAGTGTGCATACCAGAAGGCAGCCATTTTGCTAGCTCCATGTGGCCTAACCCACTGTGCTCACACCCAACTCTGGAGCATCCACATGAATAAAGATTTGCATTCCCACTCCGCCACAAGTTCCTGGTCTCTTCTCTCTCCGGTGACGCTAGCCCAGCACCTGTTGTGGCAAGATGGGAGATTATACCCATCTGCAACAACTGTACTGTAAACCATTAACCTCCCATTAAAAAAAAGAAAGAAAGAAAATTCCTAGGCCTTAAATCTGAGAGCAACCTCCTCCACACAAGCAAGTCAACCAAAGAAGTTTGCCTATTTACTTATCTTCATTAATTATTCACATTTTTCTTTAAAAAAAAGTAATAATTCCTCATTATAATGTTAACTATAAATTTGGCCTATGTTTTAAGCTATCTTTCTAGGTATAATTAAAAGAGGGCTTTTTTGTATTATTATGTGGAAAACTGATAAATGTTATGCATATACAAACTATTGTATTTACTAGTGACTATAAAACATGAATCCCCAATAAAGGGGGAGATTTTTTAAATAAATGTAAATTAAAAAAATAAAATGATATTAAATAAAATTTTGAAAAGAGAGAAAGGACATGTCCCACCCACACAGGGCTCCTTTCTCTGTGAATGCTCTCTCTGAGTGCTTGGTGACCCAGGTTCCTTCCCTGGGGTCAGGGGAGGTAGTTGGCAGCCCAGAGCAGGGCCGGGCCCCTCCAATACCTACATTATGGAAGCCTCTATGTAAAACATAAATAAAAATAAAAGACGGTTTTCATGTAATTTAATTCTAACTATACCTAAGAACTGCAATTTTCTACCATTTTCTTCATTTATTTACCTTAAATGATCAGACAAACAGTCTGACTTACACAAATATTTTCAGAGTTCTTCACAGTTGTGAATTAATGTGTGGGGTGGGGGAGATAGCATAATGGTTATACAAGATGACTTTCATGCCTGAGGATGCAAAGTCCCAGGTTCAATTTCCAGCACCACCATAAGCCATAGCTGAGCAGTGCTCTGGTCTCTTTCTCTTTATATCTTTCTCTCTGCCTCTCTGATTAAAATAAAATGACTATATTACATTGAAAATTAATAAGGAAATAAATTTAATAAATGAATTAATGTGTGACCTTTTTATAGTTAGAGGCAATGTTTTTTTTTGTGTCCTCATTCAATTATGCACCACACAGATGCTTAATAAATACTCATTAACAAAATTAATTAAAATAACATTACCAAGAAACTTCTTGTCTATTATGTTTGCTCCTTGTTTATGGCAAGAATGTTTTCAATTATTGTTTTATTTCTAAATATGTAAGCTAGAAAATTTAAACAAAGTAAATCCTACAAACTGTGCATGAAGATTGTTATTAGCAGTTTGCCAATAGTCACTATTCTTAATTTGCAGCACTAGAGTCTCATCTGTGCATGACACCACTATGAATAGCCTCTCTGGCATCAATCCTCTCGGGTTTGTTTGTTTTTGCTTTTAGAGAAGAGAGGAAGAGACAGATATAAAGAAAAGACATTCACCATAGCAACACTCTGCCATCCATGGAGCTTCACTTGAAGTCATACACAGTGCTCATGTGATGCTAGGATTCGAACCCAGGGTCTTATGTCCATCCAGTAAGGCTTGTGCTCTCTTGGGTGATCTGCCTCTTGCCTTCAAGGTATTGCAGTTTCCCTGGCAACAGTCTTTTGTTTTCTTTTTCTGCAAAGTACTTTTTCATTCATCTAGAGAGACACAAAAAGAAAGAGAGAGAGAAAGAAAAGAGGGAGAGAGGAAGAAAGAGAAGAGGAGGGGGGAAGAAAAAGGAAGAGAAGGAGGAAAAGGAGAGGAAGAAGAAGGAAAGGAAAAAGAAGGAGGAGGAGAAGAAGATGGAGGAGAAGGAGGAGGAAAAGGAGAAGAATGGGGGGGGGGGAGAAGGAGGAGGAAGACTTGCCATATCACCAGCTTGCCCCAGTGCCCTAGCACCTCTTGCGTGGTGCTGGCTTCAAATCTAGGCCATATGCATGAGGAGGCACATGCCTGACCCAGTGAGCTATTTCTCCAGTCAATAGTCAGTTTTTATATGACAGGGACTTGGAAACAACTCTTGCTTTGACAAGGAGCTACAGAGATGGAGATCGTATTTACAGCTTTATATTTTTAAGTACTTCTTAAATAGAACAAATATTGACTGATTTTCTGAGGCCACCAGCAAACTCAGACTGAGAAATCAAGATGACAGCCTCTGGTGAACTGAAAACATAAAAACTAAGCTCCATATTTTGACTCTCTGTTCACTTATTAATCAATAGCCAACCAGCAAAATTAATATCTTGACATTCATGTTACCATCACAGAGCACCGACTTATAACTTCATCATTAACCAAGCTACTGTTTAATCATTTCCTTGCTCTCCATACACCTAAAAATAGATCTTCAAATTCCAAACAGTCCTGCAAGTGCAGTGATAGAAGCCTCCATCCCTGTGGCTTGTGGCCACTGCCCAGCATGTAAATTGCTGCTTTCTTGCCAACAGGATGCAAAGAGCAGAAATTCACCAGCAAACAGGGATGCCAAGGAAACTGCAATACCTTGAAGGAAATGTCCTAATCAATCAGGAATTTTCATTCTTTGGGGGAAAGACAAAAGGAGTCCAGTGAGAAAGGCCAGAAAATAGTGAAGCTACCCGCAACTCTCATTACTTGGCTTAACAATCTGCAGATTCCATTTAACTACCTATGAATGAAACCTATTTATCCTAACTTTACAAGATCAAAAAGCCTGAAACTTAGAGTCAAATCAGCCTGAGTTAACCTGTGCTCATTTACTATCAGAGTGACCATAGCCAAGTCTCTAATTTTGAATTTTCCCATAAGAATGGAAAATTAAAAAGATTATTATTTGATAGGGCAGAGAGGAATTGAAAGCAGAAGGGAAGATAGAGAGACAGAGAGAGTGAGAGACATATACAATCCTGTTCCACCATTCATGAAGCTTTCCCCCTCTTCCAGCCCCCCCCCCCACAGGTGGGGGACCAGGGACTTGAACCCAGGCTCTTGTGCATTCTACTCAGTGCGGTCCTCAAATGACCAGACTTAGGGAATTTTTTATAAGTTTAGCAAGATATTAGATGTTTGAACAAGGTCATCTAACAGTAAATAATCAAGTGTTTGCTATGACTATTGTATCAGTATGTATTGGGCATGCGCTATGAGCAACACTGTGTGCTAAATACTGTGGTGGGTAGAAAGAAAAGTCAAACAGAAGACAACTCACCAGTAGAGCACATATCTTAGCATGAGCAAGGGCCCAGGATCAAGTCCCTGTGGCACAGGGGAGCACCACTCAACAGGAAAGGCTTCATGGTGGTGAGGCGGTGCTGAGGCATCACATTCTGTCTCTCTATGTGTCACTCCCTTTTTATATCTGAACTTTAAAAAATATTTTATTTATTTTAATATGTGAGATAAAAATACAGAGAGAAAAAGAGATATACAGAGAGAGAGAGAGAAAACACAAAAGAGAAAGACCAGAGCACTGCTCTGCTTGGGCTTGTGGTGGTGCTAGGGATTGAACCTGGGACCTCTGGGGCCTCGGACATAAGAGTCTTTTGCACAACACACATTACTGAATCA
Organism: Erinaceus europaeus; assembly: GCF_950295315.1. Taxonomy (NCBI): domain Eukaryota; kingdom Metazoa; phylum Chordata; class Mammalia; order Eulipotyphla; family Erinaceidae; genus Erinaceus; species Erinaceus europaeus. The sequence goes on along the minus strand of NC_080180.1, from coordinate 6,831,442 downwards.
CCCCAGCCTCTGAAGCTTTTTAAAGGATGAACGAGTTGGCCAAGCAGTAGTAGAATCATCCTTGTGCAAGAACCAGCATCACACACAGACAAATTCAGATATGTACCCACTCTACCAGGAGTCTGGATTCTGATAAGACAAGTGTGATAAAATGAAGACAAGTTCCAAAAGGGTGAGGACCAAGTGTGCAGTGTGTGTTTTCCTGCATATGTCTCCAGCACTGAGAACAATCTTTGGCATATCGTAAGCACTCAGAGGTAAACATCTGCTCTATATAAAAGTCAGTAAATCCTTCACTTCTTAGGAAGTGCAAAACAAGAACAGAAAAGATACAAGGGAAAAATGTAGATAAGAGCAGGAGCTTGAAAGGTGAACAAATGTATCCAGTTTTTCATCTGTCAACGAATTAGCATCATTGCACTTATCTTGCTTGCTTTATATAGGCTCTTGAAAAGATCAAATGAGAACATGTTTAGCTGATAGTAGCAGATGAAGAAGATAGACAATAAGAGGATGATAAATTAACCCACAGAAAAGAAATGATCTTGTGGTCAGGGAGATGGCTCAGTGGATAAAGCACTGGACTCTCAAGCCTGAGGCCCAATGTTCAGTACCAGGCAGCACATGTACCAGGGTGATGTCTGGTGCTTTCTCTCCTCCTATCTTTCTCATAAATAAATAAAATTTAATAAATAAATTAATAAAAAATTTTAAAAAGGAATGATCTTTACCAAGAGTCAGTACTGAATTCCTATGTGTTTGAGGCCATTATAAGTACTTCACATGTGTGACTAATTTCATTTTCACAACAACTCAGTGGCATAGGACTCTTTTTTTATTAGTGGTTTAATATTCATGTACACAACAGGGGGATAATTCCCCACCTTTCCCAACCCCCAGAGTTCTGTGTCCCCATTCTCTCCATTGGAAACTGCAGTGGTTCTCCTAAAGTCACAGATATGGGTTATTACTTCTATAATATAAGTAATTTGCATATCATACAATTTGCATTTAAATATATCATTTGTCCATTTTTTCCTATGGTCCTGCCTTCACTTCCTTTCTAAGTCACACCTATACCTTTTACTACTTCTGAATGTCCCTCCTTATTTTCTTCTTCTTTCTCAGGGTCCTGGTGGAATTGAGATTCAAAACCCTCTAGTCATCTTTTCTTCTTCTTTTTTTTAATATTTATTTTATTTATTTATTCCCTTTTGTTGCCCTTTGTTGTTTTATTGTTGTAGTTATTATTGTTGTTGTCGTTGTTGGATAGGACAGAGAGAAATGGAGAGAGGGAGGGGAAGACAGAGAGGAGGAGAGAAAGAGAGACACCTGCAGACCTGCTTCACTGCCTGGGAAGCGACTCCCCTGCAGGTGGGGAGCCGGGGTTCGAACCGGGATCCTTATGCCGGTCCTTGTGTTTTGCGCCACCTGCGCTTAGCCCGCTGCGCTACAGCCCGACTGCCTCTAGTCATCTTTTCTTAACATTTCTCCCCCTCTGGGAGTATGGACCAAAATTCTCTTTAGGGGTGCAGAAGATGGAAGATCTGGCTTCAGTAATTGCTTCTCCACTGGATATGGTCATGGGCAGGTCAATCCATACCCCCAGTCTGTTTTTATCTTTCCCTAGTTGGATAGGTCTCTGGAGAGGTGAGGTTCTGGGACACATTGGTGAGATCATCTGCCCAGGATGTTCAGGATAGAATCATAGTAGCCTTTGCAAATGGTGGCTGTGGCTGAGTGAGTTTCTAAAGATCCTGGTTATATTTTGTTGAGTTTTCAGGTGATTTTTGTTTGTTTTTCCTAGTTTATCAGAAGAGCGACCTGAAATGGCTCCTAATCCATAGCCCCACCTCTGTAAGTTCCATAGGTCTTATCTTTAGTCTCATTTTACAAACAGGGAAGCAGACAGAATTTAAATCATATTCCCAGGGTCACATAGTGGATGAAGCAACATTTAGTCTCTGGTAGAGTAATTCCAAAGCATTAAGCTAGGGGTCACCTTGTCTCCTAGTCAAAGAGGGGACTTGGCACTCTTTGGTTCTATGTGTCAGAAAATACAGACCCTTTCAAATCAAGACCCTCCCAACTTCCTGTCCAGCTTCTGTCTTTCTTTTTCCAGCAACCACTTCCAATACTTGCTACCATAAGCTTAATTTCATTATCTTGACTGCTTCCTGGGAAGAGGAAGAAGGGGGGAGAGCAAACTCTAAGTAGCCCTTCCTAAGTGCCCCAAAGTGAAACCACCTGTGTCTCGGCACAGCTGGAGGAGAGGCAGAGTCTTGCTGTGGAGAGAGGTTTGCCTCCCATCAGTCAGCACAGGGTCTGAGCACCTCCTGTGGAGCTGCCCTCAGCTCCCAGAGAGGAAGATAAACAAGCAGTAATGACCAGTGTCATTGCAGGGCTTTCTGGTCTACCCACTTCCTTTTGTCAGGAAGGACTCAAGAGCATCCTGAGAAAGCCCAGCTTTAACCTCACTGGGGATCTGAAGGACACAGCACTTGCTGAGGTGCTGGGTCTTCAGGAGCCTGCTCAGAACATCCTGTCTGCTCTCACCACAACCCCATTATGGAGACCCTTTGTTCCTCTGGCCAAGTAAGATAGAGGAAAAGTGGGCAAGAGGACAGTGGTACCACATTGAACTTGCATGCCAGAGGCTGCAAGTTTGATCCCTGGCACCACCAAAAGCCAGAGCCAAGAAGTCTTCTGCTCAAAAATAAAATATTTTTTAAAGTAGTGAAGTAAGGCACAGATGGGGTCTGACTTTCTTTGAACCTGGACTAATGGATGCATTTCTGCTTGCAGGTGTCTGGGTGCAGTCCCCCAGACAATGAGAAAGGGCCAGTGATTAGTGAAGAAGCTTGATATTCCAACCCCATCCCCTGTGTTCCCTGCTCCACAGTTCTAGAAGTTGGATGGGTCTTCTGAGCATCCGTTCAGCCTGGACAGATCATTCGGGAGGTCAATGCTGGGACAGATCCGCATTAGTGGAAAGCTATGCTGGCTTCTGCCAGAGAGCAAGACCTGCCTTGAAATGGTTCCACACTACTGTGGGACACACACACACACACACACACACACACACACACACACACACACACACACGACATTTTTCTTTCCTCCAATCCTAATCCTGAGTCATCAGCAGTGGCCAGATGAGCTGCTCTGACACCGCCTCCTCCACACAGAAACTCCAGAGCCTGTGCTCCATGGGCGTTTTAATTGTGAATCCAGATGCTCTACCCCTCAGAGCTCGGCACTGACCTTTCACTTGAGAGTCTATTTGTCAGTCTGCTCCCTGTGTCTGAAGAAATCATCAAAGCAGGCCTGCTGAGGAGCTCTCCATGGGCTTCTCTGAATGTGGACTCCACACAGTTACACTCCACCGGGAGGTGTGGGGCTGAGGTGCAGACAGCACCCCCTTTCCTTAGAGTTACCTGGGAGTCTCTGTTTCTCAGGGGAGACAGTGCCACTGAGCACCTTTGGGGCAGAAAGGTGGGAAGTAGTGACAAGAAGCCATCTTCTCCCCCATTAACTGGCCCAAGAGACCTTGGCGAATGGGAGGAGAGACCTTCCCAGGCCGTTGTGCAGGCATGTCTGAGTGCCTAAGTGCCCATTTTCTGCTGGCACAGCCAGGATTCAGGTCTGGAAATAAGTATTCTTCTACACAGAAGGCCAGGAAGTCATTCAAGATAGTGTTGAGAAAAGAGCTAGAGAGGTTCAGGGACTGGCTTCTCAGACTACAACCTCTCCCTAAATTCAGAGGAGCTCAGGCATCTACTCCTAGACATTTAGTAAAAGCTAAGTGAGCGCCCACAGTCCCAGAACTGGGATTTGATGAGACTTCTAGATGTTGCTGTACAAAGATGTTGTGGAAAGGCAAGAGGTTGGGAAGTTGGGGCAAGTTTTGTTAGAAACTAAAGAACTTCTGAGAGGGAAAGAGTGAGAAGCCCATGACTTGAGCACCAGAGTTTGAAGACTGAGAGATAAACTGGCAGATTCCAGTGAAATTCCTTTGACCAAAGAAGAGCCATAAGGTGCTTACAAAATTCAATCTTGTTTAGGATGAGAGGCTCACTGGCCCAGACACATACCAAGGCAGTGTGAACTGTGGAAGGAGAGTAGGGAAACCCAGTCCTTCAAAAGGAAGATTCTTTACTTCTGGCCTTAAGAAAGCTCCTGAGGGTGGAGGTAGATAGCATAATGGCTATGCAAACAGACTCTCATGCCTGAGGCTCTGTCAAGTCCCAGGTTCAATTCCCCACACCACCATATAAGCCAGAGTGGAACAGTGCTCTGGTAAAAAAAAGAAAGAAAGAAAGAAAGAAAGAAAGAAAGAAAGAAAGAAAGAAAGGAAGAGGGCTCGTGATATGAGGCTACTGACACTCATGTCATAAACAACCTAGAACTGGAAAAATATATGAACAACTATTATCAGGCTTTAAACAAGAGGTGGTGAAACACAGATCCTTGAGGAGAAAGGAAGCAATGCAATTGTGTGCACCCATTCAGCTGAACATGTACAGAGGACAGCAGTTCTGCCGAATCAAATAAGCATCTATCAAATCGCAGGATAAGGAGACAGTCAGAATCCAGAGGACAGCCAGCCCAAGAAGAAAGAAAGAATTCAGAAGCACACAGAAGGAGGTTTGTGAGTCCTTATTTCAGGATGAGTTAAACCTACACAGGACACAACTATTTAAGGCTACTGATAAACATGTACTGAGTTAACATGTATTCCCCCCAAAACTGTCTGGGTGAGAATATCCATAAGGGTTTTGCTAATAACAGTAAAAGAAACAAAGAAACAAATAACTTGTTGCCTAGTGAAATGGTATTCAGCAAGAAAAAGAAAGTATTATTGTGGCCTACACAATAACATGAATGACTCTCAAAAGTGTGCTGAGTAGAAGAAGCTAGATACATGAGAGAGAATTTACCACAGGATTCTGTTGAAATGAAATTTGAGGACAAATATAATTTATCATGATAACAAATTAGAATAGGGAAGCAATTCCTGAGCAGGGAGGGAGGCAGGGATTTACTGGGAAGGGAAGGTAGAAAGGCTTCACTGAAGGGGGTCAGATGCTGGCGCACCAGGTTAAGAGACATAGTACATAGTACAAGGACTCACACAAGGATCCCAGTTCGAGCCCATGGCGCCACACTTGCAGGAGGATCGCCTCACGAGCGGTGATCTCCCCACTCTACCTCCACCTCCCCTCTAAATTTCTCTCTGTCCTATCCAATAGGGGGAAGAAAATGGCCACAGGAGCAGTGGATTCATAGTGCAGGCATCGGGCCCCAGCAATAGCCCTGGTTGAAAAAGGAAAGGAAGGAAGGAAGAAAGGAAGAAAGAAAGAAAGGATGAAAGGAAGAAAGAAAGAAAGAAAGAAAGGATGAAAGAAAGAGAGGAAGGATGAAAGAAAGAAAGAAAGAAAGAGAGGAAGGAAGGATGAAAGAAATAAAGAAAAAGAAAGAAAGAAAGAAAGAAACAAAGAAAGAAAGAAAGAAAAAAGTTTCAATGAAGAATAAAATATAGTTTGTTTTAACAAAGGTGTTGGTTACATGAGATGTATATATATCTCATGTATGGATTTGATGGATTCACCCTGGAGACATCTGAACTTTATGATTTCACAGTGTGTAAATTATATCTAAAATAAAAGCAAATGCACTTCTCCTTATGAAACACTGTAAGATAACGCCTATCCTGGGTTCGAACCCTCAAACATCTTTCCATCTGGAAGGAAAATCCTTAGAAGTCTTCAAATCTGTATTCTGATTCCCCACTACAGACTGATCCATGGATATTTTCATATTTTCTTGAACTTATAAGCATGCTCCTCTTATATTCTAAAGTCTTTCTCTTGCTTTGTTTCTCTCCATGTTACTTATCACCATAAAGCAGATTCCCAATCAGTGCTTCAGCCAACAGAACACATGACTTGCCTTGTGGAGCCCCAGGCTGGATCTCTAGAACTATGTATGTCTAAGCAGCCCCTCTCCTCTCTCTCTCTCTCTCTCTCTCTCTCTCTCCATTTATATCTCTCTCAAATAAATCTTCCAAAATGCATACAGAAAAGGAATATGACCATGATAATTAAGAATTTAAGTCATTTCCACTGATGGAAGTGTTGCCAGAAATGCAATGGTCTCCCACCAAAACAAACCTCACCATAGATGAGGTGTCAACTTCAGACATGAATTTCTGCCCCACCCACAGTGGCAGGGTTCAAGATGGTTAGATGCTGGGTTCAAGTAGATAGTATAGAGACTTTCATGGTTGAGACTCCAAAGTCCCAGGTTCAATCCCCTATACCATCATCAGTGCTCTGGTTTAAAAAAAAACAAAACACAGATGGTTAGATTCTACTTGGCACTTGTCTAATCTTCCTGGGTATAGCAGCATCTCTCTGCTCAGGCTTGGATGCTACTTCTTGAACAGGTTGATACTCAGTTGAAATACTAGCCAGGCCTCCAAGAAGAAGGGAAGTCCTTCTCATCTGATTCATTTCTGTCAGACTGACTGTTTTGCCAGAGTTCATTGGTCAGGCACCAGGGATAGTCACTGTGGGGGCATTTTCATGGAAAGTCATTCTACTGTCATACTTATTTAACATACCTTCATAGTGTGTGTGTGGGGGGGGGGGTTGAGCACAGACATTGAGGCACAAATATTCTCATGCTCTGAGCCTACTATAAAGAGCTTATCCAACTTCTTCCCTAAAATGTATCCATCACCAATTCTCCACTATTTTTTTCTCCTCAGCCTCTGACTGTCTGGCCAAACCATTAGCCACTGTCTAGGAATTGGCTCCAGATCATGGCCTTGAGCAATCTCTTCTGGGTAATTAGATGTACCACTGAACATCTGCTCTCAGGGGAATTTTTATTTTCCACAGTGTTTGGGGACCACCCTTGAGTGCACTCAGTGCATTACAGCCATTTGCAACTAAGAAAACTGGCCCATTGTCATATGCTAAAAAGGAGAATATGAGGCTAGAACACTGAGCCCCAGGGGAAACCCCAAATTTCTGTAAGACCCTCTGGGGAGGGGACAATCTGGCCTGGAAGACCCTTGCAGCAAGGCTTCCATTGGAGCCCACAATCCATTTGGCTCTGCCTGTGTTCTGAAGTCACCAGAAAACCTTAGCAAACCACCTCACCATCTTGGGAGGTGTGCCCCATCTGTCCTCACCCCAGGTCTCCCCTCCAACACAAACATGCTGTCAGGATGCTTCCTGCTGGGGGTGGGCAGAAAGCTAGAAAAGTTGGGGAAGAAAGGGTCCAGAGCCATGCTTGAGGGATGGTTTTATTGCTGAGAGCTTGAATTTTCAGTACTCCACCCCTATCCCCACCCCTCCACCCCTCCACCCCTCCACCCCCACACACATACCCCAATAACCACGTCTACTTGGAGCTCGAGATCAGAGATAGACTACCCCGGTGGCCTTTTCACCCTAATTAACCCATGAGTACATTTGGTGCCTCACCTCATGCCACAGCTTCCAAAGAGATGTGGCTCTGGTCTGGTAAATTCTGCACATTCCACGGCTCTTGCTCAGGCCACTTCCTTCCCCATGGAGCTGCTGCCTGCCTTTTCCAAAGCTGATATTAATATCACAGGCCATTATAATATAGTTATTTTCATGGACGGCAGGGAGGAAGTCACGTGGCATTAATTGGTCCCCTGGGTTCCTGCAAGTCTCCATTTAGCATGTTGTTTTTACTCACATAAGCAGCAATGAAGTGGAAACAGCAAGGAAGTCGCTGTGATTGTATTAAATGAATGTTTTTTTTTCAAAGTCTTGTTTGCTTAATGAGTCATTATTCCTTTTTTAATTGTAGGAACATATGTAGTAGCTAGGTCAAAGGTAAACATAAATTTTCTTAAATTCACACACATACACACACACACACACACACACACACACTAGCAGCTGTCAGTTTGCCTTATTTTAACCTTTGCTGTTATGTCAGCTTATTGAAAGGTGGGAATATAGAGAAGTGAAGCAAAGTACAAGTTTCTGTAGTTTGGGGGTAAAGTAATCCAAAGCCCCCGCTGAGCATACAGAGATAAATTTCATTCTCTTTAAGTTACAAAACCAGGACGGTTTTGTGCCAAAATGTTGATGTGATCACAACCTGCTTTGTGCTCCTGTCATAAATGTTTTACTTTTCAGAAGCCCATCACATACATCACAATTTTATCCCTTGTAATAATGGTTTATGAAGTAGGTAGGGTTGGAATCATCATTGCATTTTTCATACTAGGAATTGATATGACATAGTATGTGTCACTATGACAGAGACACAGTGTGTGTATGTGTGTGAGAGAGAGAGACAGAGACAGAGAGAGACAGAGACAGAGAGAGACAGAGGGAGACAGAGATAAAGAGGCTGTGTTTTCCTGAATACCAGTTTGTCACTCCTGGGCTGACTTTTTCATCTTTTTAATCTCAGAGAGAGAGAGAGAGAGAGAGAGAAAGGGAGAGCTACCATCATTCCAGAGCTCCCCTGGTGCTGGGAGGTCTTGTGAAGTGTCTCAGGTGCCCAAACATGCATCTCTCACTTAGCATATGCCCTCCCCCCATGAAGGATCTTCCAGAACCTACAGTAAGTTTTAAAAGATCATGTAACTAAGAAGTGACAATCTTACTAGGCAAAGGAACTCAAGATACAAGCTTGAACTGTAAGGAGACTTGCCAGGACTGGAGACCTTTTTGAGTTCAGCCCTCGAAAGAACTTAATTTGGGAAGACAAGTTAGAGCTGTTGCCAGGTTCTGCAAGTACTCCTCACTCATCCTCCCCTCACAGACCATCGTCCCAGACAAGTGCACATATGACCTCTCTGTTCTTAGGGCTGTCTCCACCAACCCTAGCAATGAGTTCTATCCTTCAGTCAACATTCACATGAAGGAGGACACCAAAGCAGACATGATACAAATCCAACATTTTCTATTTGGAGATGCTGATAGTAATGTTTAGTGTGTGTGTGTGTGTGTTCCTGGACATGAGACACTGATTTTTTGACAAAGATCTTCCAGAAAACCAGCTGTTGTATATATCCTACACACACACACACACACACATGCACACGCACATACACAGGACATAGAGACTAGGAATGCTACTCTTCTTGAAGATTCTTAAGTAACAAAAAAATTATAATCCTGAGAAGAAAGATTATGATGACTTTCTCAGTCAAGACAATATTCACCCTGCGGCCTAGACATTCATCTGGATCAAGTTTCATCACTGTTATATAATACCAAGGAAATGTCATTCTCATACTCTACAAGTCATTTTGTGATCTAACAACAAGCATGTGCACATTTACTGAACCAAGGTGCTAGGTCAGTGCGCACATGACATATGAGGATAGTTCCCAAACAACTGCAAACAACACCATGATCACAAAAGTGTCACTTTTCCCTGGAACTCTGTCCTCTGTTGTCCAGTCTTTATAAAACGTTCACACGTGGGCAGGGTGGGCAGGGTGGTGGCGCACCTGGTAGAGCACACAGTATCATGCACAAGGACCTGGGTTTGATCTGCAGTCTCCATCTTCAGGGGGAAGCTTCACAAGCAGTGAAGCAGTGCCGTAGGTTTCTACCTATCTAACACCCCTTCTTCATTTCTCTCTGTCCATATCAAAATAAGTAACTAAATAATTTTTATTTATTTTAATAAAAGAGAGAGAGAGACTAGAGCACTGCTCAGCTCTGGCTTATGGTGGTATTGGGGATTGGACCTGGGGCTTCAGAACCTCTGGCATAAAAGCCTTTTGTATAAACATTATGCTGTCTCCCTAGCCCAGCGTAACTATTTTTTTAAAGTGTTTACACTCATTTACACCTGAAGGCAAGGTCAGAGGAAGCCATCAGCATCACCAGGAGCAAGTCTGAGAGGGCTGCTCTTACAGATGACATTCTACTACTTGATCTTTACAGAAGAGAATGCATCACCACACAAAGCTTTCAGAATTGGGTCCAGGCAGTGGCTCAACTGATTTAGTGCACACATAACAGTGTACAAGGTCCCAGATTCAAGCCCCTGATCCCCACCTGAAGTGGTGAAGCAGGGCTTCAAGTGTCTCTCTATCTCTTTCTCTATCTCCCCTCCCCTCTCAATTTTTCTGTATCTATTTAATAATAAATAAGATTTTAAAAAATTTTTAAAGAACCTACAGAGATGAGGCACCACACTACAGAGGAGGTTCAGGATTGCCAGTGGGACCTGCATATACATTTCCACCATGTATATTCTGGGGGGTGGGGGGGTGGGGGGGTGGGGTGAAGGATAGTTTACTAATCCAGCTTGTGATTGTCTCTGGTTTTCCTCCTCTCCTTCCCTCCCTCTCCCCTCTCCCTCCCTCCCTGTTCCTTCCCTTTTCCCTCCCTCCATGCTATTCCACTGCTCACAAAAGCTCTATGAGGTCATATACAGTCAGTGAGACTCAAACCCATGCAGTCCATGTGATTTCTTTTTGAGTCATTCTCAGTAAAATGTGGAAAAGAAGGCTTATTCTATTGACAGACTTGAAGTCAGCTGTTTTTGTTTGTTTGTTTTTGGAGGGGTGTCACCTATGCAATGCAGTTGTTCATCAAAAACCAAAGCCACAGAAGCAGAAAATGGCAGCTCTAGACACAGACTAGAATTATTTTTTCAGTCCTTCACATTTTATAGATGTGAAAATGTCTGATTTCTGGAAAACATAAGGGACTCGTCAAGAGTCACTAATGCCTTATAAATGCTGGACTAAAAAACAAAACAGCCATTTAAGATTTGATAGCAAACATTGGTTATATGCACAAATGCTTACTGAATACAAGTCCCTTACACTTCTATTTGGCTTCTCTCTATATATAATACTATATGCATATGTTTATTAAATACATGTTGACAACATATATTGTTTTATCTTTGGCTCAGTTTTTTTCTTTCTTTTTTAATAACAGTTGCTTTCTGTCATAGGACTGCAAGGGCAACTTTTATAAAGTCATCTGCTAATAACATTCTGTTTCGGAAACACACTATTCATCAGCCATTGTAAAGTGTGCTATGAAGTGGCATGCCTCTTGTTTTACAGGCCTAAGATAGAGCTGATGACTAAAGCATGCAAATGCCTCTGAGTCATTAGCCAACCCCCCACAATTGCCATAGAAAGAAACTCACAGGACTGCACAAAGTCAAGGCGATCGTGCCCCCTGGGAGATGGGGTGGGGAGTCTGGGGGTCAAGGGACTAAGAAAGATTAATTTTTGCACCTACCCACTTTCTTGTCACAGCACTGTGGTCTCCCCCTTCTACTTCTACATCTGAAAGGTGTGACTGTCAGTTTTATGAAATCTTGAGAAGAAGGGAAAGTTGCTCTGTTGACAAAGGAGGCTTGGCATCAGAAGAGATGAAATTCTAGTTGCACTTGGGAGAACTTCCATGTCAGTTTATAACAAGGCTCCAATCCAAGGCTAGATAGCAGACAGCCAGAAGATGCCATTTGAGAGCAGGCACGTCTCTGGGGGGCCAGGGAGAACCTAGTGGACACAGGAAGTGACTCTTGCATGGGAGAAGGAAGGGGAGACACCAGAGGAAACCAGCAGTCCCCAGAAAGTAAGTCAGGTCTCCTCAACCCTTAACAAAGTAGAGAAAGGAATACTAGCAGGAATGCAGACTGAAGGGAACCCACAGGGGCACTTTGCCTCACAGATTCATAAAAGACACACACACACACACACACACACACACACACTCACACTCACACACACACACACACTCACACTCACACACACTCTCTCTCTCACACACACACACTCACACACACACACTCACACACACACTCACACTCACACACACACTCACACTCACACACACACACACTCACACACACACTCACACACACACACACACACACTCACACTCACACACACTCACACACACTCACACACACTCACACACACACTCACACACACACTCACACACACACACACTCACACTCACACACACTCACACACACACTCACACACACACACACTCACACACACACACTCACACACACACGCACACACACTCACACACACACACTCACACTCACACACACACACTCATACACACACACACTCATACACACACACTCACACACACACACACACACTCACACTCACACTCACACACTCACACACACACACACACACACACACACACTCACACACACACACACACACACACACACACACACACACCACTGGATAAAATGACAGATCCAGCAGAATGCCAGAAGAAACTAAAGGAAACAGAATACCTTCCATTTTCTCTGATGGATAGTTAAAAATTCAGTTCTGACAGACTAGCCTTGCCTCACAAATGGGATGGGCCCTACTCACTCCTCATTTAGATTTTGATATGTGTGCCACACAGTGCTTTTTGTTAACTGTCTCTCTGCACAACTTTGTGGGAAGAGTGCTTGTCTGATACTTCAGGCTTTCCTAGGATTCAAGGGAAGAAGATCTGACAACCGAGAAAATCTGCAAGAAACTAGTTACCCATGCCACAAGTTTGCCTAAGAAGGCTGCCTGGGCTTTTAGAGCAGGGGAGAAACTTCTTGAGGGTCTCCTGTGGTGGTTGCCCAGCTTCCATCTCTTCACCACCTCAGTTTGTTTTCTGGCAAACTGTGAAAGGTGCCGGTGACAGAGAAAAGGCCATAGATAAGATCAAAGAAGAGGTGAGGACAGAGGGGGCAGAGAGACTGTCCGCTCCACTCCGGGAGAGGTGAGACATCTGGGAGAAGCTGGCGCTGAGCCTCCCAAGAAGCTGCTGTCTCTCCACATTCACTCAGTTTCCCTCACATCCAGGAAAAATGCTCTGAAGAAAGAACAAATAATGGTTTCAGTTTCCTTCAGTCTTAATTTAGAAGGCCCCCAAAGGTACAAAACAATTTTAGAAAGAGAACTGCAGGGCGGGGAGGAAAGAGTATTGTGCACCTCTGAGGAAGTGAAGGGAGGACAAACAATGCTGTTTGCATGTGGCTGCTCTGCTCTTTGTGGACTCACAGCTCTGAGCAACTGCATCCTTCTGACCCTGAGACATTTATTGTTGCATTTTCTAAAGAAGAAGGAAAAAATGGCTTTGGACATAACTCCCTGAGTTATTCTATTTCACAACAAACTATTTAAGGCTGAGCTATTAGCTCTTTGATGCATTTGTGTCATTTATGGGAATGCGTCGGCAAAATCACAAGTCCCATTTCCCTTCTCACTGGGACTATATACAATGAAAGGGATCTAAGAGAGCCAATCTGACCTGACTTGAAAGAAAAAGAATTTCATAAATGCTCAGAAAAACAGAAAGAATCCTGGAAAAGTCATCAGAATTTTTTTTTTAAAGCACTTTAAATACAGCTTTCCTTCCATTTATTGTTCGGTGATCTTCTCATTCTTTTTTGTGATTCTCAGGACGAATCAAATCTCATGAGAAGTGGACCAGTTGTCAAAAACATTCACACCATGTTTATTAACTCCAGAATTAAAGTCCCCCCCCCCCCACTGGAAGGAAGTCTGAATTATAATGCCCTTTGGAGACTATGAATCAGAGTATTGGAGCATTGATGGTACGTAGGGGTATTATTCTATCCTAAGTGATCACCACTGGAGACAGAAATATGTATCAGTTCTCAATAGCTATGTAGCAAATCACTCTAACACTTAGCACATATTTACTGTCTCTCAGTTTCTGTGGCTCAGGAAGCTGTGGCTTCTGTGGCTTCACTGTGCGCATTCTGGCTCAGTGTCTCTCACAAAGCAGCAGAGAAGATGTCAGCTGGGACTGCAGTCACCTCAGAGGTTGACTGCAGGAGGACTCACTTCCAGTATCCCTCGCATGACTGCTGGTGAGCTTCAGTACTCATCAGCAAATGTCCAGATTCATCAGCTCTTTGACAAGTGTCTTCAGTGGACTATACAACATGGTGGCCTTCTTCCCTCCCCATTATGAAGGCCCCAAGGAAAAGAGTACAAAGGGTACAGGGGGAGGGGAACCCAAGACAGAAGGTCTGGCTTTTGGTAACCAATTTGGTAGAGTGACCCCATAGATTTTACCACATTCTGTTCATTAGAAGCTAGTCAGAGGCGTATTGCACCAAAGTTAAGGACTGGGGGTTGGGGGAGAGTTCAGGTCTGGAAACATGATGGTGGATGAGGGCCTAGGTGGGGGATTAGAATGTTATGTGGAAAACTGAGAAATGTTACACATATACCAACTACTATATTTTATTGTTGACTTAAACCAGTAATCCCTCCAATAAAGGAAAACACACACACAGAGTGGGGGGAAAAGGAAGAAGGAGGAGGATAAGGGGAAGAGTTAGAAGAAAAAGAAGAAGAAGAAGAAGAAGAAGAAGAAGAAGAAGAAGAAGAAGAAGGAGAAGGAGAAGGAGAAGGAGAAGGAGAAGGAGAAGGAGAAGGAGAAGGAGAAGGAGAAGGAGAAGGAGAAGGAGAAGGGGAAGGGGAAGGGGAAGGGGAAGGGGAAGGGGAAGGGGAAGGGGAAGGGGAAGGGGAAGGGGAAGGGGAAGGGGAAGGGGAAGGGGAAGGAAAAGAAGAAGAGGAGGAGGAGGAAGAGGAAGAGGAAGAGGAAGAGGAAGAGGAAGAGGAGGAGGGGAAGAAGGAGAAGAAGAAAGGGAAGAAGGAGAAGAAGAAACTAGTCAGAAAGTTCAACTCCAAATGAAAGGCGAATTAAACACATATTGATGCCCTTGGAGTTTCCCACACAGTACCTGACCCCAGTGGCAGACTGAATATCCACAGCTTCAGAATATTAATATATAAAGCCAGGTAGCCTCTATGAACACAGAAAACACTGCAGCTAAATTGAACTTAGGGGATTAATATTCAGGTGATTTGAAAAGTCCATAATCAGAATGATCTGCCAAATAGTGGAAACAAAGTGTGACAAATTCCCTGTTATCATCAAGATCAAATTAAAAGACTAGAGAGAAATAGTGCACCCATACTGGTCATGCTACATTGGTTTTGGTTACACTTCAATCACTTGGTAAATGTGGCAACCTGACATATGAACTGCCTTTGAGGGAAATTTGGTTTAGAAGCCTCAGGATTTCATCTGAGAACAATTTATCATAGAATCTACACAGTATAAATGTAACTAATCCTTATTCAAGTCGAGAGAGAGAGAGAGAGAGAGAGAGGGAGAGAGAGAAAGGTCAGCCATGCTGTGCGCATGAGGTTGAAGATCTTTCCAACATATTACAGCCAAAGGCCTCATACTCTGATAAAAGCTTATCAACCACAATTCAAAACTTGTGGATCTTGGCCACAGCCTCCTGAATTAATGGGGCTTGAAAAAAACCACATGAAATCTACAAGTAGCTAAAATATTATTTTAAGAAAAAAAAGAAAAACAAACAACTGCAGAGAACTTAGGAGTCTATAAGAGAGTTGTTTTCAAATCTATTAAAGACACTCTCTCAGCTGTGATTTTGAAACTTAGTGTCAATCTTCTATTCTCTAGAATATTCTAGCACACAAGTAGAAGAAGCTTTGCTAGAGCTACAATGAGATCACACAGTGAGAAAGTTAAGTGTAAAATTCATGAGTTTCACTGTCTTTGAGAAACACAAATACGGATGTCATCTTTTTTCTTTTTTTTTCCCCTCCAGGGTTATTGCTGGGCTCGGTGCCTGCACCATGAATCCACCACTCCTGGAGGCCATTTTTTCCCCCTTTTGTTGCCCTTGTTGTTGTAGCCTCGTTGTGGTTATTATTATTGCCATTGCTGATGTTGTTCGTTGTTGGATAGGACAGAGAGAAATGGAGAGAGGAGGGGAAGATAGAGAGGGGGAGGGAAATACAGACACCTGCAGACCTGCTTCACTGCCTGTGAAGCGACTCCCCTGCAGGTGGGGAGCAGGGGGCTCGAACCGGGATCGTTATGCTGGTCCTTGCGCTGTGCGCCACATGCGCTTAACCCACTGCGCCACCGCCCGACCCCCCAGATGTCATCTTTTTAAAAAAATTATACACACTTATTATTGGATAGAGACAGAAATTGAAAGGGGAGTGGGGGTGGAGAGGGAAAGAGACAGACTAATACCTGCAGCTCTACTTCACTGCTTGTGAAGCTTTCTCCCTGCAGGTAGGGCCCAGGGGCTTGAACCCAGGTCCTTGAATACTGTAGTATGTGTGCTTAACTAGGTGTGCCACCACCTGGCCCTGTCATCTACTAAATGGTTATCTGACTGCTGTCCTCCCGACCAACCCACCTGGATGTGATTGCCTCTACTTCATCAAACGTGACAGAATTCCAATTCTGACAAGACTTTGTTGTTCACTAGCATTTGAAATCCTGAAAATTATGTGAAGCTGCACTTAAGACAATTGTTGGGGAAACAAAAACATGTTGATTCCTTCCCTCTTGACCCAGAAGGTACTATGTGTTCTTTGGATCCTGGACAACTTTTTGGGCAGTTCCAGATAAGGTATCCAATAACTCCACTCTGTGTCCCCATTTTTTTTTACCCTCATTCCAAAACACACTGGAGAGCTGACTCCCAAATAATTTTATTGTGAGGAGAGTTAGTACTTCACCGGCTGTCACTGACCTCCAGAGCACACTCCCTAATTAAGTGCAAATGGGAAGCGGACTTGGAGCAGGTTGTCTCTGATTTGGGACTGGGGAGAAGTTTTAAAGTTTATGAACTCAATAGGCGAGCTCTGTCTGCCAAATGAGGAATTTCTGATTGCGTCTGGTAGCTGCACAGAGATTATACAAATGCTCCTCAGGACGCTCCGAATGCTGAAGATGCGTAAACCAGCTGTCCATGTTGAAAGTTATCTTTAAAATAATAATAGTCATCAAGAAATAAAATAAAGTCACTCTGCCTCCATAATGCTTCTCTAGGCAGGGCTAATTATTTATCCAGAGCAATCTCATCCTAGGTTTGTGCCCTTGGTTGTTTTTATTATTTTTCTAACACTGTTTCTACATACCCGTAAAATCTTACAGCACTAAAGAGGTAATGTTTATATGCATGCTCTCACATCCTTTTGTAGGAGGCTATGGTTATTTGGCTGTAATATTTCATGAAATCCGAAGACCTGGCAGAGAGAGGTGAGAAAAGGTCAGGAGGGAAGGTAACTGGAATCTCCCCATCACCATCGTCTTGCTTTCTCCCTACCAGCAGGGGGCGGTAGTGACAGAGGAAGTAAAGTTCCCTTTCCCCTCTGAATGAGATGTATAAACAAGGAGAAAGTGAAAGTTGCATGAGGTTTCTCTGCTTTCCCTTGGCCTCTCTGGGGCAGAAGTATGTGTGAGGTAGAGCTGAGACTTGCAGTCTGTCCTGCACAGACTTGAGTGTTGATGACTCTGTGTGGCACTGGCAGTGACCAATGAGCTTGAAGACCAAACTCTGAGCCACGTGTGGCCTTGGGCACTGCCCCTGAATTATTTTTCCCACCTTCAAGCTAAACAGAATAAAGCAGGCTCTGTGGTCTTTGTGTTTAAAAAAAAAGAAGAAAAGAAAGGAAAAAAGAAGAGGAGAGAAGAGAAGAGAAGAAAAAAGAAGGGAAAAGAAGAGAAGAGAAGAGAAGAGAAGAAGAGAAGAGAAGAGAAGAGAAGAGAAGAGAAGAGAAGAGAAAAGAAAAGAGAAGAAAAGAAGGAAATTGGAGTTGAAGAGATGATATTGCTTCCTCATGGTCACACACTTAAAACTATACTGCTCACTCAGGAAGAGAAGGGGGCTGCTTCCCTGTACCCTGGGCATCAGTCCTCATCTGATTTAATTTGAGTTTAGTGCACTACTTTTTTTTTCATTTCCTCAACCTGGATAAAGTAGATGCATTCGTAGTGCATGCACTGAGCCCCAGCAACAACCCTGAAGGCAAAAAGAAAAGAAAAGTACACATATGTGTACACACATCACTTTACTATAAATTGTATTGATGTAACAAAACACAATAATCTTTACTGTAATCTCCACATAATCAGTTGAATCCCCCAGAATTCATCCACTGGGTTTTGCTAAGCTACTTGATCCAGAGCCTGAGGCTTCCATGACCAGCCAGGTGCTTTTTCGCATTGATTGTTGGTTAGTATTTCCCTTTCTGTTATTAACAAGAAATAACTCGAGTCAAAGAAAAGTAAAACAATGACTTACATCAGTACTTCACTCGTGTAGAAATTACTTGAGTGACTTCTTGTCTGAACTGAATTACAGTTTTCAACTCCTGGGATTGTTTTAAATCGATCTATGTGCTACTTCTCATGAACAACTAAACAAGCTCTACACTCTTTATAAACAAATGTGAACTCATTTAATGCAAAGCATTAACGTTTTCTCTACCACTCTCATGGGGCCACAGAAGCAGACTGTCTCATCATCCTGCAGAGAGGCCAGCAGGGTTGGAGTTATGAAGGAGAATCTGTTCTGTTCCTCACTCCTCCCTGAGTAGTGTGTGTGTGTGTGTGTGTGTGTGTGTGTGTGTGTGTGTGTGTGTGTGTGTAATGGAGAGTATGAAAATTTATTACTCAGTTGTGATGGAGAAAGTGTGTGTGTGTGTGTGTGTGTGTGTAATGGAGAGTATGAAAATTTATTACTCAGTTGTGATGGAGAAAGTGTGTGTGTGTGTGTGTGTGTGTGTAATGGAGAGTATGAAAATTTATTACTCAGTTGTGATGGAGAAATAATGGCTTTCAAAGATAAACAGTAATTCATCAAGTTTGTAACTATTGATACTATCTTACACAATTACTTTTAAGGCAGTTCTACAAGAAATGAAGAAACAAGTGGTCTGAGAGGTGGCATAGTGGATAAAGTATTGGACTCTAAAGAATGAGGTCCTGAGTTCAATCTCTGGCAGCACATGTACCAGAGTGATGTCTGGTTCTTTCTCTCTTTCTCTTTCCTCCTATCTTTTTTATGAATAAGTAAATAAAATTTTAAAAGAAAAAAGAGACAAAAGAACACAAAATCCTGAACAAGATGATAAACAGTCATACATCAATATAAACAACAGCAACATGATAGTAGTGAAACATAAAAGAGGAGGAAGAAATGGATAGAAGCAGTGAAATCAAATGATGATTAGTTAAGACCAACATTTTGTGAATTTTCTATTTTAAATGACAAATTAGAAGAAAACCAGAGATTTTCATTTTAACTAATCATTTATACCACCTATCAAAGCAGGCCTTCTTAGTATAGATAGAATGACTTAAAGATAATCTTATTAAAAACATGCCTGGGTTACTATACAAAATTACCTTTTTTAACAGAAATGAATATTTATTTATTTATTTATTTATTTATTGCCTCCAGAGTTATCACTGGGGCTCAGCGCCGGCACTATGAACCCACTGATCCTGTCCACCACTTTTTTCATATTATTGGACACAATAAAGAGAAAGTCGGGGAGGAGGGGGAGATAAAGAGGGAGAGAGATAGACACCTGCAGATCTACTTCGCTGCTTGTGAAGCTCCCCCCCCCAACCCCCTGCAGGTGGGCAGCCTGGGACTTGAACCTGGATCCTTGCTTGGGCCCTTGTCCTTTGTACTATGTGTACTTAACCAGTGCACCCCCACCTGGCTCCTGAATATTTAATATTTTATGTGATGTTGTACTGACTTGCTTCTTAATGATCACAGTAGAATCCTAGCTATAATCTCTGAGATACCTGGACTCAGGGTTGAAAATCCAGTTCAGAGTATGCCTTCAGATTTCTTGAAATAAAGAACAAGTAGACTTTCTTTCGCCATTAGGAAAATTAGGGTTGAGTTTATATAATACGGAAATGAGAGATTCAAGGACTTTAGAAATGTGAACATTTAGCATTTTTTAAAAGTAACATGAATCAAAATATACACAGTATTTTATGGGCTTTCAAGCATTTCTTATTTCAAGGATACTTTACTTTAAGAATTTGAGGGGAAAAAAAGAGGGAGAGAGAGAATGAAGTGAAAAGTAGGGAGGAGAGCTGTCCCTCTGAGTTTATCAAAGCTGAGACATTTGGGGTGGAATTATCTGGGCTAGAGGACTCTAAGATGCTTTATCGGCATGTGTTTTAAGGCCGGCAGAGATTCATAACGTACATTTGCAGAGGAAATACTGATACAGGATTTTAAAATTCCTGAGCTGTGTGGTGGGAGGAATTATTAGGTAATTTATACTCTAGATATAGAACATTAATCTCAGTTTAGGAGCAGCCTTAGTGAAATAGAGATTTTCTTTTTTTGCTTAAATAAAGAGGGCATTAATTTATAATGTTCTTCACTGAACATTAAAGAAGTCATATGCAACCATCAAACAATGTGTCTAGAAAGGATTATTGAAATAATGTGATGTGTCTCTTGGACAGAGTTAGTCAGTTGATTATAATGTAGTTTCATTAGTGGAAGGGCTTTTAAAACTAATCATAACATGTCTTTAGGGTTTTATGCAGTAGAGAAGAGGAAGAGCAGGAGGAGAAGGGTGGAGGGAAATAAGCATTCAGCCTTCTCTCTTTATTATTATTTATTTATTTATTTATTTATTTATTTATTTATTTCTCCAGGGTTATAACTGGGGCTTGGTGCCTGTACTACAAATCCACTGCTCCTTAAGGCTATTTCTTTTTTTTTTTTTAATTGGATAGGACAGAGGGAAATTGAGAGAGGAGAGGAAGATAGAGAGGGCAAGAGAAAGATGGACACTTGCAGACCTGTGGGAGAAACAGAAAATAATACACATCTGGATGTGGATCTGGAGAAGCAGAAAGAGATTCAATAAAAATTGAAGGGGCTGGGAGTCAGGCAGTAGCGCAGCGGGTTAAGCGCACGTGGTGCAAAGCACAAGGACCAGCAGAAGGATTCTGGTTTGAGCCCCAGGCTCCCCACCTGCAGGGGAGTCGCTTCACAGGTGGTGAAGCAGGTCTGCAGGTGTCTGTCTTTCTCTCCCCCTCTCTGTCTTCCCCTCCTCTCTCCATTTTCTCTCTGCCCTATCTAACAATGAAGACATCAATAACAACAATAATAACTGCAACAACAATAAAAAACCAACAAGAGCAAAAAAAAAAAAAAATTGAAGGGGCTGCAGCCCAGGAGATGCTCATCCCTCTGTGCACCCCCTCCTCCCCACCTCAAGATGGAGAAGATGAAGTAGGACCTCTGGTAGGACCTCTAGGAGATCCTGGTGACCAACCTGTGCTGGCTGATGAACAACAGTGTTCAGTGAGCTCCCACCACCTGGCAATGACTTTCCACATGGGACAGACTTTGAGTGACAGAGAGGAAGGGGTGGGAGAAAGAAATGAAGATTTTGGAGACCGGAGCAGAGGAACACATTACTAGCCGGCATTTTTATTATTTTTTTAAGTGACTTAATACTGATTTACAAAATTGTAGTATAACAGGGAAACAATTCCACACTGTTCCCACCACCAGTTTTGTGTCCCTATTCCCTCCATTAGAAACTACAGTAGTTCTCCCCAGATCACTGATAGGGGTTGACTATGATTTCTATAACTATCTGTATATATATATGTGTCCTTTTTTACCTATAGTCCTGCCTTCTTTTCCTTTCTAAGTGACACCTATGCCTATTACTACTTTTGAATGTCTTTTTTTCCTCTTCTCTCTTTGGGTCTGGATATAATTGATGTTCAGAACTCTCTAGTCATCTTCCTTTGATATTTCTCCCCCTCTGGGAATATGGGCCAAAATTCTTTTTGGAGTGCAGAGGCTGGGAATTCTGGCTTCTGCAATTCCTTCTTCACTGGACATGGACATTGGCAGGTCAATTCATACTCCTAGCCCGTTTCTATCTTTCCCTAGTGGGGTAGGGCTCTGGAGAGGTGAGGTACTGGGACTCATTGGTGAGGTCGTCTGCTCAAAGAGACCAGGATAGAATCATAGTACATCTGCAACTTGGTGACTGAATGGAGATAAGATATAAAGCAGGACAAAGTACTTAATAAATAGGAACCAAAAAGTAGGAGTAGAGCAGATGATATTAGGGATCTTCAGAAGGAAAAAAGCTAAGAAGTCTATTTTAGGTATGTTCCAAGGGGCCTGTGACTTTAGTAATTTTTGCCTAAACTTGATAGCTTACATGCAGGTGGACTAAAAATATTGTCTGGGAAGATGTTTTCAGAGTTGAGAATAGAACTAGAAAGCTGAATTATGGCAGAGAATAGCTAGCTTCCAAACTTAAGGAAATTATATAAACCAGCTGGCATTTTAGAAAACTTCATTAGTGGAGGCTTTCTGCTACCTGTCTTTCTTATGAGAATCTCTGGGTAAGAAGCCTGACTGGAAATTGATGTTTTAGAGCTGGCTTCTTGTGTGATATGATTGTGATTGCTATGATATTAAAAAATGTTTTGAACTTGGTAGCAAGAGGCATGTACATTAAGAAGATTCCTGGAGGGGGCCAGGTTGTGGTGCACTGGGTTAAGCACACATAGCACAAAATGCAAGGATCCATGCGTGCAAGGATGCTGGTTTAAGCCCCCTGGTTTCCCACCTGCAGGGGAGTCACTTCACAAGAGATGAAGCAGGTCTGAAAGTGTCTCTCAGCCTCTCTCCCCCTACATCTCCTCCTCCTCTCTCAATTTCTCTCTTGAGAAATTGAAAAATGAAAATGGCCTCCAGGAGCAGTGGACTCGTAATGTAGGCACAGAGCCCCGATTATAACCCTGGAGGAAAAAACAATTCTTTGAATAAAAAGACAACAAGTAAAGTGAATATGAACATCCCACATACCATATAGAGATGTTTCAGTCTAGAAAGAGCCTCATTTAGCACCTGGGTTCCCAAATTTTTATTGTCTAGTGATGTCTTACTAATACTGGGGTGCCATAGTGTTTTATGAAGACTGTGACACCCATAAATAATAACATTTTCCTTATGATTTATTGAATCTTGTATAATTTTGTTCATCAAGGTCCATGAGTGTATCCAACCCACTGCCAAGGTCACCCGTAAGAGGCCACAATGAGTGATTGGCCTGGAAGTGAAATGTAAAGTGATGAAGAATTGAAAATCAGTGGTGATTCTTATTCACCAGCTACGATCTTGAGACAAGACATAGCTACGATCTTGAACAAGGAAAAAGTAAACAGGGAGTAAAGAATCTGTTTCATTGTAAAATGAAATGAAACTGACAAGGATCTGAGAAGGGCTTCTGGCAGATATGGGAACACATCTGATGACCTGGACTCAGCACCATGAATGTCATACTGCATCAAAAAGTCTGCTTGTGGTATTGAAAGGAAAGGCCAGATGTGGCTATAATAAATGCTGAGTTGTCAGCCCAATTTGGGTGGCTTAAATTACCTAACTATTGTTATTGGTTACATGTTGTGAAGGAAATGGTGAATCTGTCTGCCGGGGCTGACATAAAGATAACTGACAAATTGACCTTGTGATATCTATGTGAACTGAGTCCAAGTGATTCTCGGGGGGAGAGGAAGATTTATACTCTGTGTGCTTGCAAAGGAGAAAATGATAAATGACGCAGGCCTTTGGCTTATGAAGTTAGAACAAACAATAAAATAAACACAGAGTGATTAAGAAGGAAATGTTGGAGATGAAGGCTGACATTGAGGAAACATGTCAGGGTAGAGCTGGTGAGTAATTCTAAAGCTAGGTCCCTGCAGACTAATTAGACAGAACACGTGGAAGACCAGCAAAGGAGAAAAAGAGTTGTAATTGACGTCAAGAGGTGAATAAAAAATATTTTAAAAATTTGAATGTGTGCTAGAAATAAACCAAAGCTCACCAACCCATTTACTATGTAGCTGCATGGTTGATCAACCTTTTAGGAAAAGACAATTAAAACCGTTCCAAGGAGAAGTAGAGCATCTGTGAACATAATGATTGAAAAAGTAGTCAAATATCTAGTCTCTTACCAATGTTCAAATCCCACTGGATCAAAATAATTTTATGTCTTGCTAAAAACCTGAAGTCCAACAAATTCTCATCCTACAAACTATTCTAAACTATGGGGGGAGGAGAGAAGGAAAGCTACTCACATCTGAACTACAGACCAATCTGGCACTGGTGGTATAGTGGTGAACATAGCTGCCTTCCAGCTCAATCTGTTCTAAATGCAGATGTGAAAATTCAAGAAAGGTTACTTGCAAATGAAACTCTAGCAGTGTTTTCACAAAGCAGCAACAAAGCTTAACCCAGGAATTCAAATATTGTCTGCTATTCCTTAAAAATATCATTTCAATTTACTATAATAGCAGATAATGGGAAAAAAAAGCCAATATTCTTTCCAATAGATATTCCAAAGTATTTGGTAGATAAATTACAACATCTATGAATCACACACAAAAAAAGGTCTTATTTGATTTGGGGATGAAAGGCAGCTATTTTAATCCAAAAAGTCAGTTACTAGAAACTTAACAGCAAGTATGTTACAGGAAACTATTAGAAGCTAATTTAAATCCATGAAAACTAAGGATGCCAACTCTTACAAATTCAGTATGATTATGGAAGTACTGGCCACATACTAAAAGGCAATAACAATTAATTGAGATGGATGTAAATATTTGAAGGGATAGAGCAACTTGTTTGTTTCAC
The DNA here is from genome assembly GCF_950295315.1 of Erinaceus europaeus. Classification (NCBI taxonomy): domain Eukaryota; kingdom Metazoa; phylum Chordata; class Mammalia; order Eulipotyphla; family Erinaceidae; genus Erinaceus; species Erinaceus europaeus. The sequence goes on along the minus strand of NC_080180.1, from coordinate 6,806,866 downwards.
ACTGTAGAGGATGCTATGTGTACCACCCGGTTCCTCACACCCCACTGTGATGAGGGCTGGTGGGTGAGAGTCGAGGTTTCTTTTGTGGCAGCCACATGAGACTGAGTTGACCTCACAAGGTGAAGATAGGGAGGCCTGGTTCTGTGGCCTTAGTTCTGAACTCTTAGGGTCTTCCAGCTCCAATTCTCTCCAGGGGATTTCCCTGTGTCCTTTTTTTGACACCATCACAACTCAACTTCCTTCTCTGCTCAGTCCTGCTTCCTTCTCTTCCTTAATAGCATTCTGGGAAGATTTTCCTAATAAACTCTATGCATGAAAATCTCCAACTCACAGTCTGTTACCTAGGGAGCATAACACCTAACCCACACTGGGGAGTTCACAATATACTGTGACCCCTCATCAGTCACCAGCAAAATACGAAGATGCTAGTCTGCCACAATGACTGGCTGACCAAAACATTGTCAGTGTTCAGTGTTCAGAGACTTTCCTTTAATCAACAGAACACAACAAGAAACTATGACTGATAAATACCTCTCACGATGGCAGCACAACTCTAAAGCAGTCACAAATAAAACTAAACAACATACATGGGATATTTGGGGGGGGGATAAAAAATATAAAAATGTTTCATGAAGGACACTGAAGACCTGGACAAGTAGAGAAAAATACTGTAGAAAATTGGGCCTGTCAGAATAGGGGTTGATACTTGTTCAAAGGATAACTAAGAACTTCTCAAGACATAGAATAATTATTCTATGGAAATATCCATGTGAACCTAAAATATCTTGTTGTAACGTTCAACGTTGATATTTACCTTTTTCTGTGGAGCAGAGCATTTGGTCTGATCTGTAAACAAAGACACTGCTTGAACACAAACTTCATTAAACTTTAAGTTCCAAAAGCTTACCCCAAAAAGAAACCACCTAGTAAATATCATCTAGTAAATACACAGATGCTTTTACCTCCTGGTTGTAGTGTATTTCACAGTTATGTAAGCCCTGATGATTGCTGGCGTTTATTTTAAGTGCAAGGTGGGGATACTGTTAACTGGTGAGCTAACTTCTCTCCTCCTCCATATTCAGAACTATCATGGAGTATTTTCACCAGTAAAGGATTCAAATGAGGGTTCTGCTCATTCCTTGTTTTGTCTATTGTCTACTCTATATAGACACTCTGTGTTTTGTTACTGCAGCCCCAGACATGATTGATAATACAAGTAACAACAGTCAGTGGTAAAATCTGACCTTTCCGAGGGACATACACGCACATGCACTAATATTTGACACTTCTCTGTAAGTATCAATCACAAGTAAATTCAAAATGAAACAGAATATTTAATGGGATTTCTCTTGAGCCCAGTATAAGAGCTAAAAATTGTCCAGCTAACTGTGTCCTGTAATCTTTAATTTTATAACTCCTTCCTTCTTAACTTTCTTCCTGTTCCTTTCTTCTCTCTGTTTTAGAGAAATATTTCTTTAGTGTGAACTCAACATTTGTCGTATGATTTACATTGGTTTGTTCTAGCCCTCCCCCGCCAAGAGAATTGGATCAGTCCTATTAATTTCGCGGGCCTGCTTGGCCCCGCCCAAAGGAACCCCGGGAGAGGGTTCCTGAGTTCGAGAGTGCCAGGGTTCCTGAGTTCGAGAGTTTCAGGGTTTCAGAGTAAGAGAGAGTGCCAGAGAGAGAGAGTTCCTGGGTTCCTGAGTTCGGAGAGTTCTAGAGTTGGAGAGTTCCTGAGTTCAAGAGTAAGAGGGAGTGCTTGTGCCGCCGCAAAGAGACAGCAGAGTTCTGTTTGGTGATTAGTTTGTCTTAGTTTATGAATCGTTGTTCCTGAATAAAGAAATACAGCTTCCCTGCCCAGCCGTTGTCTCCGCGTCTCTGTTACCCGCCCGTGAAGCTAGCTGGCCCGGCAAGAGCCTTCCGAAATTTTAACAACAAATGGCGCCCACGTGGACCTGACCTGCGCATCTCTCAGATAAGTAAAGACAATTTGGCTACCTATGCTCGATGGCCTTCTCTTCTGCTTGTGAAGAGATCTCCAAAGGCCTCTGCTCTTTCTTCACGAGACTGTTTTGCTGTTTCTGGAACATTTATCTCTGGACCACTCTGTGGTTTCCACTCGCTCGGGTGAACTCAGAACAGCCAGCGGGAAGAGCCAGCGGGCGGGAGGCGAGGCACGGAGCTGCTGTTTCCACCTGGTTAAACAGCCAGTCAGCCGGCTGCGCCCAGACAACCCCGCTCACCGTGCCCGCAGCCCCGCAGCCCCGCAGCCCGCAGGAGGCTGACGCCAGCACGCAAGAGCCCAATGCCTCCACGCTAGAGTCCAAGGCCAGCCCACAGGAGCAGGATCTCCACCGCGTGGCGCAGGGCACTGGACGTGTGATCCCTCCACACTGCTCGGCCACTGCGAACAGGGCAGCAGACATGGCAGGGCCATGGGGCAGGGCCGCGGCGGACTATCATGGCCGCCACCCCTGGGCACCTAGGCCCACGCCTTCTACAAAGATGGCCTGCCTGCCCTCTTTCTATGAATTCTGGAACCATCCCGGGCCTCCCGGACCCCCAGGCTCCCTGCCGAAACTGGGCACACAAGATCTCCAGCCACCGGTCCGGTCTGAAGGCATACAAGCTGGAGTACGCAGAGATTTGTGCAGAGATCGCAACCTGCAATTCCTAAAAGTGAAGCTGCGTGGGAAGCCACCTCCGGATGGTGAACCCCCCCCCCCAACAACTAAGACAGTACAGATTTAAATTCGTGTTTAAAATGACATGTCTTCGTAACAAAGGTTTCTCTCCTTGTGTATTAATGACCATGTTTATGTGTGTGTTTAAAGTTTGGTAAACAGTAGCTTTAAGGCTAAATTCTTACTAGTCAAAGTTAAATGAAAAAGGTTTTCAACGTAATTCTCATAAAGATAAAATTAACTTACATTTAAAGTCTGAGGTAAAAATTAGTTAACAATCAATATATTTTAACTAAGTTGGTCTAAACAAAAGGTTAAATAGACTTGTTGATATGTAAAACACTACCTTCTCTATTAGAAATGGTAGATCGCACAATGGCTATGCTAATTATTCTCATGCCTGAGGTTTCCTCTCCGGCCCACACCTAGGGTGTGTATCCATCTTGAATGGGTGTAACAAAAGGTTAAAAGACGTTGTTGATATGTAAAAGTCTCAAATTCCTTCTCTATTAGAAATGTTAGATCGTGCAGTAGATATGCTAATAACAAGTTTTGTTTCTTAGTAAGTAAGTTGCAGCCAGCTGCCTTTGGGACCCTAGGCTGTTCCCCGCCCCCATGCAAATGCCCGTCGAGGCAAGTAGCCCCCCAGAGGCAGATATGGCCCCCTCAGGCCTTCCCTTGGCAACATGCTAGTTTTTGTTATATATGTTTCTGTTCACCCCACACCCTTGATACTATAGTCATTTAGTTAAAAAGAAAAGGGGGAATTGTCGTATGCTTTACATTGGTTCGTTCTAGCCCTCCCCCGCCAAGAGAATTGGATCAGTCCTATTAATTTTGCGGGCCTGCTTGGCCCCGCCCCAAGGAACCCCGAGAGAGGGTTCTTGAGTTCGAGAGTGCCAGAGTTCCTGAGTTCCTGAGTTCGAGAGTTTCAGGGTTACAGAGTAAGAGAGAGTTCCAGTGTGCCAGAGTTTCAGGGGGTTCCCGAGTACGAGAGTTCCAGAGTTGGAGAGTTCCTGAGTTCGAGAGTAAGGGAGAGGGTTCCTGAGTTCTAGAGAAAAAGAAAAAGTGCTTGTGCCGCCGCAAAGAGACAGCCGAGTTCTGTTTGGTGATTAGTTTGTCTTAGTTTATGAATCGTTGTTCCTGAATAAAGAAATACAGCTGCCCTGCCCAGCCGTTGTCTCCGCGTCTCTGTTACCCGCCGTGAAGCAAGCCAGCCCAGCAAGAGCCTCCGAATTTTAACAACAAACATTGCAAGCCAGAAAAGAAAATTTGATAAATTTAAAACTATTAAGAAGGAATGTATCCTTTCTCTCTTTTTTCTTTCTTTCTTCCACTCAACTTTCCTTTCTTCTTTTTTTCCTTCCTTCATCCTCATCCTTTTTCCCATGTGACCTTAGAAGCAAATTGTTTCTCTTCAAACTTCCATGCCAATGCTTTTCTAGACCAAGTTTCACAAAATAACTATGAACCTGTGAGCTATGGATGGGAAATCTGCAAATAGAAAACCAGTGGGCTAGTTGGTATATTGCACCAAAGTAAAAGACTCTGGGGGGGGGGGGGGGATACAGGTACTGGAAAAGGTTGACAGAGGACCTAGTGGGGGTTATATTGTTATGTGGAAAACTGAGAAATCTTATGCATGTACAAACTATTGTATTCACTGTCAAATGGAAAACATTAATCCCCCAATAAAGGAAAAAAAAATAAATGGGCTAAACCTGAACACTGTACACCAAGCTCTGCAGAGTCAACAGTGAGGTCTGACAAAGAAGACCAGAGTTTCCCAAGAATGCGCCTTTAGTCTATAGCAGTTTCCTGAAGCTTAGTCCTTCAGCTCTGTTATTCAAGTTGAGATTCCTCCCAGATGTTAAGGGGGCAGCATTTTCCCAGGACCTGGAATTATTTCAACTGCAGATTATTACAAGTTGTTGGGGTGTGTGTGTCGACAAGACTTTGCAGGTGTGTTGATTAGAACTTCCAGGCACCCAAAAGGAAGAGCTCAGCAGGATACCCTACAATGCCTTCCCCTAAATCATGGGAGGAAGCTTGACTTGGCATATCTGTCTCAGAGGAAAGTCTCAACCCAGCTTCTCTATTGTGTCAAGGCGTCATGGTCAACTACTCCTCAGGGCAAGGCTTGTCAGTACATCCTTCCATTGTATGTGTGTCTGTATAGTTTTTGATTAATTCATTGAAAAAAACTATACATTTTAAGGTGATACCGGTATCCAGGACTATATATTTCTTGTAAATTCTTCTAGACCCCAGTGAAACCCTGGAGATAATTTTTTTAAAAAGAATTTCTTAATGTCTACCTTTACAACATCCACAATTTTAAACCTATGTTTTGTTCATTCCTTTTGTTTCATTTATATATATATATATGTATATGTGTATGTATATGTATGTGTATGTATATGTGTATATGTGTATGTATATGTATGTGTATGTATATGTATGTGTGTATGTATATGTATGTGTGTATGTATATGTATGTGTGTATGTGCATGTATATGTATATGTGCATATGTATGTGTGTATATGTATGTGTGTATATGTGTGTGTGTATATGTGTGTGTATATGTATATGGAGATAGAGAGATGGAGAGAAAGAGAAAGACATCACAGCACTGTTCCACCATTTGTGGAGTTTCACCTATGCCATGGTGCTCCTGTGTGGTGCCAGGGTTTGAATGAGGGGCTTTGAACTTGGTAAAAGGCATGTCAGGAGATGGAGAAGCTGTTACAAGCAACTTCACATGGGAGTGTAAAGACTGCAACAGCTTAGAATGTAGTTGCTGTTGTTCATGACAAGAGCTGGAACACCTCTGCCATTCTGTCTTCTCCAGCTGCACTGAGTGGTGGGTTAATAGCTATATTAGTAGCAGGACTTGTTAGAATTTTTTTTTTTTTTTTTTTACCAGAGCACTGCTCAGCTCTAGTTTATAGTGGCGCGGTGGGTTGAACCTGGGACTTCAGAACCTCAGGCAAGTGAACCTCTTTGCATAACCATCTAGCCCCACCCTATCAGGCTTTTGTTGTGCTTCATATCATTCAAGCAGTCTCAGGTCAAAGATAGATCTCAAAAGAGGTCCCCTTAGAGGTCCCTAAAGCATAAATACAGAAAATAACACCTTTCACTAACCAGGATCAAAGAAATAGGTCTTGGCTGGGGACCTTTCAGCTCATTTTGACTCTTGTTGTGGGGAAGCACACACTGAGAACCACTGTTCTAAGTGAACCCAGAAATCATGAACCAAATTGCCATTTTGCACACACTCACCTGCTCCCCACATGAATCTCTGACTGAAAACCATACGTATTTCCACGTCCCTGCCTTCCATGTCCTGGTTCCTCTCCACTATTTCTTTGAATCTGTGAGAAGGAGATATAGACTGACTTTGGAAACCAGAAGGTTAGACATCAAATGGCTTTGTGTCCTGGTATGAGGATTGTTCACTCTCTAGAATCCAAATCTGGCAAAAAAAAAAAAAAAACCATACATACACAGCACATATTAACATGTAGCTTATGTATATATGCAAGTATAGGATTTTTATACACACAGAGGCTGGGTGGTGGCGCACCTGGTTGAGCGTACATGTTACAAGGTTCAAGGACCTGGCTTCAGGTGCCCAGTCCCCACCTGCAAGGGGAAAGCTTTGCAAATGGTGAAGCAGCATTGCAGGTATCTCTCTGTCTTTCTCTCTCTCTACCACTCCCTTCTCTCTATTTCTGGCTGTCTCTATTCAACAAATAAATAAAGCTAACAGAAATTATATACACAGGCAAATGATGTATATGTGACTTGTGTAACTGTATGTAAATACATTTGTATGCACACACACACACACACACACACACACCTTTATGAGCAGGCTCAGTTCAAGCAGCCTCAGAATCCTCAAGACTTTTTTCACAGGGAAGAATCTAGAAGGAGAGGGTAGAGTAAATAAATATCTTGCTCCAAGATTGACTTCCTCTTCCCCACCAACCATCTCCTGAGCATGGAGCTTGGGACACTTGGATCCACTTCCTGTGTCCAGGAGGAAGTCAGCAAAAGACGGTGACTCTGGCCTTGAACCTCCCAAGCATGGCACAAAGGCTGCCTCATGGCCAAGGCTGACTAGCTAAGGCCTCTGCCCTGCAGAACCACCCTCCATGACTGAGCATGGCCAAACTCAAGACTCTAAAAAAAATTCGCAAGTCTGTGTCAGAGGAGCCTCCTTTTGTACCTGCCAGTGTCTCACTAGAGGAAAGTGAGTTGCATCCAGCCTGAGGCCCGCATGGCCTGCCTCCCTGAGTTGTCCCAGCCCAGACCCTGCACATCCTATAGCCAACAGGTGCACCACCTGGTTGTCATTCTTCCCTAGATCCTGGGGAAATCATAAACCAAATTAATTACCAGAGAATGGTTTCTGGGGTGCCCTGGGAGCAAACAGAGAGGGAAAAACATATCCACTGCAGGCCAACTGGGACAATGAATCAACAGACTCCAGCAGGAGATTGAATAGGCTCTCACAGGCCTCCACAGCTCCAGCAAGGACAAGTCTCCCATCCATCCAGGGCTGAGGCTAATGCCAAAGCCAGATGGCCATGAGGAAGTGACTGAACCGTCCATCAGCTGCGGTGGGCCAAAGCCAGTGTGAGGCCAGAAAAGTGGAAGCCCTGAATGAAGGGTTGTACTTCCTCCAGAGCTCCAGGTTCTGCTCTCTCCCATGGACCCCATGTGTTCTCTTATCCTTGGCTCCTCCAAACAGTCAGCAAGGAGAAGAAATGCATCTTTTCTGTATGGCAGAATATGACAGCCACAAGATTTGTTCGGGTAACATGCAGAACCTAGGCAGATGAGAAGTCCTTTCTTCCCAGATTGTAGTGCTCACTTAGGGGTGGTGGGTCATGAGTGGGTGCTGGAACACAAAGTTATAACTGGGACAACCACCCCTGGTAGATCTTTCCAGAAAACCCTCTCCCAGGATCACTTCTATCTGCAGAGATTCCATCCCAAAGAAGATAGAAGGAGCAGAACAGAGAGAATTCGAGACAGATTGGTGATCTGATCATTTCTTTCCTCTTTGCGTGCTCTTTTGTGCATAGTGTGGGTGTGGGTGTGAGGGTCCAAAACTGTGCGTGCTGGGTTGAAGCTGAGTTTGGCTGTAATTTGAGAAAGTCTCAGAGTCCCTCCCACTGAGAAATGTCTTTATTTCTAAAATGAGGGGCTGTGTCCAAAGGCTGAGCCAGGAACAATAATCCAATAATCCCCCTTGGGCTTCTATGGAGCCGTCTCTGTCCCAAGTACTTTGTGCATCCATTTTTAATACATAGCATCAATAAACGATTTTTAATAAATAATGATCAGGCAATAACCTATCAGTTTCAGATGTAAAACATAATGACCTGGACATTTCTCAGTGACATGATTCAGTCTGTGACCTGGAAACACACCACTTCTTGCCGCTCCAGCCTCTTGTTTATATAGAATGGAAACAATTACAGTGACCATAATAGTTACACTGACGTGTGTGTTCTGTGTACCAGATGCTGCAGTAAGGACTTTAAGTGGACGTCTAAACCTCATGACTACACCAAGTAAATCTCAGTCCCATTTTTCAGAAAAGAAATCTGAGGTGTGGGGAGTTTTGTATCTCACACAGTTGAATTCCCTTCCCTGCTCTCTGCCAGTTTGTGCTAATGTCTCCACTCACTTCTTCAGGCATTGTTTGCTAGATCACCACCATGTACTCCAATCCTGCTAAACTCAAGCCTGAGGGATACCAGCACCCTTCCACAAAACAGCCCTTCTTCGTGCCTTTGTTCAAAGGCCAAACCCAAACTGCCCTTTAAAACACTAGGGAATATCTGACCTGTAGACTGAATACAGTTGAGAAGGCAACCAGAGCTATTTTCATAGTAACAGTGGGTGTTAATTTATTTTATGTTTTCTTTAGACAAGAGACAGAAAGACAGGTAGAGAAAGTAAAAGAGATCAGGATCTCCAAATCTTCCTCCAATGCTGTGGGGGGCCGGGCTCAAACTCAGATCACACATAGAGCAAAACAGAGCACTATCTGGGGGAGCTATTTTGCTGACTCTTTAAGGGCCAATTGTTCAGTTGATAATTTGGAGGGCTACGAGGTGGTGCACCTGGTTAAGCTCATACATTACAGTGCAGAAGGACCCAGGTTCAAGTCCCTAGCCCCCATCTGAAAAGCTTCACAAATGTTGAAGCAGGGCTGCAGGTATATATCTCTCTATCTCTCTCTCCTTTTCTATTTAAAATATTTATTTATTATTGGATAGAGATAGAAATTGAAAGAGGAGGGGGAGATAGGGAGACAGAATGACACTTTCAGCCCTTCTTCACCACTCATGAAGCTTTCCCCCTCCAGGTGGGGACCAGAGACTGAACCCAAGTCCTTGCACACTGTAATGTATGTGCTTAACCAGGTGCACCACCACCTGCCCCCTCTGTCTCTCTCCTCTTTCTATCTTTCTCCCTCCTTTCAATTTCTCTCTATCTCTATCCAATGATAAAAAATTAAAATATATATTTTTAAAGAAACCATGAATGATAGTGTAAACAGCTAAATGGCCCTTGGGAAGAGAAAAAGAAGAAAAAAAATTCCCTGCTTCTACTTTAAAACAATCACTTTAAAATTCTATCTGTGGAGCTGGGTGGTGGAACACTGGGTTAGACGCACATAGTAGCTGTGGAGCTGGGTGGTGGTACACTGGGTTAGACGCGCATAGTGTCTGTGGAGCTGGGTGGTGGTACGCTGGGTTAGACGCACATAGTACCTGTGGAGCTGGGTGGTGGTACACTGGGTTAGACGCACATAGTACCTGTGGAGCTGGGTGGTGGTACACTGGGTTAGACGCGCATAGTACCTGTGGAGCTGGGTGGTGGTACACTGGGTTAGACGCGCATAGTACCTGTGGAGCTGGGTGGTGGTACACTGGGTTAGACGCGCATAGTAGCTGTGGAGCTGGGTGGTGGTACACTGGGTTAGACGCGCATAGTGTCTGTGGAGCTGGGTGGTGGTACACTGGGTTAGACGCGCATAGTGTCTGTGGAGCTGGGTGGTGGTACACTGGGTTAGACGTGCATAGTAGCTGTGGAGCTGGGTGGTGGTACACTGGGTTAGACGCACATAGCACGAAGCATAAGGACCCAGATAAGGGTCGATGTTTGAGCAGCTCCCCACCTGCAGGGGGTCTCATCACAAGTGGCGAAGCAGGTCTGCAGGTGTCTCCCCCTCCCATCTTTCCCTTCAATTTCTTTCTGTCCTATCCAATAAAATGGAAATAAAATGGTCATCAGGATCAGTGGATTCATAGTGCTGGCATCAAGCTCCAGCAATAACCACAGAGGCAAAAAAGAAAAAAAAAAAAACTAGCTGTTATAGAAATCACATTTTCCAGTGATTTCTGACTCACAGGTTTGTTTTTATTTATTCAGTACTATAATTTTTGTTGCCAAGGTTTCACTTCCCTGTTTTTGTTTTTAGAGGCAGAGAGAAATAGGGGAGAGGGAAAGACAACAAAACAAACATCAAAGCTTCCACCAGTGTGCAGTAGTGAGCAGGTGTGATCCTGGATTGTGCACACGTCAAAGCAGGAACTCTAGCCAGGTGAGCTTTCTGGCCTGCCCACAAGTTTACTTTTTTTAGTAATGACTCTGCAATAGAAGAATGGCAACCTGACTTTATTTGTCATGTTGATGAAAGCCAGTTTAGGAGAGAATATGGAATATGAGGGACCAGGACCCCTAAGAGCATTGCTGCCTACTCAGTCAAAAGAATGAGGGTGTATATGCACTTACCATACACACACACCACCACACACACCACACCACATCACATATGTGCATCTACACACACAACACCACTGTAAACACGTAGCATAAGTGCATGCACAAGCACATAAAACACATACACACACCCCACTGCCTTATACATGGGATACTTCTTTTTTAAAGATTTTTTTACATTTATTTATTAATGAGGAAGATAGGAGGAGAGAGAGAGAGAGAGAAAGAACGAACCAGACATTAGCCTGGTACATGTGCTATCAGGGACTGAACTTGGGGCCTCATGCTTAAGAATGCAATGCTGTATCCACTGCACAACCTCCAGGACCACCACATAGCACACTTCTTTAAGCCTGACCTTAGATACCAGTGCACACTCCTGGGCCGCCTGCATTATCCAAGTTATAGTAACTTCTATTCTCAGGGCTGGGCTGCCTGTCATGGTGCTGAAGAGTGACCTTAAACTGATAAATTGAGATGGGCAAAAAATAACTCTGAGCTGTGGTCCGGGAGGTGGCACAATGGATAAAGAACTGTACTCTCAAGGATGTACCATGTTCAATCCCCAGCGCACATGTACCAGAGTGATGTTTGGTTCTCTCTCTCTCTCTCTCCTTCTATATTTCTCATTAATTAATAAATAAAATATTATCATGGAAACATGTACATATCACTTTTCTCTCTTCCTGTCTTTGGCTCCTGTCCACTTTGGGGCCACTTTTCAATAAATCAGGGTGATTTTCTCATAAGGCCAAATGCATTGAGCCCAACTGTTCCAGTCTCTATTGTCCCACTGTGTGAGGGTGTTTGGGGGAACTGAGCTGCACATGGTCATCAACACTAAATCTAAAACTAAGAAACAGAAGGAAGTCCTGGCTTATGACCCAAAGTGCTGAGTCTCATTTCAGAAATGCAAAGAGAGCAGAAATACACAGATCCCTCAGACATGTGCACATGTATGCACACAGCACTCACGCCCATACACGATCCCTTGCCACGCCTACTTGTGTCCTCGTAGATACACGTATGTACATGCATGTGTGCTCACACATGGATACATGCAGTGTATGTTTTTCACTCATGCATACACATAGTCAGAAACATACTCTAATGTAAATGTTCAAAACATATGTTTAAAAGCAGTTAAACATGTAGCCCAGGAAGTGGCACAGTGGCTAGAGCTTTGGACATAAAGTCATGAGGTCCTGAGTTCGATCCCTAACATTGCTTGTTCCAAACTGATACTCATATTCTTGCTCTCTCTCTCTCTCTTCGCTCCTCTCCTCTCAAATAAATAAATAAATAAATAAATAAGTGACTATTTTTTAAAAACCTAAAAATAAAGACAGTTATACTCAAATGACAGTAGCTTATTTAATGGCAGGGATACAGAACTAGCCTGAGCCTTTGCAATTTCTGGTAAGATTTGTAGAAAGACTATCATAGAAGACTCTCTCAAACCTGCAAGAGGCTCTTCTGTCTGGCAGTATGAAAATAACATCCTTCAGAGTAGAAAGTATTGAACCAGCAGTTATCATTTATATAACCACTCCGTCTATGCCAGAAACCACGAAACTGAGCTCAGTTTGTTCTTGGTTGTTTAGAGGTTCGCTGCTATATGTGAGACAAGGCAGTGAGCAATTACTTTCATTGACTTGTTGAAATAACTAGTCTGTGGACAGGATAAAGGAGACATTGCTCTATTATGTGACTGCTTGAGGTTTACAAAGACACGCCAGGCTGAGAACATTATTGCTCTTGAAAAATCTCAGAATCAGAAGAGAAACTCCAGGAAGAGAACGCCAAGTAGTTTCTGTTGTTTTTTTTGTTCGGTTGGTTGGCTTTGCTCTCAGGTTTGGATATGTTAGGTCTTCAAACTGTGAATCTCTTCTCTGTTACTTTTTGTAATTTTTCTATTTCCTGCAGATATTTTAAGGATCTTTATTTAGTATGTTAAGTTGGGTAAGTATAGTTAGTTTTTTATCTAGAGCTGATCCTTCCACAATGTGCTCTCTGTGCTGCCTGCTTCCTCTCCCTGTTGCTTCTTGTTCTTAGTCACTATTTATTTCCTTGTGTGCATGATTATCTTTGATTTTATGCTGCTCATTGCCCTGGAAAACTATCCTGCAACCTAGGATGAATAATTCACAAAGGCTTTGCACTTGCTTCTTCCAGAGTGGAAGAATGTCTGGAACCTTCCTACTTAGGAACACCTCAAACCAAAGTCTGAAGTCCTGCTGTTTACTCTGTTTGTGTATGTCTAGGGTACAAAGCCAAACCAACCTATAGCTTCCTTAGGGAGAAGCTTTGATTTTTTTTTCCTCTTTTTTTTTTTTTTAATTATCTTTATTGAATAGAGACAGTCAGGGATCAAGAGGGAAAGCGGAGATAGAAGAAAGAGAGAGAAGAGAGAAGAGACATCTGCAGCTCTGCTTTACCACTCACAAAGCTTTCCCCCTGCAGGTGGGGACCAGGGGCTCAAACCAGGGCCAGGGTCCCTGTGCACTGTACTGTGTGTGCTTAACCAGGTGTGCTACTATCCAGCCCCTGATACAAAGTTTCTTCTTTATGAGACTAAAAGAAGGAACAAAGAGGTGATCCATGAAAGATGTTTGTCTTCCCAGATGTTTTCTAAGGGTTTTTTTTTTCCCTCTTCTATTATGCCCAGAACTCAGGTAGAGTTTTTGTATCCTCCCCAGCAGTAGGTAAAGAGAATATTTTAGTTCTGGTTCAACCTTAGACATAGTTCCTTGAGTCCCCAGTTAATTAGTTATCGTGCCCCCCCAAAAAACTCCCAGGTTTGGGGCCAGGCAGAGTCACATCTGGCAGAGTACACATATTACAGTGCACAAGGGCCCAGATGCAAGGCCCTGGTCCCCATCTACAGCAGGGAAGCTTCTCAAACAGTGAAGCAATGCTGCAGTTGTCTCTCTATCCCTCTCTATCTCCCCTACCCTCTCAATCTCTCTCTCTCTCTATCTAAAATAAATAAAATATTTTAATTAATTTATTACTATTATTTTGCCACCAGGATTATCAGTGGGGCTCAGTGGGGGCACTACAAATCCACTGCTCCTGGTGGCCATTTTTCCTTTTTTTTTTTAATTGGGTAGAATAGAGAGAAATTCAGAGATGAGAGAGAAATGGAGAGGGAGAGAGAAAGAAAGATATCTGCAGATCTTCCTCGCTGCTTGTGAAGTGTCCCACCTGCAGATGGGGAGCCGGGGGCTCAAACCTGTCTCCTTATGCCTCATACTATGTGTGTTTAACCAGTTGCACCACTGCCAGGCCTCCTAAATAAAATATTTTAAGTTACTTTTTTAAAAAGCCTCTAAATATTTAACATGTTATGAACCTTTCATTCTTTCCTTGCTGTGTTACTGAGTCATTGACTTAAAATCCAAGAGTGCTGCATGACTGTTACTTTAAGGGAATAAGCAGCTTATAAAGTGTCCCTACACCCTACTGACCTTTCTGGATACTGGTTCCTATCTACATACTGACCTGGTATTTCCTTGCTGGATTTTCAACAATTTAAAGATGGTTTAAAGTTGATTTTTAAATAAAACTTTCAACCAGTATTTCCTACTGCCTTTTCATACTGCAAGAAAGTAGGTCAGAATAAGCTAGACTATAGCTACCAAAGATAGTTTGTGAAGTCATATATAATTTGAAGCTACTATGTGAGAAGCTTATGACTAGT